>NC_133573.1:25992068-26293017 GCF_048773025.1 Camelus bactrianus
TTTTTTTTTCCTCCAAACCAGACTTTAAGGCAAGAGAGATCCAGTTCCTAATTACTGCCTTGCGCTGAATCCTGGGCATTTCTCACCTCCTAGTGTTAATACCCTGTTGTTAAAACCAAAGCCTCTAAATTTAGGGGACCAAAATCTCCTCTTGCAAATCTCCCAAATCTTAGCTCACAAGCTTATTGCTATTTTCAGTTACTCTTCATTCTAACCCCTGAATATTTCACTTATGTTCTTAATCACTCCGTGTGCATTTTATGATCTGTTTTTTATTCCGTATTCCTAGGCATAGGTAGCAGAAACACCCTCGTGTTATCTAGTTCACCAGTCAAACTTTTTTGACTATAACCCAGTGCAAGAAGTGCCCTCAAATCACATCCCAGGACACGTGTATGTACACACACACACACACACACACATTTATAGCAGATGTTTCCATGAAATACCTGCGTACAATCAAATATCTTATAAAATACCCCATTTCTTTTTTTAAAAAAATGCCTATAAAAAACCAATTAAATTGATTTGACAACCTACTCATGGGTCAGGATCTGCACAGTTTGGAGAACATAGCTTTATGCTGCTACCAGCAGTGTATTTCTAACATCATGACTCTAGGAAAAATTATGTGTCTCCTATATTCTATACAACAAACAAGACAGCCCTTGGTTTAAAAAAAAAAAAAAAAAAAAAACCCTTTCCACTTCACAGCCTGCCTCTGCTAACTTCTTCAAAGTCTTTTTTGTCAATCTCTCTGAAAACCAGTGGAGCAGCCAAACCTGATCACTTCCGTCCAGAACCACCGCGCGTTTCCCTGCCTCTGTGTCTCTGCGCGTGCTTCCTCTCCGCCCAGCTTCCTCGTGCCTACTTCACCTCCTCATCCATCTAATGCTTACTCACCTTCAAGGCTCAAGTGAAATAACATCTATTTGGAGAAAATTTTTAGCCTTTTCTTTGCACTCAGTCCTTCCTCTGCTCTGCTCTGACAGTCCTTCACTCACACCTCTGCTATGGCGTTTATTGCATCGGACTTGTACCCACATTCCCTGCTTTTAGACTAGACAACTCTATTTCATCCACCTTCGTAACATCTTTGGGTCTTACACCTAGCACCAGTTCAAAAAATATTTCGTGAAATGGAAACTTGCAGTGTCAATTAGAGAGTTTTTATGAGAATAACCATTTCATGGGAAGGAGAGAATGGAAGGCTATGGGGAAGAGGGTGAGCACAGTGGGCCGGAACTGCTATCTTTCTTTGGAAGGCCTGGCTATGAGCTGGTCCTCGGCTGGTGTTTGGGAACTCAGAATCAGGAGGAGTGCCACCATTAACGGATGCGGGTAGCTTACCACGCCTGTGTCGTTTGTGCAGATTAACACAGTTTACGGCGGACACTGACTTTCCTCCTAGGAGGCTGGCATGTGGGTGTGTACCAGCCGGGGGTGCCCATGTAACCAGCCCTGAGTGAAGGCCTGGATGCTACGTCTCTAATGAGCTTTCCTGGTTGGTGGCATTTCACATACATGTCATCATACTTGTTCCTGGGTGAGTTAAGTGCACCCAGTGTGAATCCACTGGAAAAAGATTCTGGAAGCTTGCCAGTGGTTCTCCCTAGACCTCACCCCATGCACCTTTTACTTTGTTGATTTTGCTCCAGGTTCCTTCGCTGTATTAAGTCATAGTCACGAGTGCAACTGTATGCTGAGTCCTGAGGCCTCCCGGAGAATCACTGGCCACGAGTGGCCTGAGGCTCCCTCAGCACAAGGACTTAATACCATGCAAACATACGATGTCACCTGCAAGTGTCAAGGTATAAGCTCTGCTGATGTTTGAGGAAATGGAAGAATTGGTACAGGGCCATAAAAAATACTAAAAGCTTGATTTTTATTCAAGTATTTCTAAATAAAGGAGTAAACATTAAAGGTAGATGATTTTCCATTAGTACAGGAATACAGTTGAAGGAAAAATAATACGAAGGTAGATAGGATAAGAGAAAACTATTAAAACAGCTAAAAATTAGAAGCCTAATTAAAGACTGAGGTTATGGGAGTGACCCACTCAAGAGTACATGAAAATACAGATTTTTACCCACTTGCCACTTATTTAGCTGCATATAGTAGCAAAAGGGAGATAACTGAATGCAATTTTGAGATATCACATGATACTGCTGCACATCAACCAAGTATTTCTTTTCAGGATTCTCACCTGTATTTAATCAGTGGTGCTTCTGCAATTACTTGAATATCCTATTACATTCACCCTATTATTTCACATATACAAAGAGTAGTTGAAAACTTACCTTGCTGACACGAGTGATGAGGCAACTATGGAAGCTGGAAATCAAGCAGGCGGGAGGAGAGGGGCAAACGCAGCCTCACCTGGATGGATCTCAAGAGAATTGTGCTGTTGAATTACACACTCAGTTATTAGGGAAAGAAGGTGAGAGTACCCACATGACCGGCACCCAATTAAAACCTTGGGCACTGGGTCTCTAATGGGCTACCCCAATACACACATCACAACCAGTTACTCAAAAATATGTAAAATAAAAATAAAGGTAACGGGCAATTCTCAAGCAAGAAGGTGAACAGAGCACCCAACAGACACACTTTGGAGAAGGGAAGCAGGAGCTGCAGACTTGCTCAATGGCTACATTCAACCAACTAAATGATCAGTCAAGATAAACAACTCAGAAATAAACTGCCATTAGGACTAAAAGCATCCATCTGAATGGTGCTTAGAGAATAAAAATGTTACAGACTCTTACAATGTTAAAAAACCAACAGAGCAAAGAACAACTGAAAAAAAAAAAAAAAAAAAAGAACAACTGGCTGCTGGCGGTTTCAGGGAAATTATAGTGTAAGAATTTCCTCATTTTTTATAGTGGCAAAGCCCAGCCTCCCTGCCCTGATTTGGGTGGAGGATTATAGGAGAAACCAATGTCCACTCTGCCCTCTCCATGTGCCAGGCCCTGTGCCCTTTGCAAACACTGTTTTGTTCAATCCATGCAAGAGCCTTCGGAGATGGACCAGGAAGCTTCTCAACACAGAGGTGCATGAACTCAGCCTCAGAGAGGGCCGGGGACTTGTCCAAGGTCGGCCAGCCGCTGTGCAGCAGAGCTGGGCCCCGGGGTCCCAAGCCCAAGTCACACCATCCACCCACCCGTAAGAGAGGACGATGGCCATCAGAGTGGGCCTGGCAGCCTCCGGTTGCGATAAGGGTCCTGACTGGAAAATTAAAGAGGGTGTATGGTGACACGTGAGTGGGGTCTGACTCTGTAGTGGGGACTTAGGAAAGTCTAGACACAAAAGAAAGTCATTTCTTTGTGGCCTGAGGTGGTCGGCACCACACTGTTACAAGCCCTCAGGGAGCAAGGTGCTCAGTATGAAATCTGGGGAGGGGTTCATGGGGGGGTCACATAGCACACTTACCCCGGGGGGCTTGTCCTAGCACAGAGTCCTGGGCGTCCCCCAGATCTGTCAAACTAGGATTGGCAGGGGTGTCACTGGCATTTTTAATAAGCCCCCAGCTGAGCCGCAGGTACAGGGATGTCTAAGACTTACTGGCTGCTATGGGTTGAATTTCATCTCCTCCAAATTCATACGTTGGGGTCCCAACTCCCAGTAGCTCAGAATGGGACCTCACTTGGAGATAAGGTCTTGAAAGAGGTAATCAAGTCAAAATGAAGTCATTAGGGTGGTCCTTAATCCTGTGTGACTGGTGTCCTTGTAAAAGGGGCAAATTTGGACACAGAGACACGCATAGAGGGAAGATGACACAAGGAGAAGATGGCCATCTGCAAACCGAGGAGAGCGCCCAGAACAGACCCTCCCCTCACCGCCCCGGGGAGGAGCCCAGCCTGCCAGCAGCCTGATCTCACCTGCAGATCTTGAGACAATAAGTGTCTGTTGTTTGAGTGCAAAGTGTGTGGTACTTTGTCACGGAGGTCCTAGCAAAGGAATGCGCAGAGGGAGGGACCTGTGCGGTGCACGTCTGCCGCGGGGCTGGCTTGGGGGGCACCCAGGATGTTCTGGGTCACAGCTCAAAAACCAGACTAGTGTTCCGTTTCCCTCCAAGCAGGGAGACAGCTTTTCACACCAAGCTCTTCCAGTGAAGTAATCTTAGAGCAGCAGAGAAATCAGTGTCTATTTTCTGGGATAGGGAGGAAGAAATGGAACAAAGCATCTGACCCTGAGGAGTAGAAAAAAGCAGGAGGGAGAGAGAGACTAAACGTGGAAAAAGAGGGAAACGGGGATCCTGGGAGGTCATTGTTTTCATTTGTTATTTGTTCTTAACTTCTAGGTGGGTGCTGTGGGTAGGGGTTCTTTTCTTGACCTGCAGGAGTTTGAAAAATAGGGCTCGGTTGGCATTCTGAGCGAGCGTGCAAATTTACAAAATAAATGTTCCTCTGAAAGTCTCCTGCTGGGTCCTCCTGGACTCCAGGTTGCTGTTCCTGTTCCAGGGTCTCTGGGAATGGGGGCTGGGCTGGCAGGAAGAGATGCCAGCTGCTCCTGGGCAGCCCTCTGTCTTCACCAGTGTCCACAAGAGCCCTTGGTCCCAGGAGAGCCCTTTAGGCTTCATGTTCCTGGAAATCCTGCCTTTGAAAGAAGAAAGCACATGAGATGAGGACACACCACCTCCAGGATGCCCTCCGTCCAGCCTCAGGGCAGAGCCTGGACCCCTTACAGCACTTGGCAAATAGCAGCTCCTGACTGGGTTGTCCCGACTGGTTGCCTTAGGATGGCCACCATGGTGCATTTTTCTACCTCATCTTCTGCAATACTGAGTTAATTCCCTTCCAGCCTAATTTATTTATCCAGTATTTTACAGACAAAGAAATGTAAGGAGTCCTCAAAATTCAGGCCATCAACTCTAGTCTCAGAAGAGCTTCATGAGCAGATTTCTTTACCCTCACCCTCAAAAAGATACTTCTGTTTATACTCCTGAAAAACACCAACTCGCAAGAACAGCCCTACTGAGATCCCGAAACCTCTGCAGAGAGTGAAGAGAGGTTAGCAGAGAACGCTGTCCAGGGTGCAGCACCTCAGCCAGAGGT
Source organism: Camelus bactrianus (assembly GCF_048773025.1). NCBI lineage: Eukaryota > Metazoa > Chordata > Mammalia > Artiodactyla > Camelidae > Camelus > Camelus bactrianus. The sequence goes on from NC_133573.1 coordinate 25,997,126, forward strand.
GTAGGGCAGCCCGCAGGTTCCCCTATTGAGTATGAGTTCGACTTCCCTTCTCTCTGCGCCCCAAGGAACAGAGGCGCATTCCCATGAAATCCCAGCACGCCGCAGATGGGAAGGGATCTCAGGAACCTTGTTGTCTGCCCCTGGTTTTACTGGTAGGAGAGACAAGGCTCAAAGAACTTAGGGCATCATCCCTCCGACAATTACTAGCAGAGTGGCAACTGTAACTTGCATCTCCCCAGCCCCTGCCTGGGACCTTCCTATAAAACCAAGGCCGAGTGCTGATCCCACAACACACTGGAGGGTGGGGAGGGGTGCAGAGAAGGACTTCCCTGATCAAAGTTGCTTTCCAAAGACTACAGTGATGCCCAGCCCTTTCCTACTCAAGATACTTGCATAAACCACCCTCCTTCCTAAAAGGCTTTGCACCCACACCTCTTCCTCCAAGTCCACAGCCTTTTCTTCTCCAGATCGTATCTTGAATATCATTTCCCCAGAAAAGCCACCCCCGACTCCCCAGACTTGATGATGAGTGCTCTCACAACACTGGGCTCTTCTCCACTGCAGCACTCAGGGCCACGCTTGCCTTCTCAGTGCAGAGGTGGCTGTTTCCTGTCTGCCTGCTGCCAGCGTGTACACTTCACATAAACCTTCTCACCCCCATGTTCCCAGCACCTCCCACAACATCGTACACACAGTGGGTGGTGTCGAGATGCGTGCAAACTTGATGGCGGATTTAGCAAATTAAGGATTCTGAGAAATTCTGCAATAAAGCTGCCTATGCAACTTTGCTTTCACTGAGCATTTCCCAGACCAAGTGGACCCTGGAACTCTGTTTTTGAGAAACGGCGATCTGAGGAAATAGAACATGCAGACGAGGGCACGCTTGGGGCAATTCTATGCTGAGCTGCTGCACCCAGACTGCCCCACATTCTAAAGGTTCTGATTAGAGATAAAAACAAGTTGGAACCGCAGTGCTTTTTGCCATCAGAGAAAATAAATGTACTTCCATCATCATCCCCAAATCTTCATCCCTAGGTCAGACAGATCTTCAGACTCTAGGACTCTTTAAAATCAGAAGCGCCATCATTTGATCCCTACGTTAGTGAAGAGAGGGATCTTAAGTGCCTCTTGATCTGCAGATCTTTCTTCCAAAGAAGCTGAGTTTTTTCAGAAGCCAGTGAAATCTGCATCCACTGTGAGGTCCAGGCCAGGGCAGGGCCTGACTCTCAGTCCACACGGAGGAGAGACACAGACCTTCCAAGTGCGATGATGCTTCATTCTGTGTGTCAGCTTGACTGGGCCAAGGGTGCTCAGCTATCTGGTTATTTCGGGTGTGCCTATGAGGGTGTTTCTGGAAGGGATTAGCATTAGAAGGGGCGGGCTGAGTAGAGAAGGTCCCCCTCCCCAAGGTGGTGGGCTTCATCTAATCCTTTGAGGGCCTGAATAGGACAAACAGTTGAGGGCAGATTCAGGGGTATCAGTCTTCTCCTGCCCTTGGACGGCAGCACTCCTGGTTCTTTCTTCAGCCTTCAGTCTTGGGCAGGCGCACCGCCACCGGCTTCCCCGGGTCTGCAGCCTGCAGACAGTAGACCGTGGGACTCCTCAGGCCCTGCAGTTGCAAGAGCCAATCTCTCATGATAAATCTCTCGATAGGCAGACAGAGAGCGAGGTAGAGAGCCCGATCGATTGATGGGTCCTATTGGTTCTGCTTCTCTGGAGAACGCTGACTAGTACACCAAGTGGTTAAATAGGTACAAAATATTGCTTGAAGAAACTAAGTGCCCACTAGGGGACATCAAGGGCACCAGACCCCCTTGCCTGGGAAGCTTCAGCTTTGCGCAGGATCTGGAGCACAGCAGGGGGAGCCGGGCTCAGTGGCGGGTCCAGCCCATAAGCACGTGAAGCCGGGAGCAGGCGGGGCAGAGACCAGGTGGAGGAGAAGAACCAGAACAAGTGAGCATCTCCTGCATGTCTCCCACATGGTCCGAGCTGGCTGGAGGGCCATGGTGTGCAGGGCAACACCAGCTGCACCCTGGCCCCGTCTTACATCTTCGTCGAGGAGGCTATGATGTCACATGCAGAAAGACCAGAGGCCAAAGGGAACCAAAAGGACCACACTGGAGAGAGGAGAAAACTCATCAAAGAAGAGAGAACAAGCAGGGGCAGGTAAAGGGCAACACAAAGGTCAGAGAGAAAGGAAGGCAGGGAGAAAGACGTGGGCTCCTTAAGTAAAGATGGTGTCAGTGACTCATTGGAAAGAGAAGCCTTGCTGGCAGCGCTGGGGGTGGGGTGGGACGTAGCGGGCCCTAGAGGGGAGGGCAGAGGGAGATGAACACGGCTGGGGTCAGCCACTCCATCCATGAGTCTGCAGGGAAATAAGAAACGTGTGAAGCCAGTGGGGCAACAGGTCACGTTCAGATTGTTCTAATATTAGAAATATCAGAGCGACCCTCAGGACTTCCCTGCGTTTCCATGTCTGTGCATCTTAATCCTCCTCTCCTTTCTCTTACAGGCACGTCAGGCAGTGGACTGAGGGCCCACCCTCAATGCAGGACGGACCTCATCTCGAGGTCTGTAACTGGATTACGTCCGCAAAGACCCTACAAAGGACTTTGCTTCTAAGTAAGGTCACTTTTACAGGGCAGGGCTTGGACATATCTTTTTGAGAGACGTAATTCAATCCGCTACACTCGCGATTCCTTAACTGCTTTGAGCCTCCTTTTCTCACCTGTGAAGACTGGAACCCCACCTGGGGCGTGGCAGTAGATGTTTAGAAATGATTAGGGTCACAGGCTACAACGTGGATGGATGGACCTGAGGACAGTATGCAAGGTGAAGTTAGCCAGACACAGAAGGACAAATACGACACGATTCCACTTACATGAGCTGCCAAGGTACCAAATATACAGAGACAGAAATTGGATGGTTGCCCTGGGCTAGGGGAGTCGGAGTGGGGGAGGAGAGTTCTCATTTAATGAGTAGAGTCTCAGTTTCACTAAACGAAAAGGTTCTGGAGGTCAGTTTCCCAACAAAGTGAATACACTTAGCACCTACTGAATTGTACACTTAAAGATGGTGAGGATGGTAAATTTTGTTGTGTGTTTATTACCGCAATGTTAAACATGTGTAAAGAAAAAAAGGATTAGGTGACTGAACTGAAGGCACTTTGTAAACGATCAAGCACCAGGCACATGTGTGACAGGCATATCCCCAGAGAACGGTGCCCAGCGTAAGTAGGTGCTCAATAAATATTCATTGATTGAACAAATAGTCCTAATCATCATCGTTGTTATTTGAAGGGGGAAGAGAAAGGACATTAGAGAGAGGAAGAGACGGAGCAGAACCTCGCCCTGGTGAACAGAAGGAGGACTTTCAGAAATACGACTTCTTGATCACCCAGAGCTGTGCCAGCTGGAAGGAAAGTTGTTTATTGTGTAACAAGTTGCAGGAAGCATGGCTATCAGGACTCTCTGGAATGTACAGGCACACCCTCTCCCACCTACCTTCCTGCAGGGATGCGAGCGGTCAGTAGGGGGCACAGGCAGAGGGGGCTGCTGTGTGACCTCATGCCCTTTCTGAACCACGTCTGGAGAGAGACCCTCAGGACCGCTCAGGGAGATCTCTGAACAGAAACAGCCAGAATCCAGACTCTGATGTCTTCTCCACTTCTGGCCACAGGTCAAGCTCCAGGCACCCAGCACAGCTCCAGCAAAATAACTAGCACACTGGGGTTCTCCCTCCTCCAAGGACAGCATTTGCGCTCTTGGGTACCTCCTCGGCCGCCCATCACTTTCTCACTCACTGTGGCATCGCTCCAAGGATGCGTGGGACCAGGCTGGGCCTGGTGATTTGTTCAGTTTGCATGGAAGCATCTCCATCAGTATAAACACCAACTTATGTTTTTTTTCCTAATGAAAGGGCCCCTTTAAAAGAATCACACAATCCTTGCTATATTTGCTTACTTTGAGAACACATATAATTTGCTTACTTTCTGCGATTTCTCACATCCACAGGCCCCCAGCTCCTCCGGTTTTCTCCTCGGCAGGATCCCCTGGAAAGTCTGCTGAGAGCTAGGTGTCTGTGTTTCCAGAACTCTGGACAAAAAGCCAGACTGGGCACCACGCTTGTATGAAATCTCAAGGAGCAGGTGTGGCATTTGCATGAAGCCTAGGGCAGGAGTAAGTCTGTTTGAACTCCTACCCCACTGAGTGTGTAAACACCAGTGGGAGGAAGGCCTGGGCGGGCTTGGCCATCCAGATGAGAGGCTGCCCACACATTCTCACGCTCCAACATCCACTCATGCCAAGAAGAATCCAGATGCCAATCACGCCTGAGGGAAAGGAAGCCAGGAAATTTCGGCTAAGAAGACACGACTCTGGGGCTTGGTGAGGACCAAGGCTAGGCCACCCCTCGTTGTCTGCTAACCTTCTGGATCTACTTTATCCTCATCCAGAACTTGAGTGAAATCACAAAATACATCGCACATCTCCTGTCAGATACAGTGGAGAAAAAACTGATGGAAGTTTTTGAAAGACTTTAAGATCCTGGTTGGAAGAATTCCCCCTGGGTTTTGAGGTGGGCAGGTTAGGAAGGAGGAGTTTTAGGAAGGAAAGAGGCAAGGATGTGGCTGCAACCTTGGCCTGTGTCCCAGTATCTGAACAGCCTGGGACATTACAACGTTACGGCCTGGGAAGTCTGGGAAGCCTTCTCAGGTGTCCAGACATAGGGGCCAAGAGGCCAGCCTCAGCCCAACACCGAGCCCAGGCCTGAGTAAGAATGTCATCCCAGGGACCAAACGCACGCAGAAACCCAGGCTGCATCCCCCATCCCCCTGGCGAACTTGCCTTCAAGTCCACCCCAGAGCACAGCAGCCGTTACTCGGCTTCCCAAACACAGCCCAGCCTGAGAAGCACCGCTGAGTGTGGATGGAGGGGAAGCTCTGCTTGGCCCCAAATACAGAACTGTCCTTTCATAAACAGAGCTGGCATGGGGGACATGAGGGGACAGAGGCCCAGCTGGCTCTGGGCACAAGGAAGGCCCGGCTGGGCTCCAGGCACTGCCCGGCAAGCCGTCTGAGGGGCCGCCTTTGTATCAGGCCTCCCCACTCCTCAGAGCAGGGCTGACCCAGCACCAGAGCCCAGCAGGAGCCAAAAGGAAGACTTCTTGGGGCCTTGACCCACCTGCCTTCAGAGCAGAAGTGCCCTCTCTCCCTCTGGACACAAAAGATGCATCAAGGCCTCCGCCTGACACAGTGTGTCCAACCTCAGAGAGAGAGAGAGAAAGGACAGAAGAGGGAAAACATACTAAGAATCATTTTTCTTTTCTCCAGTTGGTTTGGAAAGCGGGTGGTTGGAACCAACAAATGGTGACTGGAGAGGAACGTGATGCTCACAGGTCGAGAGGACATTTCACAGGAACCGTTGTTCACTCTTTTGCTTGGAGTGTGGGGTGTTTTTGTGGTTGTTGTGTTTGTGAGTCGTTTATTCTTACCAGGGAAGGAGGTGGGGAAAGGAGGGCCGTGAAAACCGACAGGTTGTCTGAGACTGAATACGCGGAAGGGACTGGGGCTGGGCCATCATGTCCTGCTGGTGGCCAGCGGGCAAGACCAGCCCCTGTGGGTGGCGGGCGGGCAGACCGCCTGCCCGTCATCCCGGAAGAGGCCCCAGGGGAAGGCAGAGCACTGGAGAAACCGCTTCCTCCCGTGCGTTCCCTGGAGGTGAAAGCTGGGCTCAGCCTGGAAGAGTGGGCTCAGCCTCCTTGAACCCCCACAGGCTGTGAGCACAATTCATTTATTCAGCCAGTGTCCACCCAACACCCTGTGCCCGTCACTGTCCTGATATTATTCTCTGTGTTATATACTCTCTTAAAAAATAAAGTCAAGCGAGGGAGGGTATAGCTCAGTGGTACAGTGTGTGCCTAGCATACACAAGGTCCTGGGTTCAATCCCCAGTACCTCCATTGAAAAAATAATAAAAAATAAATAAATAAACCTGATTACCTCCCCCCACCAAAAAAATAAATAAAGTCTTGCCAAAGTGACAATCTGACCTTAGCTGTCACTTTGGGGGAGGAGGGCAAGGTAAGAGTCCGTGCCCACCTTGGGTGGAAGCTGAGAGGGAATTCCTTATTCCAGAAATGCCCACAGGCAGAGGAGTCACGGGTGGCCGAGCCTGGGACCCACCTCAGAGTTCTGCATGAGGCCCGAGGGGAGAGGGTGAGCCGCTGTGGATCTGCAGGACATGTGGGCATCCTTCGAAAGCCCCAGAAATGCTCAGGGGGAAACCCTAGGAAAGAAGTTGTAGAAAAGCAAGATAAAAGCACAGCCTTATTTGATGCCACCAACAAGAGCTTAACTGTCAAAATATGCAAACAGCTCATACAACTCAGTAACAAAAAGTAAACAACCCAGTCAATAAATGGGGAGAAGACCTAAATAGACATCTCTCCAATGAAGATATCCAGGTGGCCAATAGGTACATGAAAAAAAGCTCAGCACCACTAATTATCAGGGAAATGCCAGTCAAAATGACAATGAGCTGTCACCTCACACCAGTCAGAGTGGCCATCATTAAAACATCCACAAATGATAAGTGCTGGAGAGGCTGTGGAGAAAAGGGAGCCCTCCTACACTGCTGGTGGGACTGTAATTTGGTACAGACACTATGGAAAACAGTATGGAAGTTCCTTAAAGAACTAAAAACAGACTAACCATATGATCTAGCAATCCCACTCCTGAGCTTATATCCAGAGAAAACTCTAATTCAAAAAGACACCTGGACCCCAATGTTCACAGCAGCACTATTTACAATGGCCAAGACATGGAAACAGCCTAAATGTCCATCAACAGATAAACAGATAAAGAAGATATGGTATACATACACACAGTGGAATACTACTCAGCCATAGAAAAGAATGAAATAATGCTCTTTGCAACAACATGGTTGGACCTAGAGATGATCATACTAAGTGAAGTAAGTCAGAGAAAGACAAATATCACATGATATCACTTATGTGTGGAACCTAAAATGTGAAAGAAATGAATGTATATACAAAACAGAAAGAGACTCACAGACACAGAAGACAACCTTGTGGTTACTAAAGGGGAAGTGGGGGGAGGGATAAATTGAGATTTGCAGATACAAACTACTGCATATAAAATAGATAAACAACAAGGTCCTATGGTATAGCACAGGGAACTACATTCACTATCTTGCAATAACCTATAATGGAAAAAACTGTGGAAAAGAATGTATTTATATATGTAAGTGTGCAACTGAACTGCTGTGCTCTACCAGAAACTAGCACACACTGTAAATCAACTAGACATCAATTTAAAAAAAATTTTTTTAATTAAAAATAAAAATGAAAAATGTTTAAAAAGCACGGTCTTCTTGCAGTATAGGCATGAATGTATGTGCGACCCGGCCGACTGGTGATGTTTGATGCATACTGGTTGTGATAAGGAAAGGAATCATCTGTTTCAGAAGGAAAATGAGAAAATAGTAGCACATCCATACATCACCTTTAAAAAATCTGCTATGCTCTGACGAAAGTTCACAAAGTCTAAAACTTTCTATCAGGGTCACTCTCAGACGCAGCTACAAGTCTTGGACACTGTAAAATGGGAAAATGTTCTCTGTCCGAGGGTGACCCATATCATAACTGGCATCAGGCCCCTTTTTACTGGTCACGTCTACTGAGGAAGTTCGTCAGGGTACGACCACAGGGAGGAGAGGATATGACAGATACCATGACGGTCAAGGCCAGATGGCTGAGTGCTCTGGGGCAGACCCAGCCATGGTTCTATTTTCTCTTGGCATATGTTCTTCTGTTTTGTTCTAGAGTGTGAGTTTTAGGGTCATGACCTCAGATGTGCAAGGGTGTGCTTACTGTATGTTTCTATAAATCACTTCTGTCTTGATAGCAGAAGATAATCTAGTCACTTCCAGGCAACGTGAGTCAATTAAACAACTTCCCAGTCATTCCGAGCCAGTCGGAACAGGGTTTTCCTTCCCTTGCTTTTCTCCAGAAGGGAGGTCCTTTGGCCAGAAGATTTGGGAGGTAGAGAAGGGGCCACCTGCTGTCCTATGGGCCTCTGTAGAGATGTCACTTGCTTTAGCAAAGGCGGTTTCTTTCCAAGGCTAGGTGCCTCCATGGGCTTTTCTAGAAAATTAAGACACAAGTCCTTTCTGTCTGAGATCCTCCCAAATCTATCTTGATTTTCTTTTTTCCCAGGTGTTGAATTTTTCCTTAAGCTGTGCTGCAATCCATGTAACATAAAATTGACTGTCTGATCCATTTCTAAGTGTACAGTTCAGGGGCATTAAGCACATTCAGATTGTTGTGAAACCATCACCACCATCCCTCTCCAGAACTCTTTTCCTCTTGCAAAACTGAAATTCTGTACTCTTTTAAACAACAACTTTTCACTCATCTCCTCCCACCAGCCCCTGGCAACCCTCACTCTACTTTCTGTCTCTATGAATTTGACTACTCTTGGGACCTCGTATATGTGAAATCATGCAATATTTCTCTTTTGGGGACTGGTTTATTTCACTTTGCATAATATCTTCTAAATTCATCCATATTGTAGCATGTGTCAGAATTTCTTTCCTTTTTAAGGCTGCATAATATGCCACTGTGTGTATACACCACATTTTGTTTATCCATGCACCTGCCAGCGGACACTTGGTTTGTTACTACCTTTTGGCTATTGTGAATAACGCTGCTATGAACATGGTGTACAAATATCTCATCAAATCCCTGCTCACAGTTCTTTTGGGTGTATACCCAGCAGTACAATGGCTGGATTGCCTGGTAATTCTATTTTTAACTTTTTGAGGAACCACCATACTGTTTTCTATAGTGGCTGCACCATTTTACATTCCCATCAACACTGCAGGCCAGAAGGGAATGGCAAGATATATTCAAAGTCTTGAATGAGAAAAAGCTGCCACCTAGGATACTCTATCTGGCAAGACTATCTTTTAGAGTAGAAGGAGAGATAAAGAATTTTACAGATAAGCAAAAATTTAAAGAGTTCAGCAATACTAAACCTATGCTAAAAGAAATATTGAAAGGTCTGCTCTAAATAGAAAAGAAGCAGGAAGCCATAGGAATGAGAAAACCATAACTGGAAATGTGAGAACTACAATGAGTTTCAAGAGAATGAACATGAAGATGTGGAAAAAAAAAATGGACATCAAAATCCTAAAAGGTGGGAAAGGGGGACAAGAAAATGTAGATTTTTTTTTTCTTTCTCTTACTTTTTTTTTTCTTTTTCTTCCCCTTCATTCTTTTTAGGATGTGTTTGAGCCTGCATGACTACCAGTCTAAAGCAAAAGATAAAGTAAGGGGTTAACACACTTGAAAAACAAGGTAACCACAAATCAAAAGCATAAACTAGAGTCACAAAAACCAAAAAGAAACCAAGCTAATACAAAAGAAAATTATCAAACCAGTAAAATATCGTATGATATCACTTATATGTGGAATCATAAAAAAAAAAAGACAAATGAACTTATTTACAAAACAGAAAGACTCACAGACAGAAAACAAACTTATGGTGACCAGGGTGGGGAAGAGGGTCGAAAGGGATAAATTGGAAGTTTGAGATTTGAAGATAATAACTAATATATATAAAATAGATAAACAAGTTCATAGTGCATAGCACAGGGAACTATATTCAATGCCTTGTAGTGACCTACAGTGAAAAAGAGTATGAAAGCAAATCTATATACGTTCATGTGTGACTGAAGCATTGTGCTGTACACCAGAAATTGATGCCAACAATGTAAACTGACTGTACTTCAATTAAAAAAAAAAAAAAGCAGTTACAACATTTGATTAGAACCACAGGTCCTTGGAGACTTTGAGACCTGTGATTCGTTGCAGGGTGTTCTGTAGACATCTTTTCATGTTATCCATGGCTTTCCATACATCTGTATAACACTATATTATTCTTTTTACTAGCTACAGAATAATCCTTTCATCATATTCTTCATAGTGATCTAAACCACTCTTTAAAACATGAGTGAACTATAAAACACAAATGATGACTAATACAAGAAAGTACTAAAAAGAAAACCTTTCAGGATTATAGATTCACATACCTACCTTTCATTTCTAAAAGGAGCAGGTTGGTTCTTTTTGTTTTTTAAACTCATCATCACTTTTAGTAAGAATCTTTTGACTCTCCACTATGAAAAATGAGGAAATTCTTACACTAAAATTTCCCTGAAACCTCCAGCAGCCAGTTGTTCTTATTCTTTTTTTTTCAGTTGTTCTTTACTCTGTTAGTTTTTTAACATTGTAAAAGTCTGTAACATTTTTGTTCTCTAAGCGCCATTCAGTTCGATGCTTTTAGTCCTAATGGCAGTTTATTTCTGAGTTGTTTATCTTGACTGATCACTTAGTTGGTTGAATGTAGCCATTGAGCAAGTCTGCAGCTCCTGCTTCCCTTCTCCAAAGCAGATTTAACTCATTTCTGCAAGCAACACGCACTGTAAGGCGGCAAGGAGAAAGTCCATCACAGAGGCTGGCTGTTCTGAAAATGGAGAGGGAGCCTCACCTTTGAATGTAGCATCCGGTGTTGGCACGTGAGATCTGTAAGGCCTGCTCTGAAACCTGGGTTAGGAATTCACTGCCCTGATGACTTCTTGCCTCAGAGAAACCCGCCCCTCATCTCCAAAGCTGCAAAATGAGTCCCCAACCCAGGATGGTATAACGGTTATGAGCACAGGGTCTGGAGCTTGCCTGGATTCCAGAGGCCAACACCATCACCTCCTGGCTGTGCCACTTTTTCCGAATTACCTAACTTCTCTGTGCCTTGGTTTCTTCATTTGTAAAAGAGAGAAGTAATGATGCTGCGATTGTTCATGTCATGTGTCAGCTTGACTGGGCCAAGGGTTGACCCTAGAGAGCGGGTAAAACGTTAATTCTGGTGTGTCTGTGAGGGTGTTTCTGGGAAGAGAAGACTAGCATCCGATTAGCAGACTGGGTAGAGGTCATCTTCAGCAACGCAGGTGGGCCTCCCTCAGGCTGCTGAGGCCTTACTACATTGAGATCGAGCAGGCAGAGGAAGGGCGAGTTCGCTCTCTCTGCGTGAGCTGGGCTGTCCATCTGCTCCTGTACTGGGACAGCGGTGCTTCTGGTTCTTGGGCTTTTAGACTTGGACCAAAACTTACATCAACGGCCCCCCACTAGTTCTCAGGCCTTCGGGTTTGAACTGGATTCATGCCACCAGCTTTCCTGAGCCTCCAGCTTGCAGACAGTAGACTGTAGGACTTCTCAGCCTCCCATAGTCATGTGAGCCAGTCCCTCATAATAAATCTGTGTCTATCTATCCATCTGTCCAACCATCTATCTCCTTTTCATTATGTTTCCTTAGAGAACCTCAGACTAATATAGTTACCTACCTCACAGTACTCATAGATTTTTCCTGCTGAATAACAAACGATCACAAATGTAGTGGCTTCAAACAACACCACTCATAATTCTGCAGGTCAGAAGCCAGGTTCAGAGGCTGGAATCAAGACACTCATCTGGAGGCTCTGGGGGAGAATCCACTTCCAGGCTAACTCAGATTGTTGGCAGAATTTGGTTCCCTGCAACTGTAGGGAAAGATCACGTGAAGACACAGCCAGAAGGCGGCCATCTGCAAGCCAAGAAGTGAGCTCTCAGGAGAAACCTAACCTGCTGACACCTTGATCTTGGACTTCTAGCCCTCAGAACTTGAGGAAATAAATGCCTGTTGTTTCAGGCACCCTGTCTGTGGTGTTTGGATATGGTATCCCCAGCTGACTAAGACACCTGGACTGAATGGTGGTCCCCTAAAAGATGTGTCCACAAGAACCTGCGACTATCACCTAATTCAGAAAAGGTATCTTTGCAGATGTAATTAGGTTACGGGTCTTGAGATGAGAACATTCCAAATTAACCAGGTGGGTCATAAATTCATTGACATGTGTCTTTATAAGACAGAAGACAAGGGGAGGAACACAGAGAAGGCCATGTGAAGAGGGAGGCAGAGATCAGAATCACACAGCTACAAGCCAAGGATTTCCCCAGAAACTAGGACAGAGGCGTGCAGTGGATTCTCCCTCAGAACTCCCACAAGGAGCAACCTGCCAGCACCTTGATTTCACACTTCAATCCTCCAAAACTGGGGGAGAATAAATTTCTGTCTTGTTTTTCTTAACTGAAGTATTTACAATGTTGCGTTAATTTCTGGTGTACAGCTTAGTGATTCAGTTATACGTATATCTATATATTCCATTTCCTATTCTTTTTCAGTGTAGACTGTCAAAAGGTATTAATATAGTTTCATGTGCTCTACAGTAGTAGGTCCTTGTTTTGTTGTTTTATTTTTTTAACCTATTTTATATACAGTAGTTACATCTGCATAAATTTCTGTTGTTTGAAGCCATCCAGTTTGTGGTCATGTGTTATGAGAGAATTCTCATTTGGGGCCTTCTGGGCTAGGGTCAATCCCAAGGGAGTGCTTGCCCCACCTTTAAGAGCCCAGGCAACTGGTGCACAACTCTGGCTGGATGCTGGACAGAGATGGCCAGTGGAACTGAGGAGGACCAGTTTCTAGCAGCAGGGCAGGGAGGCTGCCCAAAGCAAAGAGGTTTTGGACATGATATTCTCCTCTGGTCGGATGGTGTGGACCTCTTGGGGTGAGGAGGGGGCGGGAAAGCCCCAGGAAGGAGATAAATGGATTTCCCTTTAGGTAGACAGAGTCTGAGTATTAATGGTAAAAATAGAAGGGATATGACCTGATGAGTGCCCTGGCTGGAGCCCTTTCTACTGGTCACCCAGGGCTGGACCTGTCCCGGGTCTGCTCTGGGCACTGCCTTTGAAAGGGGAGGTTCCTCACCATCTCTATTTCTGCGACCACGTCTCAAACAAATGTCAGTACAATGTGAGAATTTTGATGTTTGAAAGAAAACAATGAGTATTATTTAAGCCAGAGATGCACTGGAATACAGTGGGCGCCCTGCCTTTCCCCTGAGCTGAAGCGCCTGGCTGCCACCCAGGCCCTGCTCCCTCTGCGCCAAACCCTGGACCCTGCAAACCACACGGGCAGAGCCAGATGGCTCCCTGGCACTTCCAGGTAGGGGAATCACTGCTTGTTACAGGAGCATCTGGGTCCAGGAATCAGGTGAGGAATTCCTAACACCTCTAGCAGACATGCGGGGGGGTTGGCCAAATAGTGGTTCTGCTTCTTGCCAGATTCCTCCTTCTGCTCCAGGCTTACGGCAGCACTGGGCTCTGGGTGCCCTGATCTTCTCTCTCTGTTGGGCAAATTCTTCCTCTGTTTTCTCTGTGCCCAGGCCCACTTCCCACCTTGCATGAGTGTAAATTAAGGAAATATGTGATGATGCCCCAAGCGGATGGGAGGACCTGGTGCCCGGAGAGTCTGGAACTGACCAAGGAGCCTTCCTTGGACAATGGGATGCTCGAATCAGGGCAGGGAGGCTGGGCTTTGCCTCTGGACACCAAATTTTAGAGGATGCAGATTTTGGAAATAATGGTTTTTAAAGACTGTGAAGTTGTAAGCTGGTAAGTCTTGAGGCAATGCCTTCCCCTCTCCCAACCTCAGCCCAAGGGCTGCTTTCTGGCTAGGGTAGCCAGGTGATCCCTGTCCCTGTGTCAGCTATGGTGGACACAAGGATGTGAGGAGGGGGCTGTCTATGTGGGGGACACTGTCCCCTCTGGGCCATGCTGAGTACGGCCATTCCATTTGGCACTTTTCATACTCTAAGCCTCAAGTGCCAATTGCTAGTTTCTGCCTTGGGAAAAGATTCCCTCTGGGGGAAGACAGACTCCTGAGCACCCGGAGAAGGACTTGTAGGAGGGATCAGGGAATGTGGGTCCTTCACAGGATCCTGCTGCGGTGACGGCCACGGAAGTCCTCTCTGCTGGTCGAGCGTGAGCAGACAGATGAGTTTCAAGGGTGGAGGCTCCCAACAGACATGCAAGGGTTTCTTTTTCTCAGGTGTCCTTTCTGTTTCCTTGGCTCTGGTGGAGGCCAAGAGGACATCCATCTCCAGGTGGGGAACCAGGGCTGGCAGAGGTATTGCGTGGATGACGCTGGGGCCACAGTCCCAGAGCTGCGAGGTGACCCACAGCCTGCCGCCCTGTTCTGTTCTCTGCTGCCCACCTCTGCTGCGTGGAATGCTGATCTCTAGTTCCATAGACCTGCGTTTTCCAAGAATAAAGTCAGACTGCAGCTCTCTCTCTCTCCCGCAAGCCTCATGAAATCGACAGAACGTGGCCATGTGCGGCCCCAAACCTCACTGCCGGCGATCAAACATGGTAAAGGGCACAGTCTCACACTGTAAACCTTGCAAAGCGCTCGCCGAGGAAAGAAACATGATACTCTAAGCAGCTCCTAACTCCTTCACCCCTCTCCCCAAAACGCCCCGAGAGCAAAATATTAAAAAGGAAAGTTAATCAATAAAATCCCAAGAGTTCTCAGGAACATTCTCTAGTGCATGAAGCAGCCTCAACAATGTTGATAGGGAGATCACGTGAGGATAAAATCTCTTAACCGCTCCCCCTGGCTGTCAAGATCTTAGCCCTTTTCTAGAACTCCACAGAATTTGGAAGGATGACCCAAGGGATCCATGCAATGGTTAGAAATATTCCTGATGAGATGGGTGAAATCTAGGACACTTCACAGGCTCTCAGAAGAGAAGTCAGGAGGCAGCTTTGCCGGCAAAGACTGTGCAGAACCCCACAGAAACCCTCCTCGTCCCGTCCCTGCCACGTTGCCAGGTACAGAAAGCAGCTATGACAACAGAAAGCCCATCGCTAAACTGTAGCTCAGAAGGGGAGACGTAAAAGCGATCCGATAAAGAGTGAAGTGTGTCCCGGGGAACTCAACCACACTCTTAAGGCAGAGAAACGGAAGGCTGGGGCAGCAGACGTGCAAAAACAATAAAGGAAGCAAAGGCAGGAAGAAAGAAACATTCATACAGATGATGGAGGAAGAAATCTGTCTGGAAGAAAACCTAATCACAGGAACAGAAGGAGATTGCAATTCCATGTTTCCTGCTGTGACAGACACAGGTGGTTCCCCATGTCCCCTCCAACAGGCTGTGTTGGCTGCTAATGGCCCTTAGCTGTCCCTTCTGCCTGGGATGTTGTGCGGCCTCCCCCCAGCCCCAGAGCAGCCGGAAGCCAACGCTGCCCAATGACAAATCCCGGCCACCTTGTCTTAAGGGGGGACCGACCCTGTGTTCAGGCTCCAGAGTGCTCACTTGTGGGGCCCACAACTTGACCAGCGACTTTGTGGCCAGTCCTACGGAGCGTATGGAAGAGACTTCACACCAACTGGGAGTCACAGGCCACTTATTTCTCAGCAAACACAGAAAGCCTTGTTCTTTCCCCACCCAAGAAGAAAGTTTTAAGCCCTTGATGTGGCTGTAAAGGGAGGCTTTTCTGCCCAGGAATTGGGTTTCACTGACGCTTTTCCTGGGCCTGGCATCTGAGCCCAGCGTTGGCAGGCTGTGGGCGGTAAGCAGGTGCAACTGGTTCTCTGGGGAATGACGGTAATGAGGTCACCAGGGAGCCATCCCTCCTGTGTGTTTCAGTGGCACAAGCCCAGAGTACCTGCACTTCTCCTGGGGTCATGAGGAGGGGACACACCTGGGGCCAGTCTGACTGCTGATGCCATTTTTGGTTCCCATATATTTCCGTCACCCCTGTGTATGAAGCCCCTTTGTAGGGAAGGTCTTTTTTTCTGGGAGTCAGAGCCCCTGTCTCCTGACAGGGGGCACTGCTAGGGCCACATCAGACAGAGCTGGCGGCAGCTGGGTCACTCTTGTCCCCTGGCTAAGTAGCCAATTATAGGTGGTGTCGGTTTGTCCTGAACAACCGGTCTATCCCATAGTACCTGGCCTGCTCTTATGTGTGGCTCACATTGGTGACACCTCCTCAGTGTGACTTCAGAGCTTCTCTGTGGCGTTCCTCCCTGCCCCTCACCTTCCACCACACCTCCTGTTCCTTCTGACATCTGAAATTCCAGTTAGACCATATTCCTCTTTGTATTAGTGAGGTTTCACCAGAAAAAATAAGATACATACAGATAGACAGCTATACAAAGGAGATTTATTATAAGGGATTGGCTCACACAATTTCTGAGGCTGGGGAGTCCCACAATCTGCCGTCTGTAAGCTGGACGCCCAGGAAAGCCAGCAGTGCAGTTCCAGTCAAAACCCGAAAGCCTGAGGACCAGGAGAACCAATGGAGAAAGTCCAGGTCCAGTCCTGAGAAGCAGGGGGCTGACAGGGTACGTCCAGGTCCAGGTCTGAGAAGCAGGAGTGCTAATGTCCAAGGGCAGGAGAAGAGGGACATCCCAGCCCAAGCAGAGAGAGTGAATCCATCTTTCTTTTTGTTGTATTTGGGCTCTCCATGGATTCGATGATGCCCACCCACATCAGAGAGGAAATGTTCACTCTACTGATTCAAATGCTAATGTCTTCTGAAAGCATCCTCATAGACACACCCAGACATGGTGTTCTACCAGCTGTCTGGGCATCCCTTGGCCCAGTCAAGTTGACGATTAAATTACCCATTACTTAAGGTTTTGTCAAGAATGCAGCTGCTGTGCAGAGAGGCAATAGCTCAGCTGCCAGAGATCAGCCGTTGACATCTTGATAAATGACCATCACATTTTCCCTTAAAACCTAAGCTTGAGGGGAACACAGGACTGGGCTGGGCCTGCAGGAAGAAGGAAAAGAGATGGGCACTTGGGTGGGCAGGCGGAGGGAGCTGAAGATTGACTTCATCTACTTCACAGTTTGTCCCTGGGGTGGTCCAGCTTTGGGCCAGAGGTGGGAAAGAGGGCCACCAGGTACAGAAGTCCACCAGGCCCCTATGTACTTCTTCCCAGGCCTGTGCCAAAGCTCACCTTGCTTGAAAAATAAGATCAATGCTGGGGAGCCGTGGGGAGCTCTGGGGGCTGGGGAGGAACCCTCCCCGACCTGTGCAGTCACCAACGAGGAGGGACCCGGCACTCAGCCGCCACCGGCTTCGTGCCCTCCGGAGCTGCCTAATGACTAAAGGCTTCTCATCTAAGTTGGGTTTGTTATCACTTTTGGCTTCTGGGATGCATTGTTTTCTTTCCCTTTTAAGACGTTTGAAGTCCTTTGACGAGCTGATGTTTTTATTTCATGTTCTTTCTTGCCAACCTTGCGCTTATTATTATCTCCAATTACAAAAGCATTTGGTGTTTTCCCAGCTTAGCCAGCTTCAGAATCCAAGAATATCTTGCTTTTTATACCCTAGACGGGGTCTGTAACACTTGTATGTAAATCAGATCTCTGACAATCTAGTAATATTTAAAATTCACTCGAGACGCCACCAAAAATGAAACTTCTTGTGGATTTTTTGGGGGGATGAAATAAAATAATCAACATTCTGTAACGATTATAATTGCCTCTCTGTCTTTTCCTTCACTCCTTTTCTTCCGCCACTTTTATTTTAATTGGCTGTGACTCACATAACAATTCAAGCACATTACAAGCTAGACCAAGACATTCAGGGACCGTCCCAAGAACTCCGGGGCTGGCAGGCACCCCAGCTCCAGGGGAAGCCATCCATTTCCTCAACTGATCCAACTGGTCAAAAGGTAATTACAGTTTGTGGTGCTCATTAAAGCAGCTGGTGGTGTAAGAGCAGGTGGAGTGCCCTTTGGTTTGCGCCCATAACAAATGAACACCTCCAGTTCCCAGCCCCGTCCCAGGGGGTGGTGGAAACGACTTCCCTGGACATCTTTAGAAGTTGACCTTGAAAATAAGATCCCCTTGCCTTGAGGGCTTGTCAGCGGGTCCTCCCTGGAGGCAGAGGCACAGAGCGGGATCTCCTCCACACTTGGCCCCGGGATCCTCCCTAGCCCAGAGTTCTCTCATTCTAGATTTTATGACGATCTGAGGGCAGCAGGAGCTGCAGAGTCCTGATGACTCGCCAGGAAGAAGCAGTGACTCATCAGGCTAGTTGTGATTTTAAGGTGTGAGGCAGCCGTGTCACTTAAATGAAATGCAGCCTTCTCTCCCTTCCGAGAGGGAGCCGCCGGAGCCCTGGTTTCACCCCGGTTAAACAGGTGCCAGAAAGAACAAAGAAGTCAGTGCCTACAGATCTGGTTCAAAGGCTGCTTGTGCGAGTGGCTGAGGCAGGGCCACCCCCGTGTCTCTCGGCCCAACCCTCCTAAAGCTGGGCAGTCCCGAGGTGGCTGTTGGTTCTGGGATGAGGCCCATGGCCAGCAAGCAGATGCTTGCTTATCTCCGTGATCAAGCGAGCCTGGGATCTAAAAGAGAGATTCTTTTTCTTCTTGTTCCAAACATGTGTGTGTGTGTGTGTGTGTGTGTGTGTGTGTGTGTGTGTGTGTGTGTGAAAGCAAGAGCCGGGGGAGGAGAGGAAGGCCTGCAGGGGACAGAACACCATCTCCCAGTGCCTGGTCTGTTTCACACACGTTGGTTGGAGCTGGGGGGGTGGGGGGCAGGAGGCTTCAGCCGATGTTATCCCACTAACAAGGAAGCTTCGACCAAACTGGGAAACTGACCAGCTCAGGCACCTGTGACGGGAGGCAGAGGTTCCAAAAGCAGCGTGACATGAACGTTGCTCTGAGTCATTTGGCTTCGTGATGCAGGGCAGAGAGCAGGGTGGGTGAATATTCGGGAGCCGGCTCTGGAAAGTGGAGATAGGACGAGGGCAGAAGAAATTTTGCAGCTTTTAGGAGCTAGAGCTACATATATCTGCTCTGCCTTCCCACCAAGGCTGCCAGGGGCCCAGGAGGCCCTCAGACAGCAGGCTGCCCAGCCCATGAAGCTGAGCATCTTCTCGTCTCCGACGTGCATGTGAGCCAGGGCCCAAGAGCTCTGATTCCCAGGACGCAGGACCCCTCTCTCTATGGGGACAGCCATGTCTGGGCTGGGAGGCAGGGGCAGGGGCCTGGGAGGCTGAGCCCAGAGCTCTCCTGCAGCTCTGGCAAGTTGGGGCAGTTGGTTTGACCATTGCCCTGGGGACAGGGCTTACATAATGAATAATGTATGCACTCCTCCCAGAAAGAGCCAGGCCTCAAGTCCAGAATGGAGGGCCATCTCTGCATACCTGGCCAGGTGTGGCTGCTGGCTGCCTTGTACAGAGCCTGGGAGAGTTTTGTTTGGGATTAAATAAATCAAAGCACATCAGTTAGGGCAGTGCTGATGGATATACACGAGGTGCCCCGTGAATATTAATTCACTTTTCTTTTCTCTTTTTAAAAAAAAAAGTGGTCAAAATATGCATAACCTGAAATTTACCATTTTAACCCTTTTTAAGCCTGCAGCTCTGTGGCCTTAAGAACATTCACCTTGTTGTACAACCATCACCTGGTCCACCTCCAGAACTTCTTCATCTTCCCAAACTGAAGCTCTGTTAACCCCTTAAACATTCACTCCCGATTTCTGCCTCCCTGTGGCCCCTGGCAACCTCCATTCTACTCTCTGTCCCTATGATTTTGACCCCTCTAGAAGCCTTGTGTAACATGTCCTTTTGTGACTGGCTTTTTCATTTAGCTATGTGTTCTCGAGGTTTGTCCATGTTGGAGCAAGGATTAGAATTTCCTTTCTTTTTAAGGCTGAATAATATTCCCCAGGGTGGATGCACCACATGTGTTCACCATTCATCCATCAGTGGACACTTGGGTTGTTCCCACCCAAGGCTATTGTGACTAATGCTGCTGTGAACATGGTGTACACGTATCTGTTTGAGTCCCAGCTTTCAGTGCCTTTCTGTGCACACCCAGAGGTGGGTCCTTTCTCCTTTGAAACACTTTTAGCAAATTTGAGTTTCAAAAACTTTAATAGACATAATACAGGTTGGAGTCTGCCAGCTGTGGTCTGTAGCAATGTCAGATGGCTTCTCACCCTGTCTTCGTCTTGGGGCCCAGAGATGAAGCCACCAACCCGCCTGGCTCCTGGCCCTGTGTGGGTCCTCACTCATCCCCAAAGAGTCTTATAATCTCCCTAGGCCACTGTCCCTCCCAGACCTTCCACCTGTCCCAGGTCCTGCAAATCCATCTTTTTTGTTGACCCGAGAGTAACCCATTTGCTGTGCAGGTCTGACCAGAGTATTTCCCACTGCCTGCAGGATGCTGGCGAACTCTGGCCTGACCACGCCTCCCCCACTGTTTGCAACTTATACCACAGTCCCTCCTCACTTTGCCCCTTTGATCTTTGCTCTCACGTCCCCTCGGAATGCCGTCCACTCACCATTCCCAGCCCATCCTTCTAATGTTTACCTGATCCAATTTATCTTTTAAGACTCAGCTCAAGGATCTGCTCCTCCAGAAAGCCTTCCTTGTGGCCTGGCAGAGTAAGAGCTCAGAAATGTCTGATGAATTAACAAGGAAACGGTACCCCCAGCCATCTCCCTCCCAGTGAAATGCACGCATCATTTTAAATTTGCTTTAGTGGCGGGGTCATGCCTAGAGGGTGTGGGCTCAGGTAAGACCACTGCGTGTCCATCCCCTCCTTGGCTGGACTGTTCTGTAAAGTTGAGGAAGGTTAACAGAAATACCAAGGGCTCTTTGAAAGGCAAAAGCTGCTAAAGGACACATTAAAATTGAAAGTTGTGTGTGGAACGTGGTGGGATTTGTAGGGGCTCCTTAAGGATTTATTGCACAAATTTACACGCCTAGGTCTATGTGCATGTATTATGTGTAGAACTAGCTGTACAGGAGTCTTGGGGCTTTCTTGGAAGCCATGAATATCATGGCTTCTCTGATTTGTCCCCTGGTCCCCAGTGTCCCCTAGAGTTGGAGGCCAGAGCAGGGCTAAGCTTTGCTCTGTCTGGGAACACTGCTTTTTCCATCAAGATTGTGACTTCCATACTACTAACTCCATTCCTTGCCGTCCTCAGTCTGGTAGGTTAGCCCTCCCCTGTGGCGTGCTTGTCCTACACGTAAGCCCCCTCTTCCTCGTACTCTGCAACGGTTCAGGCTTAAATGCCACCCTTTGCAAAGAATGTAAATGCTTGGGCGAGAAAACACAGAGTTCAATCGGTTGTAGATTATAAGTAGTGATTATCCCATTTTGCTAGTAATGCCTGTGCGATGGTTAGCGCCATGTGTATTACACCCCACAGAGGGGGCTGCTTAAATCTCCTTGGTAGGGACCGACTTTACGTGCAGCTTCACTGATTTTAAAACAAGATCAGTTGAATGCGTGAGATCACATTCTGTCACCAGGAAGCCAAAGCTGTTGCAACATGGATTGAACAATTTAACCTTGGGGTCATTGTGACAGGGGTTGAACCATTGAACCCTGGGGTCATGGCAGTCTGTGTCTGATGGATATTTTTCTATCTTCCAGGTGTTAAAAAAAAAAAAAAAAGTCACACAAAGCCCTGTGTGAGGAGGACAGAACTTCCCTTCATTTTATACCCTCTCTCTGAAGCCAGGAAGAGACTCTCCAGAAATGGGCTTCCATGCACCGGCCAGCCCTGCTGGGGACCTTGGGCTGGTTCTCATTTTGTTGAAATGAGACAACATTTTCCATCCTAGCTGGGATTCCATTCTCAACATGGGTCATTCCTCAACCTGTGGAATACGGCAAAAAACAAACAAACAAACAAAAATACCTTGGATTCACACACAGTTGTTTCCACAATATTTTTTCCCTCCGGTCTTTATTCTCCCTGGCCTCTGCCCTCAGAAAGTTTGCAGACACGGAATAGATCATTGTGGACAGTGGCAGAGGTGAATGCAGGGAAGCTGGGGTGCCAGGAGAGCCAGATGAAGACCCTTAGCCCAGCCCGAGGAGGGGGCATTTAAAGGAGGTGACTTTGGGGGGCGGTAGGAGGACACAGTAGGGAACACTTCTTCTTAACTCCTGCTGTTTCCTTCCACGTAGGGGGAGATTTGCTAACGTAACACTTCTGCCATCTTGCTTCCTGGAGGAAGAGGAATTCCTTACATTTGGAAAGAGAAACTGGGTTTGCAGAGTCCAGATATGTCCTCTCCTCTTCTTGGAGAGCCGCCCTCTCCACAAAAAGTGCAGGTCTGCCCTGCCTACTCCCTGCTGTAAATATTCCAGGGGCAAGAGCCCCACGAGGGGAGGTGTAGCCTGGCAGAGCACAGGCTGCCCCTGGGCGGGTAGGTCTATTTGAACCTAGAGTTAAGCCTTTGGAAGCCACTTGTTTGCAGATATTGTAAGTCACATTCTTGAAGATCAATTTTGTCATTAGTAGAGGTGATAGTTTGGTTTCCATCTGCCTGGCTTCTTTGACTTAATTTCTCGAGGACTCAAAACTGGATGGAGAAGAAGGGGGGCATTTGGAGGCATATATTGAACTCCAATAGTGACAGTCCACTCAGTCCCAAACCCTGATAATTTAAAGAAAAAGGAGGTTGGGAGCAGGCTCTATCTCCAAAGTGGCTGTCTGTGAAGTACGTAGGGGTGAACTGTACAGACATGGAGAAGAGGAAACAGAGCTCAGAGTGGGAACGAATGAGTGTCTAAAGACTGGAACACAGTGATGCGGCTGGAACATTATGACTGAGGAAGGAGTGATTGAGAAAAGGCTCAAGAAATCGCCAGACCCGACCATGCAGACTTCGCAGGCTAAGGGAAAGAGTTTGAATTTTACTCTAAAAGCAATGGTAAATCAGTGAAGGTCTTAAGCAGGGCAATGATATGGTCTTCTTTATGCTTCAAGAAGTCATTCTTTTGACCCCTTTAGAGAATGGTCTGCAGGCTGGGTGATGAGAGTAGAAAATTGGGGATGAAACCTAAATCTGGCTTGATGTGTGGGTGGATGTGCCATGTATAGAGTTTCTCTGAGGACTGGGAGAGGATAGGGACTGTAATCAACCTTCAGACGTTCTGAGACTTCTCAGAGACAATGCCAGGTAAGCAGTTAGATATGGGCTCTGATACCTGGAGGGTCTGGAGGAACCCTAACATTTAGAGTGTGTGTGTATGTGGGAGGACACCTGCAAAGAGACAAATTAATAAATCCCTGGCTAGTCCATATCAGCCTGTGTGGACAGTCATTGACTAGAGAACACTAGCAAAACGTTTTTTTCTTTTGAACTACACTTGATTTACAATGTTGTGTTAGTTTCAGGTGTACAGCAAAGTGGTTCAGTTATACATATACATTCTTTTTCAGATTCTTTTTCATTATAGTTTATCACAAGATATTGAATATAGTTCCCTGTGATATACAGTAGGTCCTTGTTTATTCATTTTATATATAGTAATATGTATATATTAATCCCAAACTCCTAATCTATCCCTTTACCTCCCTGTTCCCTTTTTAGTAACCATAGTTTTTATTTTTAATTTAAACTTAAATTTTTATTTAGCAAGGTTTGAGGGTGAATGATACAGACAACTTCCTTTGGAAAATTCTGTGTAGAAAGCTTAGCATTATAAAGAATTATTATATGATTTTATTTTAGGGAGATTTTCATAATTTCCATGATTTTTTTTTTCTTCTCTACACAATAACTGGCTGTCAGTCACTTTCCTGTTGAGGGCAGAGTGCAGAAGACCTTTTTTTATTCATTACAATTGATGTCTTTTGAAAAAGGACCCCTTAATTAATGTTTATATGGAGCACATAGCTTTTTTCAAAGACATCCATCCCCTCCTAACACACACAGCTGTGTTTGAGAGCCTGATTTTTCACCCAGCCAAGGGACCCCACAGGGATCCACTATTCATCTCCACCTCTGCTGCTCCACATTTTTCATAATGGAACCACTTCCCTGCAGTGTTCCTGCTGGCTGAATCCCATTCATCCTCATGAAAGGGGCTGCCGATATTTAAAGTTCATTTCAGGAAGGTTTCATAATAAGAACTGGGGAAAATAACATAATCTCATTTTGAAACATTTCCTTCCTCTCTTCTGCTGATAGAATCAAACAATTCAGAGTTCCATCTGTCCTGTAACAGGTCCAGATTGCATGAGGTGGTTTTGAAGTTATTTGTTTGCTTTGTTTCGGGGCACCTCTGGTGGGATTCCCTCCCCTCCTGGCTGTATTCAGACTGGATTTGCAATTCCAGAAGCAAAATAATGAGCCAGCATTGTTGGAAAATGTCACTCAGCCCCAACGCGATCAGAACCTCAGACCGGCGAGGGAAGGCCAGCTCTAAAAGGCAGAGTGGATTTTTGCTTAAAGGAACGTTTTTAAAGGCAGTGTAAAAACACAAACATGAAAAAATGCAACACCAGTAACAATCCAAATATGAGTCTCTCTGTCATGTGCCAACAGGCTTCTTGCTGTGTTAGTCTTTTCCCCCGGCCGGGGCCTCTGAACCACTGGGGCATCGTATGGTGCCACGTGCCGCACTGAGAGACCCTCTCCTGACGTGTGCTCGGTCCCAGATGGAGGTGGGAAGGGATCGCCTTCTACATCTGTACCTGACCTTCCTTTCCTGGGTTTCCAACCTGCCCACCCCACTCTAACTTCTAATTCAAGGGCTGGCAATCCTTTTGTGTAAAGGGCCGTATCTTATTGTTCTAGGCAGCTCCAACGAGACACCACAGAAACTTGCTTCTTAGCATTCTGGTTACCGGGACATTCAGGATCAAGGTACCAGCAGGTGCAGTGTCTGGTGAAGTCCCATTTCCTCATCTGCACCTTATTCTGTAACTTCACGTGGTGGAACAAAGTGGTGAGGGAGCTCCCTGGGGTCTCTTTCATGAGAGCACTAATCCCGTTCAGGAGGGCCCCACCTTCATGACCTCGTCACCCCCAGAAGCTCCACATCCTGACACCATCACATTGGGTGTTTGGTTTCAATGTATGAATTTTGGAGAGATACAAACATTCAGACCACTGCAGGCCGGATAGTCAATATTTTGGGCCTGCAGGCCACACATCTCTTTCACAATGACTCAGTTCTGTCACAGCGGCGGAGCAGCCGCAGACGACATGTCAGCAACAGGGGTGACTGCCATCCAACGAGACTACTTCTGGACATGGAAATTTGAATTTCAAATAATTTTCGCATGTCATGAAATAGTATTCTTCTTTTGATTTTTTTAGCCATTTAAAAAGGTAAAAAGCATTTGTTCCACTGACTGTAGTTTGCCAGCTCCTGTCCTAGCTTTTTGCTTTCATGCCAATATTCCACCTGGCCACATGACTTCCTCTTCACCACCCTGATCAAAATCCTTTCTCGATAAAAGCAAGGATGAGAGGAAGAGTTTCTATCAGACTGCAGTGGAGAAGTGAAAGGCTCCTTCTTACTTCTGTTTTTTCCTTCTCATTTTCCCCTCACTGCTCTGTCTCTCTGCCCACCTCCTCACCTAAATGTTGATCTCTTAAGTTTTGGGGTTTTTTTGGTTTTTTTGGTTTTTTTTTTTTTTTTTTTTGCAGGGGGCAGGTAATTAGGTTTATTTATTTAGTTAGTTTTTTGATGGAGGTCCTGGGGATTGAATCCAAAACCTCGTGCCTGCTAGGCATGTGCTCTGCCACTTGAGCTAAACCCTACCCCCTGATCTCCTAAGGTTTTATTCTTTTCCATTTCCTTCTCCATTACATAATCTAAATACTCTTCCATGGCTTTCTCATCAGATTTCATGGTTCAGCTACCCTGGTGTCTTAAGCCCATGCTGGGCAAGTGCAAACCAGGCAGTCTGTGATACAAATTTCACAGCTTTGCAGCCAGATGAGACAAAGGAGGATGATACTTTTTTGGAATTATGACATCTGGTCTTTTGTGAGGCAGTGACAGTAGATGGTCATAGATAATAAACAAAAAGGTAATCATGTGAACTACCTTTTTTGGGGAGAAAGTTTCCTAAAATTTGAAAGATTGATAGCAATTATCAATATGATTCCTAAGTGCATTTCCAAGTCCAACCTCCCTCCTGGGTTCCAGAACCGTAAATCTAACTGCTCACTGGACATCTTACCTGGAAATGCTATAGGTACGTCCAATTCAACACGTCTAATTTGATATATTTTTTTACCTTCCCTCTCCTCGCTCTTCCCATCCCTCTTGCCCACCCCTCCCTGAAATGGACTCAGATTTTCCTTCTTTTCCAGAATCCCCTCTCATGGTCAAGAGCATCACTCTCCCCTTAATTACTCAAGCTAGAAATGTACAGTTATATCTCACTCCTCCCCCTTCTTCATCCTCCGTGGCTGATCAGTTGCTAAATTCTGTTGACATCACCTGAGATAAGTCTCCTGAACTGGTTCACTCCAGTGTCTCCAATGCCTCTTCCCCTTTGAGTCTCAAGTAGTAGTTTCTTGGTACCTCACCAACTGCCCCCTGCTCTACCAGTCTTTTCTCCAGCTGCCAAGCTACTGTCATTAACACTTATCTTTCTAAAACAGATCTGACTGTGGCATTCACCTGCTCAAAGAGACCATCAAGTTCTTCTCATTAACCACAAAATAAAGTCTTGGATTTCTTTATCCTATACTCAAGACTCTATTAATTGCCCCCAACCACCTTGCTACCTTAATTATAAAAAATATATACATATAATTATAAAATATATATATATATATATATTTTTTACATTTTCCATTTCCTAGTCAAGATGACTTAGTCCCTTGACTTCCCATCTTACTCCTTTGCTAATGGCATTCCTTCCATTTGGAATGCCCTTTATCCTCCAAATAACTAAATCCTACTCAGTCTTCAAGACCTAATGAAAATGTCACATTTCCTATGGAGCTTTTTCTTGTGTTTGCTCCTGTCTCTTCCCCACACAGCAATCAAAGCAACCTCTTCCCATTACCAGTCAGAGTATTTCTTTCCCTTTTTTGAAGCCCTTCAACGGCTACCCATTACTCTTAGAATAAACAGCAAATTCTTAGCTTTGCTTACAAGGCCCCTGTACGTCTGCCCCACATCCAACATTCCAGGTTCATTCCTCACCATCCCTGTAATGGTTAACTTTTCATGTCAACTTGACTGGGCCATGGGTGCCCAGATATTTGGTCAGACATTATTCTGGGTGTTTCTGGGAGGGTGCTTTGGATGAGATTAGCATTTAAATGGGTAGATTGCATAAAGCAGATTGTCGTCCATAATGTGGTGAGCCTTGTCTAATCAGTTCAAGACCCAAGTAGGACAAAAGGCTGACCTCCCCTGAGCAGGGAGATTTCGTCCTGCCTGATGGCCTTTGGGCTGGGACATTGGCTTTTTTCCTGCCTTTGGACTCAAACTCACACTTTGACTCTTCCTGGGTCTTGAGTTACTGGACTTGAGACTGGAATACACCACCAGCTTTCCTGGGTCTCAGGTCTTCAAGTGTGGACTGGAATTATACTCTTGGCTCTCCAGGGTTCTCCAGCTTGCTGCCTCACTTGCCTGCTTCTGTAAACATGTGACCTTATTCCTTATAAGAAGTCTCTCTAAATGTATATACAACCTACTGGTTCTGTTTCTCTGAAGAATCACAACTGATACAGTCCCTTCCCACTCTAAGGACTTCAGCAACCTGGGCCTTCAGTTCCTTGAAAGCACTGTCTCTTCCCTCTGTGGGGACCCTCGACCCCCACCTCCCTCGACCCCCGGCTAAAGCCTTATCCACTTCAAGTTTCAGCTTAAGCATCATTTCCTTGAGTAGCCTGACCCCTCTGCACCCCGACCCCACAATGCGAGGCCAAGTCCCTCTAAACGTCTTTCCTAACACTCCCCATAACTGTAATGTAAATTTTTGTGTGTGAATTTACTCATTTAGTGTCTGTGTCCTTCCCAGGACAGTGCACTTCCTGAGGGCAGGGACCACACCTGTCTTGCTCAACACTGTGGTGCCAGCATGCGGCACAGGGCCAGGCATGGAAGGACGGATGGCTGCGTGGACCCCGAGCCCGTGGCAGGTGGTATACCGGAAGTGATCATGTTCTGCTGAAGATGACAACAGTGCAGGGCAATGTAAGGAAGTGCCTGACCCCTCTGCCTTAATCGGTGTCAGGAAGTGTAAATCCTGAAGAGAAAGATGTTTTTTTTCCCCTTCTAGTTGGAAAAAATCACTATTTCTCCATCCTAGCTAAGATAAAATTCGATCTAATTAAGGCTACAGGGTGTTTTCCAGTTGGGTATTTTGGCTTGTTGTGGTTTGTAAAGTGGGTGCATAGCTGGATGATAATAAATGCCCAAGAGTCAAGACAGATAAATTTTAATTTTTGTTTCTTCACTTTTATCCATCACCACTTTTTGTAATGACTTCCATATGGGGATAAATGTGATTCATAACTTGTGTTTTTAAGTTAAAAGTGTATAAATTGTTGCTCCCTGGGCTACCTCATTACTTTCACTTCGCAGAGACTTCCTCTTAAGCCAGGTTATCCTTGGTCACTGAGGCCTCCCTGGACACTGGGCAAAATGAACTTGAATTCACTGACACTGGGTTCCCCCCCGGCGGATCCAGCGCTGCTTCTGAAAGACCTTGCAACTCTCTCCTTCGATCTCCTCTGCCTCTTACCTCCCTCTTCCTCCCACACACCAACCTGGCCAGTTTCCATCAGAGGGTTAGAGTGGGATGTGTCTTTTATTTGCATGCTCAGTTCTATTTACACTTTCCCAAAAGACACAACATGAAAGCAATGGAAGAAAAAGGTTCCAAAATAGCAGTGAAGATGTTGGTAACACGGGAGGCCATCAGTGAAGAAATCGGTTAACAGATGTATTTTGAGAGTCTTCTTTGCGATCCCTGCTGGAGTAGGACTTAGGCTGGGACTGGACTAGCTGGAGCTTAGATAAGTAAATGTGGGAGGAAGCACATTCCTGGCATGTTGCCTCCGGGGCAGAGATGCGGGAGAAAACAGAGTGTTGGGGGAGGACCAGTCCATGGATGATGGGGGACTAAGGTGAAACAGGACAGAAGAGTTAGATGCTGAGAACCAGGAAAGCCAGGCAGAGGAGTGCTGACAATTTGTGGTGAGCCACGAGGAGACAGGGGGGTATGCAGATGGGAGTGAGGTTTAGAAGAGCCATGTGGTGCTCTGCCCAGGCTGGCCTGCCCTGCCGCGAAGTTGTCACCCACCAGCAAGCCAAGGTCTGAGCAAGGTGCTAGTAAGGGGTCATCCGAAAGAGATTTTGAAAGAAGCAACTGAAGTTCTAACAATTTTTATTATGAAAAATTTCAAACATCCAGGAACATCTGAAACATAGTATATTACCATACATATACATGTATACAGACACACACACACGTACATTGCCAGGATTCAACAACAGAAACAATAGAATTTTAAGTGGGTTTTAGTTCCTTTACCAAGAACCTACAAATGGATTACAGTAGCTACATTATATACACAGAACAATATTTTTCCAATTGTTATAATAAGACCTCAGATTCAACATCTGATCTTATTTTCTCATTAAAATTTTAATAATGTCAAGACTATAATACGATTTTTAGGATGCTTAGTCCTTGAATGTGAACCTCCATGTAAAGTCACAATTCATTCCGTTAGTGAGGAAGGCAATGTGAGGCTGTTTGGCTCAGCACATCTGTGATTGTAATCTTTGCCAGCAAAATGTTTTTTAAACGTTCCTGTTAGCTGGGTTGAGGTGGAAAATATTGTTTTGTTCCCCTCTAAAGAAAACAAAAGCTTGTGCAGCTAATTTTTTATGCCAAGCACTCTCTGAGGATCAGGGGCTTATTCATGCTTCACCATTTTTTACCTCTCCCATGGGGGAAAAAAGTAAAAGAGTGAAATATGGAGGTAAAAATACTGAGGAAATTGACACAACATTGTAAACTGACTATACTTCAATTAAAAAAAAAGGAAAAAAATACTGAGAAAAGTGAGACATGTAGCCTGACATGTAATCATGTAATTCCTCCCCCCACTCCTCTGCCCAGGTTTCTTCTTTTCCCCAGCTCCCTGTTTTAGGTTGTTTTTGTTGCTCTTTATTTGTTTTTTCAGTTTTTCCATCTGACCCAATGTTACTTTCTATGTCCATCATTTTGTAGGTCATCCTTGTCGCTCACCAGTTCTCTTGTGGGTGACTTGTTAAAGGGCCAATTTGGTAGATTCTAACTGGTCCAGTATCTCTGTTTTAAAACCATAGTTACTGCAGACTCAGTAAGGATGAATAGTGTGATAATGGGGTCTTTGATTCTCTGTGTAATGAAACTCCCCTGGATGGGGATCAACAGAAATGGTCTGACACTGAGTTTTGAAACTATATGTTATCGTGTTATCATGAGATTCCTAGCTGTTTAGTTCCTACAATGATGGGTTCTTGGACCTGTGTTTCCCTCCTTCCTAGGGGGTTGGGCTGTGGTTCAGAATGTATTGCTGGGGCCACCCGGCCAACAGAGATGGATGGACCACGTGCTGAACATGCAGGCAACTCTGGAGGGAGAGAAGGAGGTGAGAACTCTTGCTTCATTCCTTGGGGAGAAGTTCCAACCTTCTTAGCAGTCAGCTCTGTCTGGCTGGCTGGCTCATGCAGACAGATGCTCTTGTTCTTTCCCTTTGTTCTTTTAAAATCCATTTTCACTTGCACAAGGAATATATGAATACATTCTCATTATAAAAGAAAATTCTATACAGATAAAGACAAAAACCCCTGAATTCCCCAGTCACCGGCCTACTTCCTCCTCCAGACATAATTGCTAGTATCAATTTGGTATAAATCTGTCCAGATTTTCTTGTTTGCATTTGCACGACTGTATTTACATAGAGAAATACATAGTTGTGCATGCATTTGTATAAACAATATCATGCTTTCTATAGCCTTCTGCAACTTCCCCTTTCAATGGACAGTATGTCTTTGAGATCTTCCCATAGGATCATTTACATGGGCTTTTCCATATAAATTGACTTCATTCTTTTTTAACTGCTACATTGTATTCCATGGTTGCACCAACATTTAACCATTCTCCCTAATGGTGGCTTTTTAAGTTGTTTCCATTTTTTTCTATTTTAAACAATGCTGTAATAGATATTCTTTGTTTTCTGTGCATCCACTTGAGCAGTTCTCTAGGACAGATGAAAACTGAGACAGCTAGCCAGAAATGAACTGCTGGCTGAAAGGCACGAGCACTTCATAAAGACAGATCCTGTCCAATTCCCATCCTGGGCTGCCTCCTCTGCAGAGCCCTCCCGGCTTCACTCTTCTCTGCTGGCCCTGCCCCTGCTGCTTGCCCTCTGCCCCGTCCCACTCCGGCCTGGCTGTTTACCCCCAACTTCTTCCCTCCTGGCTGCAACCTGACCCCGCAGCCCACCAGGCTGACCCCACCTGACCCACCCAGTGACCTCTCTGCCCACCAGGAGGTTGACAGGGCATTTTCTGAGAGGCGTGGGCAGGCGTGTCTGCAACTGAATCTTAAGGTCCCTGGGAAACTCAGTGGCTACTCACCCCCGTATGTTTTCTCAGGGCTCCCCATCCAAAAACACTTCAGTGGCCAGCCACTGCATGTTTTCAAGTTCTCACCTGCTGTTGTTGTGCCTTGAACCTATCTGTCCAGGTGAGTGCTGTTGACTTTACAAGTAAGGTCTTGAAAACTAGAGAGAGAGAGAGAGAGAGAGACCAGGTCTATGCAATTTCCTTATAAACTACTTAGCCCAGAGCCATGAGCAATAAGGTGCTTAATAAATGCATCTTGGTGGCATAATACTACAGGAAATCACTTCTTTAAGTATGTATTTCTTGGACCTGTGTTTTGAACTGTGTGGAAAGTGATGGAAAAGGGGTGAAATGGTGGTAACGCCTTTTTAAGGCTATTTCCAGGAGTCAGACTTCTAATCTGCATATGCGTGATGCCACAGAGCGTCTGATTTGATGCACAGTTCTGGAAACGGAAAGCATGTTTACCAAGCCAGGTCACGTTCAGTCCCCGAACGAGCTGCCATACACAGATCTGAACAGACCTGAGTGAGGTCATCCCATCCCTGGCCTCGAGTTACCGCGGTTCTGCTTTGGAGACCTATCACCCCAAACCAAGTAAAACATGAAGGACAGAGTCTCTCCAACCCTGGGCCCTCCCAGACTCTCAAGTCTTTATAATGCCAGGGTACCTTGCTTTATGTCAGATTTTTTATTTTAAATAATACATTTCTACAATTGAAAGATTTTTGAAAGAAGGGTGACATTTGCTGGGGAGGGAGGTAGATGTATGTATTATTTGAAGACTAGATAAATTAGAGGAGGTATATAGGATTTGGAGCTGGAAAAAGCTATGGGTTTCTATTTGTTATTTGTTTTCATTGAGGCAACTTAAGCTTTCTAAGCTCCAGAGCGCTCACAGTAGAACGGGTGTTAAGTAGACTAATGTAATACATCTTAGAATTTTAAGTCCTTCCTGTCCAGGAATTATCAGTATGTCACTCAAACAATTATCCTAGGCCTCTTGGACAAGACCTGGGTCTGGGGACAGAGACATTCTTATCCTGGCCTCACCCAGGGTCTCACTTTGTGACATGGAGACCATTGGTTTCCCTGTTCAAATTCCTGAGTTGTGAGCTGGGAACCCTGACACAGCCAGGATTACTGTCTGCCACCCTGAGCAACTCAGGAAAAAAAGTTGCTGCATGGTGCCGGAGAGCATGATGGCAGGAGAGGGCCAGAAGCTGCGCCTGCACCGACGACATCACGTCTACAAGCTGGTGGAGGACACGAAACACTGGAGCTCCCCCTCATGCAGTCGGTGGAGGAACTTGGAGTTTGAGGTGAACGTAATCAGCTACTTCCTCCAGGACTGGCTGTATATGCATCTCCTGAAAACAAGAAGCCATTTGAAGAGGAGGAATTGCTGAGCAAGAAGGAAGATTAGAGATGATCCAAACCAAGACAAGTGAGGCCACAGTGAAATTTCTGAGAAGTTGTCACCTGGAGGTGCGGATGAAGAGCAATGTCAAATGGGAGCTAAGGCCTAAAATAGTTGCTCACCACTTCCTCAAAAATCTTGGTGCTGTGGTCGCCCCACATGCACTAAAATTACCAGACGAGACCATCCCATAGCAGGGCGAGTAGTGGTGTGAGCTGACGGTGAATGGACCTGACACCGTGAGGGGACCTATGTCTGTGGTGAACTTTGAGAGGCCCGAGACCAAAAGATGCACGTGCTGGTTAGCCCAGCAAGCTGCCAGGGGAATGGCCCCCACCAGTTCCCAGACAGTGTGCAGCTTTTCTCCCTCGAAAGCAGCGAAGCAGAATCCGAGGAGCAAAGATGGGCCAGCACCGTGATGCCGCTCCCAGCTCTGGCCAGACATGGAATTTTAGAGAGCACGTGGTGATGCTGGACACAGGCGTGCACGTACATGTTGACTTGTCTGTATTTGCCATCTTCATCTTTGACAGTTACGCACAGCAGGCCTCCGTGTGGCAGTCCTGCTCCAGGAGCACCAGGCTGTAGATTTGATGAGCTGAGTGTTAACAGACCAAGAGTCTAGATCCGTTTAATCTCTTCCTCGACTGGAATTCATTGGAACAAATGGAAGAGCTAGCTCATTCTTATCCACACTGAACATTTGTATCTTAAGGAGAAATAAAGAGATTGTGTTCTTTTAAAAAAAAAATTGCTGCATGAATGCACAATAAAAGTGAGCCCCATGTTTAAAGGACGTGCCCTCAGACCTCATGTCACAGCTTAAAAAAAAAATAAAAAGAGCTCAGGACTTCCTGCCGTATGGTCCAGTGCCCAGGCCAGATGTTCGGCGAGAGAGGAAGTAGAAGGAACCAGCTCCAAAAATCTGTCTGCTCTTGTGAGCTGCCAGCTGGCCTGGCATCAGGGGACTTTCCTGGGCACTTTGCAAAGATGGCTTCTGCCTGGCTCCATCCATGGGTAACCTTCTGGTGAGGGCCAGGGACACTGATGCTCAGAAGCTGGATGTTGGTGGGACTCATGCCAGGCCCGCACCCCTTCTCAGCTCAGTGTGTGTTCTGAGGCCTGTGCCTTCCTGGGCTTGTCCATCCAAGCCAGGCACGAGGCTCTCCAGGAAGGATGCTCTGGGGGACTGGAAGGGGCAGGGCCCTGCTTGAGCCTTGTAGTGGTCAGAGCTGAGATAGGAAACCCAACTGGGAGAGAATGAGAGGGAGACAGAGGGTGAGGTATGTGTGCAGGAGAGGGGGTTGTAAAAAAAAAAAAAAAAAAAAAAAAAAAAAGACCAGGAGAAAGAGAGTGAGCCCTCTCGTCTCACTGAACTTAATTTTTATTTCAAACTTCTTCTCCTGTCTCTGTTCCGGGCTGTCTTGTCTGCTCTGCTTCCTGATGTTCGGATGCCCCTCTTTGGGGTGTCTGGTCCGCTGTCGGCCTTGCCCTCTGTCTGTTTCCCACTTTTGCTGCATTGATCCATTCTTTTTTCCCTCCCTTCCTGACGTTTCCAGAACACAGTTGGGAGGCAGCAGTCTTCTCAGGAATTGGGTGAAAAGCTCTATATTTTTTTAAGAACATATTTTTACCTTCCTCCTAAAAACCCTCTCTTGATTCCCCTCTGATGTCTCTCAGCCTCACGGTTCATTTCCCCCTACACCGACTTCTTCTTTTTCCCCCTTTCCCCTCACTGCGAGTTGTGTTTTTGATAACAGCTTTATTAAGATACAATTCACATATCGTACAAGCCATCCACTTAAAATGTGCAATTCAGCGGTTCCTGGTGCCAGGGTCTTCCTTCCTTTCCAGTGCGTTCCCAGACCTGCCCAAGTGCACCTCATTACAGGATGTGCTTACAGTCTGAACTCAAGCTGAGATCCCTCTTGAGTGTGTGACAGGAACTTTAAAAGTTTTCTGTTTCTTTTTCTTTTAATTGTGGTTAAAAATACATAATATGAAAGTTACCATCTTGCCCACTTTTACACGTATGGGTCAGTCGCTTTAAGCACGTTTGTATTGTTGTGCAGCCGTCACAGCCATCTTTCCAAGTGAAAACTCTGTGCCAGTTAAACAAAACTCCACGCTCCTCTTTCCCCCAGTCCCTGGCAACCCCATTCTACTGACTGTCTCTATGCCTTTGACTGTTCTGGGCCCTCACAGAGTGGGACCATAAGGTATTTGTCCTTTTGTGTCTGGCTTATTTCACTTAGCATAATGTTTCCAAGGTTCATCCCCGATGTGACACATGTCTGAAGTGTGTGTGTGTGTGTGTTTAATTCTATGTATTTACAAGGCTCCATCACCACTATATTGTCAGGGTCCCCTACAAACAACATATACATGGCTTTGGATATTGACATGGATATTGAGCAGAATATAATGAAGAAACTATTTATAAGGGTGTGGGTTTAAGGAAGCCAACAAGGGATGGTGAGCCCCTCCCCCGAGAACTAACAGTGAGGGGCTGAAAGGCGAGGAGTGGGTGATGACCACCAGAACCTGGAGGGAGGATTGTACCTGGAGCAGGGCCACCAGACAGGAGCTGAAGACCTGGGGAGAGGGGAGAAGAGACCCCCACTTCCCTTGCCCCCACATCCTCCAATCTTCTGCACATGCTTTCCACAACCCAGCCCAACCAGGAGCCAGAGGGCGAGACTGGCCTTCCTGAGCACAGAGCATGGTGGGCAAGGATGGAGACTGGATCTGGAGAAGCAAACAGCACATCCAGGCTACCCACTTTCTACAAGGAGTTCAGTGTGGGGTGAATAAGGATGCAAGGTGGGGAAGATGAGAGCGGGGTGGGCTGAGTTCCTCCAAGAGTGAAAGGGTGTGGGAGATACTCCGGAGGAAAAATAGACCTGGAAGGAGAGAGAGAGCTGGAGAGAGAAAATGAAGAGAAAGCGGAGAGACTGGACGGTTCCGATGAGGAACGGAGGGAAGAAACCTCAGGAAGAAGAGACATCTGAAAAGGATTTACTGCGTAGAGACCTAAAACCCCCCTCCCAGTGTCTCAAGGGACCGTTAGTAAAGATCACTTTATTTTCCAGGCTGTTTATGGAATTTTGAATATGACACTAAGTTGGACCACAGTTAGGAACAAGACAGAATCGTCACCCCAAAGAGGTTCACATCTCAGTCCCTAGAGCTCCCGACTGTTAGGTCCCATGGAAACGGGGATTAAGTTTGCAGATAGAATGAAGGTTGGCAATCAGCTGACCTTGAAATAAGATTATCCTGGCTTATCTGGGTCGGCCCGGTGTGATCACAGGATATTAACTGGGGAAGAGGGAGGCAGAGGAGTCCGCGGCAGAATGAGGGGGTGTGAGAGTCTCTTGACTGGCTTTGAGAGCAGAGTGAGACCACAAGCCAGGGAACGCAGCAGGCCCTGGAAGCTGGAAAATCCCTTCCAACACCCTGATTTTAGCCCAGCAAGACCTATCGCAGACTTCTAACCCCCAGGACTGGAAGATAGTCTGTGCTGTTTAAGCCACCAGGTTTGTGGTCATTTGTTACAGCAGAAATTGGAAACCAGTACACTCGGGTGTTATGAGTTTGGAGCAAAGGCAGCTAAATTCTGGATTTAAAATGTGAAGCTGTTTAGAATTACCTTAAATACTGTACGTAAATTTATACCTGTAAATTTTACTGATGAGCGCCTTGATTAAACTGCTCACCTTCCTCACACTAGCGGAAAACACACCAGCTAAAGCAGGGCCAGGCCTTTGCACCTGCTTTCGCTGCTGCAGGAGTTGCGTGGTTTTAAAACCTTGGTTCCTGTGCAGCTACTCTCACACCAATTCCTTAATTAATGGAGTGTCTAGATTCTCATTTTGCAGCTTCCTTGAGCTTCTTTGAGAGACCAGTGCTGTGCCCACTTCTGAGTCTCCACGGTCCGTTTTTAGGGTTCTCCTTACAGGTGGTTTAAAGTCCAACCCATCCATCATTAAAGGTGTTGCTGTCCTTTGTAGCCTTTTTATTACCTGAATGAGCTCTAATTTCAGTCTTGTTGGACACACAAACATTAGAGTCTGGTGGTGAGAAGGATGAAAAGACCGGCTTTCTGGGGATGACAATACCACAGAATAAACCGTCCTCTCTCAGGCACCTGCAACAGGTACGCTTCTCTGTCAGCATTTCCACAGCTGAAAGAGGAACTTTCAGGCATTGCTGGCAAGAGTACAAAGCAGCTTAGTGACTAAGGGGGCGGGGGGTGGATTTCATCATCGGGTCTCACCAAAGTGGAATCAAGGTGTCAGCAGGGCTGCATTCCTTTTGATCCAGCAATTCAGCTTAGATTAATTTACTCTGAGGAAACCATCCCCCAAATGCAAAGCAACATATGAGAAAGGTTATTGATCATGGAATTTCTTATAATAGCAAAACATTGAAAGCACAGTCTAAGTTCCTGTCCAAAAGAGACTGAGTGAATCCATCATGGAACAGTCAAGTCACGGAGTATTATGCAGCCATAAAAAAGAATGACTGACTCTCCATGAGCTGATATGAAAAGATTTTCAAGCTATATTATTAAGTTAAAAAAGCAATGTGGAAAAGAATATATAAAGCTTGTTACCATTTATGTAAATAAAAGGTTGGGAGGAGGATGAGAATGTGTGTTTGTGTTTTGCTTGTTTTCACAAGAATCATAGGAAAAATAAAAGAGAAACAAATGAAAATGATTACCTATTAGTCACAGGTTTGAACAGAGTGGAAGGAGTACGGATGAGGGTGATAGTTTTCACTTCTCTGAGTGTATCTTTTTATGCAGTTTTAAATTCTGAACCATGTAAATGTCTTAAATATTAAAAAAAACAAAACCTGAGTGCATGACAAAAGATAAGCAACAACTAAATGCTACTGTGATCTTGGGTTAGATTAAAGACTAGAAAAAATGGTTGCTATAAATGATTGAATCCTACCAATCATAATTATGAATATGGACTATTAGATAATAGTATTGTAGCAATGTTAGGTGTCGTGAATTGTGTCCTGAACTATGGTTATAGGAACATTCTCTTTGTTCTTAAGAAATATGTGCTCAATATTTGATGTGAAGGGTTATAATATCTGCAATTTATTTTAAATGATCCAGTAAGTGAAAAGTGTAATATTACTATTACTACTACTAATATTAATAATAATAAACACTTTTGCAACTTTTGGGGAAAAAAGTCTAAGAGGAGTTAAAAAGAAAAAACCTTAAGGTTAAATGCAAACAGAAGCAAAGGAGTTTATGTTGTTAGCAAATTGATAGCATAACAACTCAGAGGTAAGAACTACGTGTAAAGTTTGCACGCTGTGCTCTGACTATCAGTGGGGTGCATTCTAAGGGGGAAAAGACCTGCAGGAGGCTTATGAGTTAAGCTAGTAAACGGCAGTAATATTTGTGTCATCATGCTGAACCTTTCTTGTGTGGATTGTAGGACGCAGTAAAGGAATAAATACATGGGTTGTGTGGGGTGACCTAAGGCTCTCCCTGTAGGAGGTGGGGGTTATGTAGAATGGGGGTAACTGTGGGCTGGTAATGTGTTCCTGTATGAGAAATGAGCATATCAGTATGAATTCATGATTTTGCATTTCTATCTACTGTTAAGGAGGGACATTAGTTAAAGCTGTGAAAACAGGCTTTATTCAGTAACCACTGACCAGAGGGAAAGAGCTCAGCTCGATGCTGATCTGCACAGAGTGACTGGGTGTTTTAACAGAAGGAAGAAGCTGGCCCTGTTACTGGGAGGTGTGTTAAATTTCAGAAAAGCCAGCTTGCAGGGGCTTTTGCTGGTTAATTTTGGGACAGTCTGAGCACTAAAAAATAATAATAATAGCAACGAATTATAAAACAAGGGATTAAAAAAGAATCCACGAGTTTATAGTGATACTGAAAAGAAGTATGCATGGAAGGGAAAACTTTAAGAGGAATGCCAGCCAATAAATGTAGACAGAATAATAGGACAATAAAATTTACCATTTTTACAGCCACCAGTGTAATAATGATACTAAAACATTGAGTTAGAGGTTGCCAGGAAACAGGACATTCACACAATTTACAAAGTCTCCATTTATCACCCCATAGGTTACTGATTAATTGCAAATAGGAAAAATAAAAATTGGGGGGAAAAAGTTTTGCTAGCTGAAGTCACACATCAAGGAGGAATACAGTGGCACACCAAGGGCAGAAAGTCTCTCTAGCTTGATTGGCACTACCCCTGAAGCAGCAGACATGCCACCTGGCTCTTCGACATCATTCATGTGTCTCCCAATCTGTGTGGCCAGCACCCTCAGTCATGGTGAGCAGAGCAGAGCTGACAGCAGACGGTGGTGTGAGATGGGCACCTGTCCCCAGTGTGGGCTAGCAAGAAAAGCGAGGCCGGATTGGTAGACCAGCTGGCCAAGGGCTGA
This sequence comes from Camelus bactrianus, assembly GCF_048773025.1. Taxonomy (NCBI): domain Eukaryota; kingdom Metazoa; phylum Chordata; class Mammalia; order Artiodactyla; family Camelidae; genus Camelus; species Camelus bactrianus. The sequence continues at coordinate 26,036,315 of NC_133573.1, forward strand.
GTTTCCTTCCATACTGTGAGGAAAGAGGAAGTTGGGTCCCAGCTCTGGCTTGGACAATTTCTTTGGGTCTTATTTGAAAATTGGGGAAAATATTCTCTCTTCATTTATGCAACTGAAATCAAATAAGATCATGTATGAGACAAAACATTCTTCACAAACTTATTTTGTAGATTATCTCATATTTTATTTGGTAGATTTTAATTCTGGAAACACAGATAACTTTCTTTATACATGAGCTTTTACAGAGGTACTTGAGGTTTGTAGTTCTATTGCAGTTTGAGTCCTATACATACAGAATTTATGACCATTCTGTTTCGCACAATTCCCACCAAAAAGAAAAAACAAAAAACAGTGGTGCATCTAAAATGGTCTTTGCTGCATGGAGTACTCCTAACCCTGTAGGAGGCAGAAGGAGAGAACCCCTTTTCTGACTGGGCTTCAGTGAGAGGTGGTTGTGTATTTCAGACTTGTTTCCTCTCACTACCTGCATCCTTTCAGAGCTGGGTGCAGTAGGACACATTCGTATCATGACATACCTTCTGGGTGACTCAGCCCGATGGACAATAAGGAGCATTCCTGGAAGCCGTTCCTACACCAGGATGGCTAGCAATAACCACAGACCCAAGTGACTGTGAGCCACATGGAGATAGGCTACCAAACCCAGTAAGAGGCGTCCCTCACTCAACTTCCCCTGAGCTGGAACCCAAAATGCCACCACTATTCCAGTGGTATCTGTGCAGAGGGAAGCAGGATGGGGAGGAAATCCAAGAGGAAAGAGACAATGGTCCTAACTGATTATAGTTAGAGTACCTTACCTTAAAAAAGAAAGGAGAGGCAGAGACAAGGAGAGAAACGGACAGGGAGAACCTATTACTGTTCCATTAATCAGGAGGTAGAGAGGTCCACTGGGCAATTGGAAATGTGGGTATGAAGAGATGATGGATAGTGACATGGAAATTGGGGAGCTGTTTCACAATCATAGCTGCATGAGTGGATGAGGCCCCCCCCCCCCCCCAGATGAAAGTACATAGAGGAAGAAGAAAAGAGGACTGAGAACAGAATCTTGGATGATGCCTATTATTTTGTTGTGCTGTGTCAGGGAAGAGATGCTCCTGACGTCTTAGGCTAAGACACTGATTATAGCCAGGAAATGAGGCATGAACACAACCAGGCTGATTTGGATTTCTGTCATTTATAACAGAAAGATTTTTGATATTATATACATTTGAATATTTAAAACCAGCTGTAAACTTATCTTTCTAACTCTTATACAATTATGAAATCAAAAGCTATTAAGTACTAGCAAAACTACAAAATGCATAAAATAGAAATTGACATTCACTATGACAGATGGTATTGTTTTGCTGAAATAAAATCACTGCTATTCAAGTTAATAGTAGACAATCTATTTATATGTCTTGAGATTTCACTTGTTGGTGTGGTTATTTTAATTTTGAGCATAATTCCCATCATTTGAGTAACTGTCATGATCTCTGTCGATATTTTTCCTTTTAAACAAAGTTTATTTTATATCCCCTATCCACCGTTTAGAAGAGACAGTCTAATAGCACATCTCAAATGTGAGGTATCAATACTGTCTAAAGAGCATCTGTAAAAACCTTTCCATGGCAAAGCCTTTATGGGAGTCAGTGTATAAGGAATGTAGGTGTGGGAGTCAGACAACTCTGAAATTGGTGATGCTCTTACTAGTGTTGACATTGGAATGCTATTTAATTACTTGGTTATCTCGTCTATAGAGAATGATTAAATGAGGTTATGTAGCTAAAATCCTAAAACTTTCTCCGGACCAGCCTTGGTCCTGCCGCCGCTGCCGCCGCCGCCGCCGCCGCCGCCACCGCCTTCCCCGGTCCGCGAGGGCCCCGCCGGCCGCCCTCCCCGCAGCATGGCACCATCGGGGCTGATGGAGCCGGGAGCAGCGTTTGGGGGACGCGGGGTCTCCAGGGGTGGGGGATGGCCTGCAGCCTCGGTCATGGATGTGAGCAAGATGGACTTTATCCTACCAGGATGAGGTTCTGTTCAATTCAGACACATGTTGAATCCTCACTTTGTGTGCTGGGCCCTGGGGGTGGACGTCAAGATGTTGGATCCAGAGCTGAGGATGGCCGAGCTGTTTGTTGAAAGGCTTCGAGTCAAGAGATGGAGACAGATTTCTTGAAATGCTTTGAGCGGGAGGGTACAGAGATGTGTGTAGTTGACAGAACACTCTCACTGGATTATTTTCTCCCTCAAAAAAGCCTTGAGAAAGAAGCAAAAAAAAAAAAATCTTAGTCTGTGTGTTGTTGCCTATTAAGAGACACACTCCATAAGGACTCAAGAGTGTTTGGTGGGATCTGAGAGCCAGGAGGTCATAGGTGCAGTTTCGGTAGAGTGTGGGGGCAAGATCCAGATTTTACAGAATAAGGAATAATGGGAGGTGAGGAAGTGGAGAAAACACATGAAGACAGCTCTTCCTAGAAGCTTGGCTATGAAGAGAAGGTGAGCTGGAGGAGGATACAAAGTAAAAGACTCTGCTGGGAGGTCCTGGCAACAATGTTGCTGCATTTAAAATGTGGGCAGAGGAGAAACAGTCTGCAATAGCCAAGCCATGGGGAGCAGCAGGAAGCAAGTGGTCTGGGGGGGGGTGTGCTCAGAGGGGCAGAGAGAAGTGGGGAAAAAATCAGGAGAAGGAGACATATTAGTTTTTAAAAATGTAATTGTGGTCAAAACCATAAAGTCTGTCATCTTAAACATTTCTAGGTGTACCGTTCAGTACTGTTAAGTATGTTCATATTTACTGTGCAACCAATCTCCAGAACTTGTTCATCTTGCAAACTGAAACTCCATTAAACCACAACCCCCCAGTTCCAGCCCCAGCCCCTGGCAGCCACCACTCTACTTTCTGTTTCTAGGAATTTGACTGCTCTGGGTACTTCATATAGTTGGAATCATGCAGTATTTGTCTTTCTGTGACTGGGTGATTCCACTTAGCATCATGTCCTCAAGTTGCATCCGTGTTGTAGCATGTTTGAGACATTGTCTTATAATCAAGAAAAGCCATAAATACTTTCAAGGGAAAGCTGTTTTTTTTAAAAAAAAAAAATGTGAGTATCTGTAGAAAAGTTAGAATCACTGAGAAAAACTTTTGCACAAAGGCATTCTGGTGGTTATACAATAAAACTTACAATCAAACTATGTGGGGGACGAGCCTTACTATTAAAACACATTTTTCATCACTTTAATTTCTCCATACATTTGTTTAGTTCCAAAAATACATTCTTCCCTATGGTGGCAAATATGATACAAACACTCAAATTCATGAGAATTGTGCACCAAAAATCTATATACTCAACTATTCTATCAATTAATTCTAGGTTTAAAAATCCAAGTATCAGTCACTTAAGATAAAATATTATTTTCTCTCAAGTATTATAAAAAACAAAGTAGGCAGTCTAGGTGAAGTATGGTGCTACTATTATAAATGTCCTCCTTGGGGACACAAGACAGCTGTTGTAGAACTTACCAATGTATCTGGATTTCTTATTTTTAGTTTTTTTTTTAAATGGAGGTACTGGGGATTGACCCCAGGACCTCGTGCATGCTAAGCATGTGCTCTATCACTTAAGCTGTACCCTCCCCACAATGGATCTGGATTTCCGGCAGGAAGATAGGAGATGAGGAAAGGACAGAGAAAGCCAGAAGCCTGAATCAGTGATTTCAGTTTGTATTTCGTAAGCTACTCCTATTGCAAAGAAGGTTGGAAAATGTGTTGTTTCCACTGGGCGTGGTGTCACCGCAAGAGGATATGGAAAGGGGAAGGTGAGAATGAACAGCATGTGATAACCAGCCGTCTTCGACTCAAACCAGTATCAGTGAGCTCTCAGCTCACGTGCAGCTAAAACTGAGTGTGCTTTCCCTGTTAATGATGAACTGGTTGATGTTTTTCAATGTAAAGTTGTCAAAACAATGGACTCATTTAATCAGTGACCTTGTGGGGGATACACAGTATTCATGGCATTGGGTACACACATGCTTTTTCATACACTTTTGAGCTTCCTATGTTGGAGCACCCTAGTCTCTGGAGGGGAAAAGTTGTGTTTTCCTTTGGGCAACAGAAAAGTCCCATTGGGTACTTCACTGAAGCTCCTTTTCTCTTGAAATTAGGAGTTGTCCTGGGGATTTTCCTCTCTCTGTTTCTGCGTGGGTTATATGCCTACATGCGTGCTTCCCACATGGTCATACTGAGAGGAATCTCAGGGCAATGGCTTATCTCCAGACGGGGACTGTCTCCCAGGCCTCCTGACAGTAGTATGAAGTAACTCCTAGTGGGCTGTGGTGGGGGGAGCAGATTTCTTCCCTGATTTTGCCATAAAAGTGTGAAGTTCTATAGGCAGGAGGTACTGGGGAACAGGACTGGGACCGCTGGCCTTGCACGTGGAGATGGATCAAGAGTTGGGAAGTAAGGAATTTGGGGGCAGCCAGGAAATGTGTCAGCTCCTGGGGGTCAGAGTTTAGGTATTTTATGAGAAGGTGTGGCATGGGGTCTGTGAGTCCCAGGAGGAGAATGAGCCCTGTATTTTGAAAACAACCATGTCTGATAAGAATGATTTATTTATGTATTCCTTATCATCTGAATCCAGTCATGACAGTACATCAAGCTCATCTAAACTGAGGGATCTGTCTACAAAATAACAAGCCTGTAGTCTTCAAAATGTTAATGTTACAAAAGGTAAAGAAAGGCTAGGGAACTACCTTAGATTAAAGAGACCAAGGAGATCCATCAGGTTCAAGGCGTGACTGTGGACTGAATCTTGAGTTAGGGAAATTTTTGCTGTAAGAGACATTATTGAGATCATTGACAAAATTTCAGTATGAACTGTATATTCAATAAAACGTGAAGTTTCTTGATTTTGTTAACTGTCATGTGATGACATTAGAGAAGGTCCTTATTCTTGGAAAATGCTTAAGTATTTGAAACTAAAGGAGCATGATATTTACGTATTATTCTCGAATGGTTCAAAATGTGTGTGTGTGTGTGAGAGAGAAAAATAATAAATGTAAAACGTCAACAGTGGTGAATTTGAGTAAAGCATATGTGAGTTCCTTGTAATTTTTTTTTGCAAATTTTCTACACATTTGATATTTTACCATAATGAAAAGTTAAAAAACAATTTTTATAGAGGACCTACTATATGCCAGACATTGTTCTAAACATTGAGATGTAGCCGTTAATAAAAGAAAAATTCTTGCCTCTCTGGAATTTCCATCCTAGTAGGGGGAGACAGAATAAACTAAATAAGTAAATTATATTGCATATTTGATGGTGATAAATGAAATGGAGAAAACTAAGCAGGGTAGAAGAATAAGAAATTCCATACTACTCAGCCATAAAAAAAGAATAAAATGGGGGAGGGAGGGTATAGCTCAGAGGCAGAGTGCATGCTTAGCGTGCACAGGGTCCTGGGTTCAATTCCCCAGGACTGCCAAAAAAATAATAAATAAACAAATAAATAAACCTAATTACTTCCCTCCTCCAAAAAAGAAACAAAAGCAAAAAATAATGCCACTTGCAGCAACATGGATGGACCTGAAGATTGTCATACAAAGAAAAATACCATATGATATCACTAATATGTGAAATAAAAAAAAAATATATAAGGCACAAATGAACTTATTTACAAAACAGAAACCGACAAAGAAAAACTTATGGGTACCAGAGCGGGGAGAGAGCGAAGGGATAAATTGGGAGTTTAGGATTTGCAGATACTAACTACTATATATAAAATAGATAAAAAACAATGTTCTACTGTATAGCACAGGGAACTATATTCAATATGTGGTAATAACCTATAATGGCAAAGAACATGAAAAGGAATATATATATATACATATATCTATATATACATATAACTGAAACACTATGCTGTACACCAGAAACTAACATAATACTGTAAATCGACTATAGTTCAATTTAAAAAAAAATTTTTAAAAAGAAGGATAAGAAATTCTGGAGTGAGATATTTGCGACTTTAAGTAGATGGTGAGTTGGATGTCTCCTTTTGTGCCATTTCACATCTCTTGTGTGCAGTCTCTGACCAGCTTGATGCAGGTGCAACCTGGGAGCACCACCTGCGTCTTGTGTCCCATCACAGGGCTGCTCTGTGGATGACCAGGTGTGGGACACGCCTCTCAGTGCCCATGCTGGTGCGTGCATGCTTCTTGGTCCTAGATTTTGCAACATTGAAAAAGGTGAATCTTCACACTTTCTTTGTCAAAAAGCACATATTTGGTATTCCTTGAGAAATGGCTTGATGCTGGTGTCACATGTGCATCTGTCATTAGTGGGTCTTCGACTGAACTGCATCTTCTCAGCTTCTTGATGATAAAGTCACATCAGAACCTCTACTAAAGAAGGATTATATCGTGTATATCCCTGCTTCTTCTTATTAGCATAGCCCCCACTTTATCCCAGAAGGAAATGAAATTACCTTCACACAGTTTGCTCTGTTCAAAGCTCTGTTCTTTTATACTTTTCTCTGCTCCTCAGTATTTGGGGGGGGCAGGTTGGGGTTCCTCCTTTTATTTGGAAATAGATTTTTTTCGTAGTTTATCTCAGTATCTCCCAGGTAGCAACGATAAATGCATGATATGTAATTCCCAAAGCCGTTTTTCATTTTTTCCACTTTAAAAAGTGGTAGGCACTGTGGGTCTTCCATTACATCCACAAAAGAATTGTCATGACCAAATACTATACTCTTGTGGGCCCCTCATACTATTCTTGCTAAAGAGTAAAAATGAACAAGTAACACGTAATAAAACTGGAGAACGGTGTTCCTGGACAACAGACACCTGTTCTGAGTCTTTGGAGCCCAGCAGGAAGCAGGTTATTATAATAAAGGATTCTTAGCCCAATGTCACCCCAGATGGGGAAGGACTGACAGTCGTGCTTTGAATCCAGTCATTCCTTTATTCAGTCAGCCTGTCAGGCATTTCCCGAGTGTTCACCGTGCACTTTGTTTTGCAGCTCTGAAGGGGCAGGTAAATGACGTGGTCAGATTTAACTTACAGGCGAATCATGCTGTTCACAGTGTGTGACAGATTGAGGACTAGCTGGGAGTTAGAAAAGATTTGTAGTGACCTAAATGCGAAGTGATGGGAGAGTGAATGAAAACCGTGGTGGTGGGAATGAGGAGAAGGGAATAGATTTCGGAGTGATTGGAAGATAAAATCTACATCTGCTGACTTGTTGGTTATGGGGACAGATGAGAAGGAGCACTGAGGAGGATGCCCAGGGGGTTGGCCTGGACAATTAGGGGGATGGAGGTGTCATTTCCTGAATGTGAATATGAAAAGAAAAATGGGTGTGTGTGTGTGGTTAAGTTCGTAGCAGAGAGATTGCTGAGAAGGATGTGATGGGTTAATTACTTGGGTCCGGCCAAAAGCAGAAAGTTTCATCTATTTAATAAATTTTATCATGCGCCTGGGCTCCAGCTGTAAGTGTGGCAGTTTGAGCATTCCCGTACACGTGTTAGTTTAAAAATTAGCCCGTGAGTGGAATAAAGCTCCTCCTACAACAGGATGCTTTTATCAGCGGTGAAACCTGCTCTCACGTTTCCCGTCTTGGAAAATCCTCTGAGGTCCCCTCACCCCTTCCAACCTGGCTCCGCCCCTCTACTGAGCTGGCTCTTGCTAAAGCATCTGGGCTTTGTATGTCACCACATCCAAAGGACACTCCAGTTTTCTGGCCTCACAGTATCAGGATGTCCCCACATGTCCTCACTGCTCCTTCCAGCTGCTCTGAATTGAGGAGAAAGACTCTGTCCCACTCTGGGTCACCTGCCCTATGCCCTGTTGGGCATGAAAGTCATTCTGTTTATGCCTCTGTGTCTCACAGTGTACCCTGAGAAAACATCTCTTTCTGCCCTTGCTCAGGATCTCTCAGACCTAGTCTGGGGGCCAGGGCTGTAGGTTAGACCCCGGCTGGCCTCTTCCTCCAGCATCTTCATGCCTCCCATCTCCTCCTCTATACAGGGGTCCCCACACTGCCTTCCACACTGTTCCTTCAAAGAAAATTCCCATGCAAATAGGTGTAACACGTGAGGATGTTTATTTCATAAAATGCAAAGGGTTTTAGAGGGGGAGGGGATTTTTAAAAGTAATATATACTCGCTGTAGAAATTATTCAGAAAATGTAAAAAATGTATAAATACAAGAACATTTCCAGTAATGATTATCCAGAAGTTACCACTGTTGATGTTGTCAATAATTTCCTTCCCACTTTGGTCTATGTGGCTCACACATATTTTATTTGAAAATAAGATTATACTATGTATGTTGTTTTTAAAAAGTTAAGAGGGGAGGGTATAGCTCAGTGGCAGAGCACATGCTTAGCATGCATGAGGTCCCCTGTGCCGCCTCTAAAAACAAAGAAATAAATAAACCTAATTACCTTCCTCCCTGCCCTCCCCCCAAAAAAACCCAAGTAAAAACATCACTCTTCAAAAAATATCTTTTTAAAAACGTCAGTTAAAGTTATATTTCCATTGTTAATAAATATAGACAGACATAATTTTGAATGAAATGGCATTCTGTTAGATGAGGTGTACTCTATTTTAACCAATTCTTTACAGACAAGAAGGTGGCTTCCAGTTTTTTATATTGTAAGCAAGGCTGTGACAAATGGTCTTTTAATATACAGATCTTTGTGGGGCCTTTTTGTGTGTGAGTTATTTCCTCAAAAAAAAAATGCCTAGAAAGTAAATTACTAGATGAATGTATTTATATTATAAAATCTAATATATATTGCCAAAGTGCCTTTTAGTTAAATTCTACCAATTTACACGCCTGCCAGCAATAGACGGGAGTGCCCGTATCACCAGATTCTCCACATTTTCTGGGTGTTTTAAAATTTTTGCCAACATGATAGATGAGTAATTACATTCTCTCGGCCTCCATTTTGGTTTGATCACTTGTGAGGCAGAACAAGTGATCAGCATCTCCGTTCCTGGTTCTCATGATCTTCCTCACCACGGACCTTGGGGGTTGCCCAGTTTTCTATTGGCGTGTCCATATTGACTCTGACTACCCCAAGACCACATAACAACAACGGTCACCAGCAGTATTTAGGGTGAAATTGACTACCGAATCCGGTTAACACAGTAGTGTGGGCACACGGATGCCGCATGGGCTGCGTGGCCGCCATGGGCCTGCCCTGCCCTGAGCACTGCGCCGCGTGACCACTGGCCTAGAGCCAGAACTGAAGCTACCAGACGGCTGACCAGGACCCTGGGTGCATTAGCCCCCTTCAACAAATGGTGGCCTTGGGAGCTGGGGCTGTGTTCACCTCCCTCTTCATGACCCCCCTGGACGTGGTAAAGGTCCGCTGGCAGTCTCAGTGACCCTCCGGAGCCCGTAAGCTAACGCCTCCTGCCAGACTCTGGAGCCTCTCCAAACCAAATGTCCCTCCTCTCTCCAATCCACAGGGAAGGGCCTTCTGTGCTGCAGTGGTGTCCTAGAGCCCCTGTACCTGTGCCCAAATGGTGCCCACTGGGCCACCTGGCTTCAGGACCCAACTCGCTTCACTGGCACCACGGCTGCCTTTGTGAAGACTGTGAGACACGAGGGCACCAGGACCCTGTGGAGTGGCCTCCCAGCCACCCTGGTGATGACTGTACCAGCGGCTGCCATCTGCTTCACTGCCTATGACCAACTCAAGGCCTTCCTGTGTGGTCCAGCCCTGACCTCTGACCTCTATGCACCCATAGTGGCCAGTGCATTGGCCCACCTGGGCACGGTGACTGTGACCAGTCCCTGGAGCTGGTGTGGACAAAGCTGCTGGCTCGGCAGCTGTCATGCTGGGAGCTGGGCACCTGTGTCCGAGCTGCTGTGGCTCAGGGTGGCTGGCATTTGATGTGGTTGGGCTGGGGTCCCACTGCCCTTCAGGATATGACCTTCTCAGCCCTGTACTGGTTCAATTATGAGCTGGTGAAGAGCTGGCTGAGCAGGCTCAGGCCAAAGGACCAGACCTCCATGGGCATCAGCTTTGTGGCTGGCGGCATCTCAGGGACGGTGGCGGCCACCCTAACTCTACCCTTCGATGTGGTGAAGACTCAAGGCCAGGTAGCGCTGGGAGCCGTGGAGGCAGTGAGAGCAATGCCCCTGCACACTGAATCCATCTGGCTGCTGCTGCGGAGGACCCAGGCCGAGTTGGGCACCAGGGGACTCTTCACAGACTTCCTCCCGAGGATCGTCAAGGCTCCCCCCTCCTGTGCCGTCATGATCAGCACCTATGAGTTCGGCAAAAGCTTCTTCCAGAGGCTCAACCGGGAATAGCCTCTGGGCCCCTGAAAGGAGAAGGAAACAAGGACCCCCTCTCTTCCGTGGATGGGGGTGGGGCAGGGGGAGACTGAGCCAAGTGCCTTCTCCTCAGCACTGCAGGGAGGGGCCTCCTTTCTCTTTCCTTTCAACTCCGCCCCTCTGGGCCCCACCCACCCTCCTCAGACCACTTTTTTCCTTCTGGTCCCCAGCCCCAATAATCATCACTCCTTCCCCCCAAGTTCAAGACCAAATCTGCTAACTGCTGCCCCCCCCCCATTTCCCTGTACGTTGCGGTAGCTGGGCCTGTCCCCAGGAGCCACAAAACCCTGGGCCTGGCATAGTCTGCACACACTCCTGTTAATTCCTTGAGTCTAAAGATGATAAACTGCTCTCCAGTGGGAGGGAAACACACACACACACACACACACACACACACACACAGTAGTGTGAGTTCTGTGAGGGCTGAAACCGAATACTTCTTGTTCATCTCTGATGCTGTAATGTGTTCCACATTATACTTGGCACATCTGGGGGCTTAATAAGTATTGGCCGGATTAATACACTCCCCTCCCCTTTTCATTTCTTTTTCAAAAATAGACTCATTTTTTAGAGCAGCGTTAAGCTCACAGCAAAACTGAATGGAGGGTACAGAGATTTCCCACATACCTCCTGCTCCTGTCCCCCACAGCCTCCCCCATTATCAACATCCCTCACCAGACGGCACATTTGCCACACTTGGTGAGCATGCGCTGACATGACATCATCACCAAGAGTCCGTGGTTTACATTAGGGTTCTCTCTTGTATTTTCTGTGTGTTTGGACAAATGTGTGATGACCTGCATCCACCCTTCAGTATCATACAGTGTTTTCACTGCCCTGAAAATCCTCTGTGCTTCTCCTATTGATGCCTCATTCCTCACTAACCCCTGGCAACCACTGACCATTTTGCTATCTCCATAGTTTTGCCTTTTCCAGAATGTCATATAGTTGGAATCGTACAGTCTGTAGCCTTTCACTGTTTCTTAGAAATTCTCCTTTAAATGTAAAACTGCCTTCTTACTGTGAACTTAAGTTGGGCAGTTTCACTTCTCAGACTGAGGTAAATAGATGTTTTCTGGGCTGGAAAAGAATTGTTTAAATTTCAAATTCCTTCTCAGCTCAGGTGACACAGGGAAGAAAGGAGTGACACATAAAAAAAGATGGAGGTGGGGCAGGTAAGGGACTTTGGTAGCTGTTCTCAAGTCTTGCCTCTTTTAAGTACTCAATAAGCTTTCTTGAAAACAGAAACAGACACAGACATAGTAAATAAACTTACAGTTACTGGGGAAAAGGGTCTGGGAAGGGATAAACTGGGAGTTCAAAATTTGCAAATGCAAAATACTACATATAAAATAGATTAAAAAAACACAAATTTCTTCTGTATAGCACTGGAAACTATATTCAATATCTTGTAGTAACTTATAATGAAAAAGGATATGAAAACAAATATAGGTATGCGTATGTATGACTGAAACATGATGCCGTACACCAGAAATGGACACATTATAACTGTCTATGCTTCAATTAAAAAACAAAAACAAAAACAACTAAGCTTTGTTGAAAAGGGGAGGGAGGTGGAGAAAGAAAAGAAGGAAACTTTCGAGTACATTATGGGTTACTTAACTTAATTATCCAGTCTCTGCTTTGATTTTAACATGACAATATTTAGGTCTGTCAGTGAGGTAACGCAAAAGTCATCTGTTTTTTAAATAAGTGTGTTGAGCTGGAGGTAAAGAAGACCTTTGGTTGTAGCTCCTGACCTTTCATTAGAGTGATCTCTCTGGAGTGAAGTGTGAACCAGGCTCAAAAAACTCATGATAGGAACAGATTAACTTGGCAAGGGACCCGGAGATTTTGAGAAAGCTTTTGGTCTCTTGGTTGACTATGATTCCAATGCTTTCTTACTTTTCTTTCCATTGAGTGTGAGTGATTCAGGTGACGTAACTCTCTTCTGGTCCACAATGAACCAACGCCTTCCAAAGGCAGGTGAAACATTAGAATCTGATGACACGGTAACATGTACAGGCTCTCCAGTGACCTATAACCTCCCCAAAGGTGAGGACCTGACATTTCAACCATTGAATCACCAGCTGTTGGCAGGACAGTGCCCAGCACACTTGAGGCACTCATTATATACCTGCTGATTAAACCATTGTGGATGAATTTCCATAAATGAGTATAACTTATCAAATACCAAGACCTAGCATTAAAATACATTTTTTTCTAAAATTCTTTCATCTTATAACAGTTTTAATTAGAGAAACTTCTTTTTGTTTTCCCTGAGAGTAAAGTCATTTTATTTTTCTTTTCACTGCCTAGTGAATTAAGTCTAAACTCCTTAGTCAGGCATATGACATGTTCCCAAGTTATCTTCCAAGGGTTACTAACCTTCACCTGACACCAGTGGTCCAGCCAAAATGGATAATTATTCCTGATTTTAAAAAATGGACCTCTAAACCCTTCTGCTATTTGATTCCCCATGGCCAGGTCAAATCCCATCTCCTGTGTTATGACTTCTCTAAGATCACCCGTGGTGAGCTTTGTGATGACCTCCCCATTTCCTTTCCTCTTTTCTTTGTTATTGGTCCAGCTTTCCATTTGAGAACCATGCCTTCCCCTCATGGGACAAAGCCTAACTCCATTTCTGGCGCTAACCGGGGGTGAAAGCCATGAACATAATCCTGTATCCTGGCCATGCATGTTGATTCAGCAATGGAAATGTGATCTGGTTCATACCAGAGCCTGAGACAGAGACAAGTGTCTGTGCGGGGTTGTTCACTTTCTCCGATCGAGATGAGGAGGCAGGAAACCCTGGGAACTGTTGGCAGTCATCTTGGCTGAATGGAGCTGACATCATGGGAGGCAGAGAAAGAAGCTGGTCCTTGACAGTAGCATTGCATCCTACCAAGCCCATCTTCTCGTAGGCTTGCAGTGATGTGTTGTGATGTAATGTGATGTGAGCCAATACAGCAGCTTTATTACACAGCCCAATTTAAGTTGGCTTTTTTGTTGTTGTTATTTGCAACTACCTGTCTTCTTATAAGTCCAATCCAGTCCCTCACCTAAGCACTTTCTCCCAGCACTTTCTATATACTTCCTCTATTGGTATATAGGAATAATTTACTATACTAATAAACATACTATGTACACTAACAAATATACATACATACACATATATATATCCTATAAATACCTGTACACTCGGTACACTCTAGTACAGTGATTTATCCATAGTCATCGCTAAACAAACCAATTTATTTAAGGAAATAAATGAGTCAAGGTTGAGTAAATTTCAGTGGTTATAGAGTTAATTTAAGTCAAAGGATTTACCTTATTTCTATGAAAATTTTAGTGTGGTTTAAAATTCTTATATAAATATAAAAGCTCAGGCATAAAACTCCTATAAGAAAACATACGGGTAAATATCTATGACCTGAGCTTAGGCAATCAATTCTTAGATATGACACTGAAAACAGAACAATAAGAGACAAAAATGGCTAAATTGGACTTCATCAAAATTGAATACTTTTGTCCATCAAAGGACATTATCTATTAAGTGAAAAGGCAGTCTACAGAATGGGAGAAAGTATTTGCAAATCATATACCTAAGAAGGGTCCGAATACATAAAGAACTCTTACAAGTCCACAATAAAAAGACAGACAACCCAATTTTCAAAATGGGCAAAGAGCTTGAGTAGATTTTTCTCCAAAGAAGACTTACAAGGTGGGTGGGACTAGCTCAATGGTAGAGTGTGTGCCTAGCATGCATGAGGTCTTGGGTTCAATCCCCAGTATCGCCATTAAAAAAAAAAAATCAAAGAAGACTTACCAATGGTCAACAAGCACATGAAAAGATGCTCAGCATCATTAGCCTTTAGGGAAATGCAAGTCAAAACCACGAAACACCACTTCATACTCACAAGGATGACTACAATCACAAGAGCAGAATATTGGCAGGGACATGGAGAAATTGGTACCCCTGTACATTACCACGGGAATGTGATATGGTTCACCCACTGTGGAAAACAACTTGACAGCTTCTTAAGTTAATTCTAGAATAACCATAAGACTCATCAGTTCCATTCCTAAGTAGATATCCAAAATAACTGGAAAAACAGGTACTGAAACAAACACATGTACACAAATGTTCATAGCAGCACTATCCACAAGTTAAAAAGTAGAGACAACCCAAATGTCCACCAATGGATGAATGGGTAAACAAAATGTGATATATCCATACAGTGGAATATTATTTAGCCACAAAAAGGAATGAAGTACTGATACATGCTCCAACATGTGTAAACCTCATACTAAGCCAAAGAAGACAGAGACAAAGGTCACATATTACATGATTCCATTACATTTATATGGAGGCATAAATCCATAGAGACAGAAAGTGGATTACTGGTTGCCAGGGGCTGGGGAGAGAGGAAATGGAGTGTAACTGCCAATAGATACTGAGTTTCCTTTTGGGGTGATGGAAATGTTTTGGAACCACATAAAGGTGGCAACTGTTCAGCATTGTGAATGCACTAAATGTTACTGAATTGTTTACTTTAAAATGGTTAATTTTATGTTATGTGAATTTCACCTCAACCACATCAAAAAATCTTACATGAATGAGTCAGTAGGAGCAAAACAGTGGCATGCATTTAGTACTCAGCTACGAAGTAGTTTTCAAAATTGATTTAATAAATACTTGGATTCTCAGTTAAACTTTCAGTACTGATATGTCAGAAAGCAGTGTTACCCGACGTGTGGGATGTACTCCACTGATGACAGGCAGGACGGAAGAGGCTTTAAATAACATTGTCTTACATAGTGAGAAACTTACTTTCTTTTCAGAGATTCCAGTCACCTTTTAGTCCTTGTGAATACATCAATGACAGTCTCAAATTAGTGCTAGGATGTTTGTTGTTAGCACATTTAACATCTCTAATATATGCTAATCTCCCTTTACAACCAAAGAGAGAGCAGACTTCAGGCTCAGAGCCCTCTGGGCAATATTATCCAAGTGGTTTTAATATCATTGTTTTCAGTGTGTTTATTTTTATTTTTATCTTCTGTTAATGTCACATGCTGCCTATTTTCCACTTTAGTGATTTGCATCATACTTTAGATAGTGATGCAAAAATTCCTCTTTGAATTGATCTAAGTAGAAATGTGAGTCTACTTAGAGGAAAACAGTGAAGAAATAATAATATAAATGGTACAAAGATTTGACGGTTAATGTAAGACCCAGATGACTGAACAGGACACTGGTGTAAAAAAACCATTCTAGATTTGAAATATGAGGATCTGAGCTTTCATGGCAAATACTTTACAAATGTAAATTATTATCATTAAATTACTGTTTGTGTTGGGTAATGCCTGTATCTCAGGCCTATATTTCCCAGAGTCCTTTGTCAGAACAGTTCTGATAAGCTTTAGGTTCTGCCAGTGAGACGCATGTCATTCTTCCAACAGCAGTGGCTCACACGAGGGTTTGACAGACATAAATCTTTGCAGTGAAGCTAGGCTGCAAAGAGTGGCCCTGACAGGCACCCGCTTGTAAGCTGCAGGGCAGATGTGACATTGGCAGTGACTTCCTATCATTTCCTGCAACTTCTGATCTCTGGGCGCAGCAGATATGGAGTAACCCGAAAGTTACTTTAAGTCCCGCTCAACTGTCCCCATCCACTCCTTCCAAAGACTTTGAACGCATCTGATTCCCTGGATTGAACAGTTTTCTGCTGGTCATCTCTTGAGCAGTTTCTTCCTTCCTCACTGAGTCCTAACTGAAATAATATTTGTTTCATTGAATTTATTAAAAAAAACATATTTAATAATAATACAATAAGAGTTGCCATTTGTTGAGTATTTACTACTAGTCACTGGGCGGAGCATTTTGCATGCATAATCTCATTTCTCTTGAGAACCCTCCAAGGCAAGTTTGATTACTATCCTCATTCTGCAGAGGAGGAAACTGAGGCAGAGGGTTACACACTAACTCAGGTCTCAGAGAGGGCCAGCAGCAGTGATGGGGTTTGAACTCAGGCTTGTCTGAATCCAGTGTGCTCAGTGACTCCACACTAGACTGCCCTTCCCCCTGCAAAAAAAGGTTACTTTCGTTCTCCAATCAAGTCTACTTCAGGTCTGAAACCAGAAGTCTTCTGGAATTCAGAAGTTTCAATTTTTAGAAGGGGGACGCAGCCCGTATACTGCATGTTACTTGCAGGGGCAGCATAAATGGGATCTGGGACACGGTCTTGTAATCAAGCACACTAATCGTTCTGCAATGACATGTGTCGACTGAAATAAATACGCAGCCTAGAAGTTGAGAGTTATGTTTTATTTGGTGGGAGGACTGACAGCCTCAAAGATCGCTCTGAGGGACTGCTCTGAAGAGGTTGGGGAGGAGCTAGGATATATAGGAGCTTTACAACAAAGACCAGGTAGTTGGAACAATAAAAGATGACTTGCTATCTAAAAAAAAACAGGCATCTCAAGTTAAAGAATTTAGTGCTTTTCTATATATGGGAGGAAGCAAACATCTGGGCTCATTGAATTCATTCCTTTGACAAGCATCTAGCTATCTAGGGCCAGTATCTTGTCGTTTATTATCCCCTCAGAATTCACCATCGTGAGTGGCTGCAGAGGCTGGACTGCAGGCTTGTCTTCGCTTGGGAGTCGAGGCAGCTGCTGATGACTTGATGGTTTCAGCATTCTTTGTTTACTTATATGGTTTGCAGTATTTTTAGTTCACACACACATGTTCTTATTAAGTAAGATGAAGACCATAATAAGTAGCCAAAGGAAAGTTCAGTTGCTACCGAATGGATTTCGGTGCCAAATTTAGGAACCAAATTTTTGGCTTTCTGAGCTTTGTGAATTTCAAAACTGCAGATTAGATCTTATGGACCTGCATTTTTTTATAAAGTATTAGCAAACAGAAAAAACCTGAGTAGATTAAAAAATATTTTTTCCATCTACCACCTTATTTTAACTGAGTCTTCGGTCTGGCTCCTTGTGACCACTCCTTCTTTCGTTTTTCAGCCAAATCCTGTGGGCAAGGGCTTATTTCAAATCTATTTAAGTCAAATGCAATTGCGAGAATATTTACTCTGCAGACAGCAAAAGGTGACGGTCGTCATGTTGTTTCACAATGCCCAGCACATTACCCTCTTCAAAGAAAGCACCTAACAAAATCAGCAACTTAGTAGCGAAGAAACATGCTGGGAATACCTAGGAATCTGTTACAGGTCATCCTGTTCTTCTGCAACTTGACCTTCTTACAAAGCATTTCTGTTAATCTTGATAAAGTTATTTATTTATTACGATTTTAGCTAAAATATAGCTAAATACAGCTTTAGTCCTTTATTTTTTTTTTGTAGTGTGGTTGATTTACAATGCTATGTTAGTTCTGAGTGTACAGCAAAGTGATTCAATTACACACAAACACACACACAGACATATATATGTATAGTTTTTCAGATTCTTTTCCAATATAAGTTATTATATTCAATACAATAGTCCCTTGTGTTGAATAGAGTAGGCCCTTGTTGTTTATCTATTTTATGTATAATAGTGTAGTGCTTTATTTTTAATCAGTTTACTCCAGTTATCTGGAAGTGGGTAACAAGTCACAATAAACTCAATGGCTTAAAATAACTTATTATTGCTCTCCTAGTTCTGTGAGTTCTGTGGGTTGAGATGTCCTCATGTGGGATTTCTCATGGGGTTGCAGAGCTGGGGCTCAAGGCATCTTGGAGGCTTGGCCAGGTATCCAAGATGGCTCACACACATGGCTAACCAACAGCCAACGCTAGCTGTTGGCTGGGGGCTCAGCCAAGGCTGTCATTCAGACCACCTGTATGTGGCCTCTGTGTGGCCTGGGCCTCTTTCAGTATGATGGCTGAGTTCAGGGAGGGGCGGGCACTAATGGCAAATATTTCAGAGATTCAGGCAGAAGCTTCAAGACTTCTTATGATCTAGCCTTAGAAACCACTTAATATCACTTCTACTCAATTCTTTTCTGTCACAAGTGAGTCACAGGGTGGCCCAGATTCAAGAGGAGGCTGATATCAAAGGATGTCAGTACTGGAGCATGATTCAGTGTGGGGGCCATCCTTGAAAAGCAGCTCCCATGCAATGTACGCAAGATGTATGTGCATAAGAGTTCAAAAGTGAATTAAAAAATCACATACACAGAGGCAAAAGATTTATCATCCTGCTCCAGGGACAAAAATGCATTGAAATTATACTTCAATTTTTCCATATCTTATAATGCTTTTTAACACAACCCTGCTTGATGACACAAGCGAAAAATGAAGAATAAATGGCACAAATGACATCGAAGAGGTGGTCAAATGGGGAACTGTTGCATGGAAACTCTAAGTGGACCAGACAGAAGAAAATCTAAAGCTATGAAAACATACGGAGCTACTTTTCAAATGATATGGCATCATTATAGTCTCTGGCAAAGCAGGATAACCATTCTGGTATGTAATCAGGGTGGCTTGTGAACAAAAGAGCAGAGGAGATAATGAGAGGCAGCTTTTGTAGTTGAAAACCAGTCATTTCCATCTTTTTTATTTTCTTTGAGTCACAGACCCTTTTGAGGAAATGAGAAAAGTTAGGAAACTTTTTGCCCAGAAAAAAATGTTTTTTTAAATTAAAATATACTTGATGTACAATATTATTTTAAGAAAATGTAATCTGTATAACTTTGTTCCTTCATTCTTTCTTCCCGCTCTTCCTTCCCACCTCCCTTCATTCTTTCTACAATGGTTTATAGAGAGCCGATTCTGTATCAGTTGCTGATCTGGACCAAGGGATAGAGTAAGGAAGAAGGCAGATCTGCCCCCCTGTCTCATGGTGTGTCTGTTCTTCAGATAGGGAGAAAAATACCTAGTACACAGTAAACAAACAAGACAACCCCAAATGTTTATAGGTAATAAGTTGTGTACACAACGTCTTGTATACAATTTTATGGGGTTTACAATCCCACCATGGACTCTTTTTCCTTGCTCTGCAATCAATAATTTTGAAACCAAAGGATAACTTTTTCACATGAACAGTGTGGATGTCGTTGTTGGTTTTCCATTGCTTTTTTACTTATACTGGGTACACAGACTGGACTGAGTCATTTTCAACAGTGAAGAACAATTATTGGATAGAAGAGCACTGGTTTTTTATGAAATTTCAGAAGGTATTGCTGTTGGTGACCATGAAAATGTGCACTGCAAGGCTTTCCAGAGCTTTACTGAAAAAACAAAAAAAGCCCCAAAACCCAAAACTTCCCCTACCAGAGAGCTCTGTGCTTACCCTTATTTAAAAAAAAAAAATTAAGTGGATCAAATAGCCATGGACTCACATTTCAAAATCTCAGTTTACAGGAGACTCTAGGAACCTACTCTTTCATCTATATTTTGAAGATGATAGTGAAGGATGTATGATTTGCTTTGGAGATTTTTTTTCCTCTATGGCCTGTGTCCCTATGTGCTCACCACAAATTGTACTTCTGGCCTTAGTTATTATGTCATCTCGTGGGGATTTAAACATGTACTTCTACCTCTGGCAACATTTTAAGTTTTTTGCATTAGCGTAATGCGTAACTTTTGCAAGAATGAACTACAAATATCCAGCTATCTTATTCCATCAGAAGATGTGAGATATCATTCTAAGCCTTTGTTATTTGCCAAATATTTTAATCAGTAACATAAACTGTTACTCCACATGCCTTTTCACTTTTAGGTGCTTTATGGATATCAAGCTTTTATAGAACACCCAAACACTTCTCTAAAACGTATGGCATAAAAAGGTATTTTTAGTATCTGGTATTTCATTGGAATGAATATAAAAATGGAGTGAGTGTAATCTGATTATTTAGGGGGTTGGAAAATTTGGCCCTGTGGGTCAAATCCACTTATTTTCATAACAAACTTTTAGTGAAACACAGGCACGCTCATGCTTTTACATATTATCCACGGGGGTAACAGGTTCACTGTCTTTCCCCTTTAAGAAAAAGTTTCCCCTGAATTTATATGCCTAACACAAATTCACATGTCAAGCACTTTGCTGGGGATATAAAGACAAAAATTTGTGTTAACAGTGTGATGACAGCTCCAAGATGGTTAATAATTAAAAAAAAAAATTATGGTAAGCCCCTGAACTTATACCTAAGAACAAATGCAGATCTCTACACTGAGGTGACACAATTCATTGGTGACACTTTGACTTGGGGGGAATATATGGGGATTTCTGAACTTTAATCATGCTATTATTGTAGCATAAAATGGAGTCAATAGTGCTCATAATTAGGTCCCAAATAAAGTTTTCAAAAAATTGCTCATATAACTTACGGAAAAACATATCTAAAGTTTCCACTTCATTTTGCCAAATAAGTCTAGGGCTGGGGTTGTTCATCCAAAATCCCATTAACTCATTAACCAGTGACTTGGGGTTCTTGTTTATGATGTTTGCAAGGATGTCCCTTGAGTAACATCTCTTGCATGTCTCTGTGGTCCCCAAGGACTCCTGACAGGATGAGCGCTCAACCACAAACATAGCAACCTAATTCAATAAATATTTCTTGAGGGCCTACCATATACTAAGCAATCTGCTGGTCCCATGGGGGCTACAAGGCTGTAGGAGTAGGGGCTCCTGCCTTTCATAAATTCAGAATCTCTCCATCTGGGTGATTGCTAATCCGAGCATGCCACACGTTTTGGAGAAGTGTTTGGGTGTTGAAAAAGTTACTCATGCCCTGCCAACTCCTGATATGTTTTTACCCTAATTAATATATCAAACTATTTATGCCATTGTGGGATCAGGATCATTAAAATAAACACTAGTCTTCGCAAATCTAGTTTAAATGTATGAAGGAAGACTCAAAGGGAAGTATTCATTTGTTTTTTCTTAAAAAATGTACAAAGTCACAACGCTTGTGAGCTAGAAGAAGTCTTAGAAACCATTTGAGACCTAAACTCATGCATGGTTCTCAAAGTTGCATCCTTTGGAAGAGCCAGTGACCCCGTCTCCTCCTTCCACCCCTCCTCCCAGAGTGCACACAGCACCCAGTTTCTTGGTGTCAGTTTTCACCAGCTGGGAAAAAGATAATAGCAACCATGCAGAGTTACCAGCTTTAGTAATTCTAGTTCCTGGAATCAAGGACAGGAAGCCTTTTAGTTATTTGTGCACCCTAACTTTGCTAGCTTCTACTGAATAAATCACTTAACCGTCAGCTAATTACAGTGTTGGAAAGTTTACATCATTCATCTTTTTATGGAACCTCCTGATGGACTATTCTGCAGATCAAAACTCTTGACAATTTCCATGATATAAAAAAGGAAAGCTGACCTAGAGAAAGATGGGACAAAGATGAACATTTGAGAAGTTTCAGGCAGCAATGGGATCTTACACTGTAGCCTACTTAAAGTGGTGCTGATCTGAACCTTTAGATTAAGTTCCTGGAAAATGACAGAAAGGTGACCTTTGTCCGAAGCATGCTATTTTATTGAATGAATGATTATTTTTCACTAAGTACAGATGGGGAAACTGAGGAAATTAAACAGCGCGTTCCAGCTCTGCAGCTGGTGGGTGGCTGAGCCAGAAATGAAACAGGAGGCAATTTGGGGGCAGAAACCATGCTCTTGGCCACCGCTCTGTTTGTTGACCTCGGGCCTGGCCTCAGCCATCCATTGATCAGCTGAAGCCGGTCTTTCCGGGCAATGCCTCGAAGCCCTGGGCCAGGGGCTGCCTCTCCGGTCCGGCCCGGGCCCTCCCTCCCCGGCGCGGCGAGGGGCTGCGCCCCCCCCCCCCCCCCCCCCGAGAGCTGGGCCCGCACCCGGCCGTCCGGCCAGCGCGCCCCCGCGGCCGCCGGGAACGCGGGAACGGCGCGCACGTGCCGCCGGGAAGGGGCCGCCCGGGCCGCGCCAAGATGGCGGTGGCCGCGGCCGCAGCGGCGACGGTTGGCGGCGCGGAGGCGGGGTCCCGGGCGAGCCGCCCTGGGAGGCGGAGGCCGTTTCCATAGCGGCGGCAGGAGGTGTCGCGCCGGGGAACTTCCTGGTTCCCGGGCTCGGCTTCGCCGGGATCCTCTTGGAAGGGAAACAATGGGGCGGAGGGCACTGCGGTAGCCGCCGCCGCCGCGCCGGGACCTGCTCGGCCCCCGGGACTCCCCGCGCTGCCCCCGCCGGCAGCCTCCGCCGACGGGACCGTCCGGGGGTAAATTCATTTCCTCCTCTCCCACAGCGAGTGGCCGGCGGCGGCGGGGCTCCGCGGGCTTCCTCCGGCAGGGACTCGGAGTTGGCCCCGGGGAGCCGGACGCCGCCATTCCCGGCCCCGGGGGAGGTGGACGGAGCGGCGCTCCCCGCCCCCGCCTCGTGGGGCCCGGCTCCGGGAGCGCGTGCGGCCGCCGGGCGCCCACCCCCGGGGTCCCGGACCGCGGGCGTGCGGCTGTGAGCGGCAGGTTGGCGGGCGCAGGGTGGGGGGCGCGGGGGGCGCACGGGGAGGGTCTGGCGGGGCCGGCGCGGGAGGGGACCTGCTGGCGGGGGGAGACGGCTGGTGGAGGGGGCCGGGGCGGGGGGGGGGGCCGGGGCTGCGGGGAGGGCAGGCCCGCTGCCTCCCCCTCCCCCCGAGCAAGTTTCAGTCCCCGGGAGACGTGTCTCCCTTGCAACTTTCAGTTGCGTCCTCCAGAGTCCAAGTGGGCAGGACTGAGGCAAACTTCGTTCTTTTAAATTACTGCCTGCCTGCTGCGGAACTTTGTGTCGACTAGGCAAGGGGAGGATGGGGTGAATGAGGGCTTTGGGGAGCCTGGAAATCTGAAATCTGTGCCTTTGCAAAGTTTGCAGAATAGTTTGGAGCTCACAACCAGATGTTGGTGCGGCAGTCCTGATGCGGGAGCATGATTCCTCGCAAGTATTTAAAAGCCCAGAAATGCGAGGAGTCTATGAATGCGGGTGGTCATTAGTATAAATTGAAAATTAATGTGTGCCGACCCCTACCCCCGCCCCTCATTTTAATCCGCAGATGCTTTTGAGTCAGAAGAGTTTAACATGAGTTAAATGAATCCCTTATGGGACTGGGAAGGAGTTTTGAATTGGGGCAGTACTCAGTCATTGGAAATAATGTGACACCTGGAAAAAAAAGTGGGGACACAATCTTAAACATTTTGCTTACTGGAAGAAAGTGATTTCGATCCTGTATTAATCCATTAATAAATACAAGTAAATCTTAGGAATAGATATTTACTATTTTGTAGTACAGAAAAGTTGTGCAGAACTGGAGATCACCCTGACCAACTCTCTCATATGTTGAATCTATGGGAGGTTCTGTTAACAGGGAAGTCGGGGTACTTTTTTCTTTTGTGAAGTCATCTTAAGAATCAAATTAGCCAGCATCAGATGAACAGTGGTTTATTTGCTTTTATTTCTCATTCTGTCAGACCCTAAAATTAAGAAAAACATTCTGAGTTTGCTGGGTTTTTTTTTTTTTAATGGTAAATTTCATAAACAGTCTTTACTTAAAGTGGATGTTGATTCTGTTATATGCTACCTAAGCAACTGAGATATGTCAAAATATAAAAAAACAGGTGTACTGATACAAATATAAAGTAATTTTTAAAGGAAAACCAGAGGCTTAATCACAAGTACAGGTGTTCGGAGTTAACAAATTCCTTTGCTGATTATGTATTTAAGGAATTACTGAGTTGTCACAAAGAAGTATCACTTACCAGGCATTAAGAACATGTACCCTGACTCTTGGTGGTAGCTAGCCTATCTGACTCTCCAGTGTACTTGTTTCTGGTAAGGATAGCCCATTTCCAGTTTTAAGCTTGTTTTGACATGAAACAGCTCCTCAGAGGACAACTGTCATTAGTTGAACAAGCCAGTAAGTAGAGGTGTCGGCTTTGGCACCATGTTTGGTCAGCCTTGGGAACCAGCGGAACTTCTTGGTACGACAGATCCAGTCTGGGCCTCTAGTGCCAAGCAGAGGTTGCACTGGTCACTGTTTGCCCCATGTGCTCATCGATCTTAACTTATTGTTACATTTTGTAGCAGATGAAGATGGCTGAAAAAGAGGCTAGTAAATTTAAGCCAATGGCAAATTGAAAACAAACAAAATTACTTTGGTTAAAAAGTACTAGGAATGTTAAGGCAGTTTGAAGCTGGCAAAAGACTTAGCCACAATGCTAAAACTTTGGGAATTTTCGCTTCAGTTATAGAAAGTGACAGGTGATCTGCACTTTCTGGTTTATGTTTGCAATTTCACTTCCACCATCCTTGTTTTGTTTTAGTGCAGTAGTATTGTTATCAACAATACTCAGACCATTTATTACCAGAAAGGTGTAGTTTGTCCCTTCAGTGTGATTTTTGAAAGGCATATTGCATTGTTAGATATGATTTACTTATATTTAGAGTCTCATTTTTTTTCCTTTAAGAAGTGTCTCAAGTTTTACTGTGGAAATCAGTATGAGAGTAATATTCATTGGAAAGAATCTGACTTCTCAGACACTTCCTTGTGGTACATGGGGATTAGAGCATTGGAATTACAGTCACAGACACTTGGAGTCTCAACTGGTTTCTACCAATTCCGGGTTATCTTTCATGCAAGTAATTTTTTAAAAGATTGTTTCTTCGTAAAATTGGGAGGGGGGATCATCAGTTCAGATTTGTTTGTTGAGTCAGCAAATACTTGAGTGCCTTCTTCTACCCACGACCTTGGGTTAGGTATCTTGTTTTCAACAACGGAGGGGCTAAGGCCTTTGAAGTAAAGTACAAGGAGCTATAAAACCTGTCATCAGGGAACCTGACTTGATGGGGAGTGGCAGGGCAAGCCGTGCTGAGGAAGCGGCCAGTAGGACCTGAAGGATGAGGAGGAGGTGGGAGGGTGGGACACTGAGTGTGAGGGAGAGCAGGTCTGCAGTCCCTGAAGAGACTGTCACGCCGGTTAGATCAGGATGCTTGTGTGTTAGTTCCCTGCGAGGCATGTGAGCTGCTGCTGCTGTTTGTACAGAGAAGGAAGGCTCTCGGCACCTACTCTCATCTAAATCAGGTAGCCCTGCCCTGTGCTGTAGCCATTGTGAAGGGGGTCCGTCTAGTTGACTGTACCCTCGCTAGAGCTGGGAGTGGCTCTGTCCACTTTGGTGTCCATTTTTATAACTGGCACCAATTACTTGTTAGTTTCTATCTCTAAAACTGGGGTTAAATGTTAAATTAAAGGTTCTTTGATTTCTTTACAGAGACACGCTATGATGTTAGTATAGTGTTTTGATTTAATTTTGATAGCATTTTTCCTTGGAAGAGCTTAGATTACCTTATTTAAAATATCTATTCACAAAATGCTAGTAGCAATCCACCCTAAAATTTAAAATACATATATATATTTCGTAAGTGGCAGGTAGTTTCATCTGGTTATAGGAAGATCAGGAGTGACTCTGGAGTTCCATGTCTTGTTTGCTTAAGTGTTTCTGGCGCTAAAGAGATGATTTACTTGTCCTCTGATAGAGGTAACGTTGCACCCATCTCTTGCCGACATGGATGCGAGTGTGGAAAAAGTTATAATTTTATCCTGAAATTTTTCTTCACTGAATTAACAGGTGAATTAAAAAAAATTAGTAACATTTTTTTCATGAAGTGAAAGAACATCGTTTTTAAGCTTTTTAATGTATTAATTTCATCAGTTAGTAATGTTATATAGATCAGTAATGGCAAGTTAGTATTTTATTGTAGAATTAATGCAGCATTTATAAGCCAGTTGGCTCTATGGGCTTTTTACTCCTGTTTGTTTTTGTTTGGTTTTTGGACATTTTAATGCTTGTTAGCATATCTGTAGTTAGATAAGAAAAGATAAAGGTGACCTAAGACTGAAAAGTCAGTGACAGTGGAAAAACGGAGTGGACGTGGAAGTTAAAATTTATAAAGGCTCGGTATGTGTGTGGGGGCTAGGTATTTCTGTGTATTTTGCTGATGCCTATTATAAAAGTGAATTGGCAGATAATAACTTTATTGACATTAATGTTTAAAAATTTAAGAAAGTCTATTTGTCTCACTTGTTCCATGTCCCTTTTTTCTCTTTATTGATTTGTTTTGGATTGACTTTAAAAAATAATTATTCTATTTCCTCCTTTTTTATTAGCTTGGGATTGTATTTTCTACTATTCCTTTTGCCGAAGAAACACTAATGTTTTATGGACTTACCAAAGTATGATAGTCATTGAGTTTCACCCTTTCCCCAGAAAATACAAGCCTTTAAAAACATTTAAGTCAATTTCCTTCCCTTTTTTTTTTTTTTTAACCTATTTCATTGTTACCATGTTTTTCAGTGCATGTGTATTTTACACCCTAGAGATCTATTTCTGTTGTTTTCCACTGTTATTATTTGGTTAGACTTACTGCATTTTATTTTCCTTCTTTCCTTCTTGAGTTACTGACCTTCCATCTAGAATAATTTTCCTTCTTCTCCAAAAATACCCTTTAGTTTTTTCTTTAGAGTGGATCTTGGACTGACAACTTTTCAAACTTTTAGTTTGAGAATGTTTTTATTTCACCGACATTCTTGAGAGATGCACTTTGCTAGGTATAGAATTCTAGACTGGAGATACATACATATATTTATATATTAGTTCTTTGGAGAAGAGATTATTCTATTTCAGATTTGATTTCAGATGCTTTCCCCTGCCTCTCTGCCCTTCTTGCTCAGGGTATTTAACGGTTAATGCTGCGCCTTGTCTCTTTCATCAGTCTTGGGTAGTTCTCAGCTGTCAGCTCTTCAGAGGCTGCTTCTCCCTGTTTCCCTTGCTTAATCTTCCTGGGACTTCAGTTACTCAGTGGTAGGTCTCACTAACTCCTCTGTGTATTTCACCTGTCTTCTGTGTTTTGCACGCTTTTGTTCCCTTTTGTTCTGGACATTTTCTTCTGGCCCATCTTCCAGTTTACTAAGTTAGTCTTCATCTCTGTCTAATCTACTTTTAAATGTATTCTCTGGGTTCTTGATTTTGGTTGTTGTGTTTTTTCATTCTAGAATTTCAATTTGAAACTGAAAATTTCTTCTTAAAATCTACTATGCCACTGTTACAGTTTTTAATTCCCTATCCAGCTTTTCAAGCTTTGCAGCTGTGTCTGTGGACAGAGTAAGCAGGGTCGCTCCATCCCAGGGTCCTGCAGGTCGGCTGTTTCTCGGGGAGTCTGGTCTCCTTGTACGCCTGCTTGTTGTTGATGGGGTGCTGTTCACTGTGTTTGAAAAATTAGTTCTAGAAGTAGTTACAGATTTAGATAAGGATTTTTCTGTTGCTTTTGCCAGGCACTTAGGGTCACTTTGATCCAAATTGAGATTTTTCTAGGGTCTATGCAAAGGCTGCTTTAATTTGTTTTTGTGTTATCCTTTCTTCTGGGATTTAGCTTTTTGAGATCTTATTCCAAGGCCTGGGATGGCCCCCGTGGTGGATCTTGTACTCTTGACATTTTGTCTTCCAGGCTCGCAAGGCTGCCTAAGTGTAGGTAGCCCCTCAGGCACCTCCTGTGAGTGGGCAGCCCTTTCCAGGAGGAAAGACGCCCCGGGGTGCATTCCTCTCCTCTCTCAAACTGTGACTGGTAATTCCTCATTATCTCCTTAGCTCTTTGCCCCACCCTATCCCCCACCTTTAAAAAATTAAGGTATAATATACAAATAATAATGTGCCCTGATCTTTCATGCATGAAGAATTGTGATAGATGTAATTAAATGTACACCCAGTTTCACAGGTAGAATGTTTTTGTCACCTCACAGGGCTGTCACACTCCTTCCCCATCCATGCCGCCTGCCTCAAGTATCAGTTACTCAGTGTTCTACCACCAGAGATTAGCTTTGCATTTTCTAGTTTTTTGTCAGAAAAGTCGTGCATCACGTGCTCTCTTGTCTGGGATTCTGTGAGATTTCGCTGTGTTGTTGCAAGTAGCAGTAGCCTTTTTCGTTGCCCTATACTTTTTCTAGTTACTGTGGCATCTAAAAAATTGTCTCAAAACTCAGCGACCTAAACAGTGACAACCTTTACTGTCCTCACACAACTGCATTTTGGCCAACAGTTGTCTCTGCTTCATGTGGCTTCAGGTAGGGCGGCTTGAAGACGGGCCCTGCGTCACCGGCAGGTTTGCTCCCGCATCTGGGGGGGATGACAGGGGTCCCCGGGGTGCGCGTCCTGCCCACGCGGGGGTTGGGGTAGAGCCAGGCGGATACCAGGTCACCTGCTAGGACTTGGCCTTGAAGCTCATGCAGTTTTACTTCCACTGCATTCTGTTCTTGGAGGCAGTTATGGGCCTACCCAGATTTAGTGAAGAGGGGAAGCAGACTCCACCTCTTGATGGGGAGAAGAAGATTCTGGAAGAGCATGTGAGATGAGAGAGGCTGCAGTGCCCGTTACTGGGAAATGCAGTCTCTCGTGGTGGTAGCCTCATATGTGAATGGGCCACAATTTATTTATCTGTTCTACTTTAACAGCCAGCTGCATTATTTCCAATATCGGGCTGTTAAAGTGAAGCTGCTGTGAACATTCTTATGCATGTATTTTGTTGGACATAAACAGTCCTTTCTTTTGGAAATATCCCTAGGGATGGAATTATTAGAGTAATAGGTAGATAAATACTTAACTCTTGTAGTTACTACCAGTTTTTCGAAGTGGTTCTACCAATTTATAGCCTCTGATATTTTTCATAATTAAAGTATATACTTAATACATATACATACATACAGATTTATACATGTGTGTGTATATATATAATATATATTTAATTTGGCTTTTTGCCTTTAAGCAAGAAGGTTGGTGTGCAACGTGTGGCCCAGCGTTGACAGAAATTCAAGCCCTTTGTCTTTCACGTCACTGTCATGTGTTTGTGCTTTCCTTTCCCAGCTGGATGCTTAGTTATTGGAAAACAGGGACTAGGTGGAATAATCTGATTGTGAAGCAATAGACTAACTTTGAAAGCAGCATTTTAGAATATGCATTCAAATTAGTCCGAAGTTTAGTTACCATTGGCCAACTGCATTTTCGCTGAAGAGAACATTCTGAAATTTCTTTTCAGAAGTGGCTTTTTGGAAATACTGAGCTCCATCTCTCATCAGGTTTTATCACATTTTATTATCAGTTTGAGTTCTAAGCTCATTCATCACACTTGCCTGGGAAATATTATTTCTTTCACAAAACCTTTTTCCTTCAAAGTTGATGATTTGCCATCACTGGGGATTGCTGAAAGAATAAGCCTGGGGTTATCTTTGATTATTACTTCACCGTTCATAGTCATTTTGCCTTTCTTCCAAGTTTCCTGTGAATTTGCTGCCCCCCCCCTTTTTTTAAACATAACTGACATTTTAGACCAGTTTGTTTCAGCTCATACCTGGTTTACTGCAATACTTTACTGATTGATTCTGCTTACAGCGCTAAGGAAGGTAGAACCTTTCTTAGTTACTTGTTGAATTAAAATGAGTTTTTAGGTTACAAATGTTACAGGGCTAGAGAGAAAACTTAAAAATTGTGTTTCAACTCCTTTATTTTATAAAAAGACCAAACATGGATCAGTGCCAATACATGTGTCAAATCTATAAAATACTTAGTTTACAAAAACTTTTTTTTTTTTCATTCATAATCCCTTGATGATCTTGAGCAGTAGCCAGGTTGAAAATTTTAACTTTCACTTTACAGATAAAGAAACCGGGGCTCAGAACAGTGAAATGACTTGGTCTGAATTCCTAGAGCTGGTTAATGGCGAGCTGCGCCACTCACGTCTTGGATTTGCTATGTGTACAGTGATTTTCCTGCAGGGCTCATAGTCTGCCATCAGTTTGCTGAATGCCAATTTTACTGGCATCCTACATGACTTTTCCTCTTTTTACCTGTGTATTTTTACATTTTTGGCCCATAAATTCACTCATTTAAATTCTGTAGAGGGCCTTTGCATGAGCTGAAGCTGTTGACAGCCATGTTCCTTAGTCTTTTGTCTTGGATGTGTTCTGTTAGAGGCAGGGTGGTTGGGTCCAGGTTTGTCTTGATTGTCGTATGTCAAGCCCTTTGAGAAGTTTTTGCGTGTTGTAGAGCTGAGCTAGTATTTCCTGAGTGGATGGATGTATACATTCTTTAGAATCCAACTACGTATAAATTCCTTAAAGCGGGCCCGGAGCCATGCCTTCTTCTCTTTATAGCCCCCTTGGTGTCTGCTGTAGTGCTGCTGCTCAGCCTTTGTGGTCTGGAATTTTTTACAGACTTTTAAAATGAAACCAGACCCCTGAAAATGAGGTACTGTATCCTTCATTTTAGCTTTTATCTGTACAGCTCAGGCATTATGTATAGTTCTGAAAGCATGTATCAAGTGCATTAGGCAAATGTAACATGTAAACAAATTATAAGCTACTTTGGAAAGGCCCTGCCTTTCTGTAACTGAGATAAGAAAGGAAGCCCTGGGAAGCACATTTGTTTTCCTAAATACCTAGAAGTTGACATGCTGACCAATGTAAAGCTACTAGAATTTGATAAGTCCTGGAAACCTAACTTAAATTCTCCCTGTAGAGGGGAAATCAGACCTTATTCTTATCTGATGCTTCGTTAACACACACGTGTAAACAAGCCTAGGAAACCAAACATTTTGTCTCTCTTCTTCTCAGGTCTTATTAGCAGGAAGTACTTTGTTGAATTAGTGAATGGGATAAATAAACCTTTTTCTCAAGCTGTGATAGAAGATGTGCTTTACTTCTCTTGAGCAGGGAAGATACTGGAAGTCCTGGGAATTTAGCATTGTGTCTCAGGCAGTGTAAATTGCAGAAAGAGGCTTCTTTGTGGAAAGCCCAAGAATTGTGAAAGCTCAGTGATAAGACTGTCCGTGTCAATGGATAATGACTTTAATGAACTAAAGTTATTTCTTTTTTTGGCATGAGAAGACGTTACCCTGGAATCTGCCCTGATATATATTTGAACTAATGAACTGTGAATCTGAATTAAGAAAGAAAGGTACTAGTATTGCTCAGATATAAGTTCCATGGGGATGGGGTCTTTGTTCATGGCTGTGTTGCAGAGCCTAGAACACTGTCTGGCTGCTGCTAGCTGCTCAGTAAATACTGAATGAATGAATAGTAAATTTGTCATCTCTGTTTTAAATTTAAAATTTAAAATTTTATTTAAGTATTGGTTTATAAACCTTTGGAGAAATGGCACGAGGCATCATTTCTGATACTTGCTGATTGTGAGGTTACATAAAACTCATTGCAGAGCCTTCATTTATTCAGTCATTAAATTTCTCTGAGACATTTTTAAATGGGTACATGAGACTGTTATATATAAATTAACAGCGGTTCATTTAGTCACTCCCCTATTACGGTATATTTAAGTTGTTTATGATTTTTTTTGCTGTTACAAATAATGTTTCAAGTAAGAAAATTGTCTTAAGATTTTTCTGGGGATGGCTGTTCAACACAGCAATTTGACAAAACAGGACCTAGGAATTTCTATTAGAAAATAAATTTGTATTATGTATCTGTGAAGGTGAGATCAGAATCTTCGATGCACAGACAGCTGAGAGCTGACAGCACAAATGACACAGCTCTTTGGGTAGGCCAGCTGCTCCTACGTTTGACTCATGTACA
Organism: Camelus bactrianus; assembly: GCF_048773025.1. Taxonomy (NCBI): domain Eukaryota; kingdom Metazoa; phylum Chordata; class Mammalia; order Artiodactyla; family Camelidae; genus Camelus; species Camelus bactrianus. The sequence continues at coordinate 26,068,250 of NC_133573.1, forward strand.
GTCATCAGTCTTTTCACGTAAAAGCTCTCTTGCATTTTGTAGTGGACCTGGCTATCATTTGTCTTTGTCTTTTTCTTTTAAAGAATAAGTGAGTCACTACAACTGTTTCTACCTCTTAATTATGGCTCAAAGATTATAAATGCATTTAACTTTTTAATACATGTGGTTACCTATGTTATTTTTCTTTATATTCATTTCTGAATTTTGTTGGAAAGATTTTGCTTTTTCATGTTAAAATATAACATTATATTCGTACAAAGGACTATATGTCATATGTGTTATGTAAGGTCTAACATAATGATGTTTATACTCTCTCTCCTGTCAAACTGAGTGATAGAACTGTAGTAATATCCTCTGGGGTCACATCTTCCTCTTGCTCTGTCTTAACTACTGTCCTGAGAAAACGGTCATCCTCAACTTTGGAGTCTGGCATTCTCCTGCTTTTTTTTTTTTAGTAGTTATGGTACATATATACAGGTACCTATAGAACATATTGCCAATTTTGCACATTTTTGAACTTTATATATATGGTATCATTTTGTGTGTGTGTATATATATTTATTTATATATGTATGTTCACAAATCTAGTGAGTAAAATTTTTTAATGAAACTAAACCTCACAAATTTAATTTGCATTAAGTTAATGCCTTTACCCTGTATATGAGTCATCTTTTGCTGTAATAATGCTGTGTAACAAACCACTGAAAAATTTCAGTGATGTACAGCGACAGACATTTATTTTGAGCTCCCGGGTTTGGTGGCCTTCTCCTGGATGTGGCTGGGCTGGCTGGGGTTGGTGATAGCCTGTGGGTTGGGTTCAGCTGTGTGCTAGGCCTCTGCTCATTCTGAGACCAGCAGTGACCTGGGGTGCATTGTAGGAGTACAAGAGAACACAGACAAGCCCATTGCTCTCAGAACCTCCAGTTAGAACTGGCACAGTGTCAGTTCTGCTCACATTCCAACATGTCACGTGTCCCAGGCTCCCACATCCATGAGGTGGGGAGTACATTCCACCCCCCGGGAAGCCACAGTGAGGGCGGCAAGTGATGAAAGACACGTGAACAAAAGATAGTGCCTGCCACATCTTCCTCCTGAAAAACAGTGTAAGAAACTTGGAATATTTCCCTTCATGTTATCTCCCTTCTGCATTACATGCTGCTGCTTTTGTTCAGTATTTTAGGTGTATTGTTTGTTTTTGTAACTCCTAATTTAGAAGTTGTACCCCTAATATTATTTGCATTTCCTCATGTTTACAATTTCCTTTTCTCACCTTCCTGTATTTCAGACCTTCTTTTTGACATCATTTGCCATCTTTGTGAATTACAGTTTTGGAAGCATCCTTAATGAGGGTCCTTTTACAGTGTATTTCCTCAGTTTGTGTGTGAAATTTTCTTTATTTTGCCCTTTTTGGTTTTTTTGTTTTTTTTTTTTTTTGAAAAAAATAGTTTAGCTGAGTTGGGTACATAATTATAGCTTAACAGTTATTTCTCTAAGAGTTTTGGAGATATTATTCTAATGTCTTCTGGTTTCCATTGTTGCAGCTGATAAATCAGCCGTCAAGTCTAATTGTTGCTGTGTGAGTAGTTTGTCTTTTGTTTCTGGTTGGTTTGAAGCACTCTTTGTCATTAATGATTTTCAGTTTCACGATGATGTCTCGGGTGTCAATTTCCTGTTCTTTTTTTTTTTTAATTTATACTTCCTGGAATTTGCTGAACTTCAATGTTACTGTCTTTCATCAATTAAGGAAAATTCTCAGCTAGTCTTCTTTTGAGCATGTCATCTCTCCCTCATTCTTTATGTTCTCTTTCTAAAACTCCAATTAGGTATACATATTAGATGTTTTAATGTTATATGTATGTTATACATACAAGATATTTTTCGTGTCTCTTAATCTGTCTGTCTGGTTGCATTCTGGATAATTTCACATCTATCATCTGGGTTGTTAATTCTCTCTTTAGCAGCATTTAGTTTGCTGAACTTATCCATTAAGATTTAATTTTAGTTAACCTGTTTGTCACTTGATTCTTCTAAACATCTGTTGCCTTCTTTTTTGCTCATATTTTCCATTTCAGCTTGTGTTTTGAAACATGATTACTGTATTTTACCTTTTTAAAAAAAATGATTAACCTACTTAATTCTGTTGAATCTTGCTTATTATGCTTTGTTTTAAAATTTGAGCTCATTTTTATTGTAACTTTATCAGTGGAAATTCTTTTGAGACCTAGATTAGGAGTGCTTTCTCCCAGAGAGAAATTGCAATTGAGGACAACTGTCAACCCAGGCCATTTAGTGTCCAGGCTTGAGGTTTTCACAGTATACAAGTAGTATGGATTTGAACTTGAAACCTGTGTGAAAGCCAGTTTTGGTTACAAATTTCCAGGGGATATGCCCCTCCTCCTCTCAGAACACAGGCAGGTGCAATTTTCCTTCAAGTCTCCTTGTGGGGTAGGTGGTTTTTTCATAGTTTATTCTTCCTAGTGAAGACCTGACCTTCAGGGGCCAGGCTGTATGTGCTTATCTGTAGTCCAGCTTCCCATTTTGTGTTGTGTGAACCTTGGGCTTTGCCCCACGCACGCTGTTAACACTGGAAGCTCTCCAGCATTGTCCAGTAGAATTTCCCATGATAATGGAAAGATTATACATCTGTGCTAATACGGCAGCCAGTAGTGGTGTTTGAAATGTGGCCAGTGTGACTGCGGAACTGAATTTTAAATTTTAGATGCTTTAAATTAATTTAAAATTAAAGAGCTATGTGTGGCCAGTGGCTCCAACACTTGACAGTGTAGCTTGGTTATGGGAAATTGTCAGGGCCTCTAGGGCGATTACTGGCATCATTGCCCACCTATCACTCTCTCTTTCTAGGTGTTACATAGCAAGAGAGTTCATAAGCCATTTAGACACAAGAATTGCAGAAAGAGAAATTCCTGGCAGTTTTATTTTTAGTCAGTGAAGTCCTTATCTTGAATGATAAACATTGTAAAGTTCATAGCAGAGTGGTGGGAGTTCTTTAAGTGGAAACTGACCATGAGGTTAAAAATTATGAGAAAGAATTAATTAAATAATTACTCTGTCCTCCTTATTCTACAAAATATACGAGGATACTAAAAAATGAAAAAAGAACTGTGGCTAAGGTTTTTTAAAGCCTTATACAGTGTCTTCAGCTTCCTGGTACCAGTAAGTGCTGTTTATCTATGCGAGAGTGCATGAATGAAAAAGTATGTATGTGGTTAGAGAGAAAAATATTTTGAAAGTGGACAGGAGAAAAACAAATGGGCTTGAGAGATCATAGTGAATGGTGGTATTGGAGGAATAGAAAAAGGCTCTGGACATTCATTGCTAACAGTATTTGTTTTGCTTCTGGATTTAACAGGGGTCTGTGTTAGTAATTCAGTTGTAAAGATTTAAAAAAAGCTATATAATGAGTCCTAGTCATTTCTTGTGTGGACACTTCTTTTTCCTTAATAGCCAAATATTTTAGAAATGTGCAGTTGGTTTTTAATGTTTATTTAAAAACCTCTAGATTCTTTGTAATACATTTCTGTTACTTAAGGATTTGCTTACTCTTTTGAAACCATAGGTAAATTTGATTCTGTTTCTTAATTTTTTTTTTACTGTGGTGAAATACACATAAGATTTCCCATTTTAACCACGTTTAAGTGTGCGGTTGTGTGGCCTTGAGAACGTTCACACTGAGGTACATCTGTCACCATTCATCTCCAGACCTTTTTTCATCTTCCCAAAATCAATCTCTTTGCCCAGTAAACACTGACTACCCGTTTCCTGTCCTCCAGCCCCTGGCCCCCACCGTTCTGCTTTCTGCCTGGAACCCCATGTAAGTGGAATCACAGAGTACTTGTCCTACCATGACTTGCTTATTTCACTTAGCACAGTATCTTAAAGATTAAGTTTGAGTTTTTAAAATTGTAGTTTGTGATGAGAGTAAAAAAAACCAAATTGAGATCACGTCAGCTTTTAGGGGAGATTCGTTTTTTGTGTGTATTTTCTTTGAAGGAGAAGTTACTGTACAATGAAATAAGTTAAATGTGAATTTGATCTCCAGAAAGAATGTCATTGGAAACAATAGAATGTGATACTTATGTTGTAGTTTGTAACTATGTTAAATATAAATTTTAAGATGATGAAAATTGGGACTGTTGCACTAGTTCTAGAATAGGTTATCTGATGTTGTAAAAGCTGGGAATCCTTGTAGACCATAAGGGCAGAAATTACTCTGGGGCTGTGTTTCATGCCTTCAGCGAAGAGAAGGCTCTGGTGGAGTCTGCCTTCCTCTTAACCAGACCCCCAGCTCCCTGTGGTGATGCGTGGTCCTCAGGCCGCTGTTGCCTTATGGTTCTTGCTTATTGAATTTCGTCACAACAGTTGGAGGAGTCACTTGAAAGAACCAGTAGTACGTTAGCACCAGGATAAATCCTCATGCTGAGAATAAGTATCAGTGGCTCAAGTTCCCAGAAAATGAGTTTAAAGGCCAGATTTTGGAGAAATACCCAAATGATACCATTGATGTGGAGATCATTTAAGACAAAGTACTTTTTCCCTGTTAGATGGTGTGAAAAACAACAAGGTTTTTCTTCTTTCTTCATTATATGTCCAGGTGATAGCATTTGGAGGAGGAGAAAGGGACTCGGAAAGTTTTGTCATTTGTGCTACTGAATTTCCTCATTGCTGAAAAGAATTGGTAGACCAGCTACTTTGAAAGTAGGTGGGAGGGTCTGCATTTCAAAGCTGTGATGAGCTTAAAGAATCCTGAACAAGCGACTTCAGATATAAGCCATTCAAAAATGCTTCTAAGAACTACTCCCCAAAATTAATTCCAACACACACATCGTTGCACTTTGTATTTATCGCCCCAGATGGTAGGGCTGTAAATCCAGTGTGCATAAGTCTTAGTATCCTGGGGTTTTTGAGGTTACTATTTTTAGGGCTGAGAAAACTCTTGGTACCTCAGGAGCTTCAGTCCTTGAATGAGTATTTATTTGGCAGTTTACAGTTATGGGGAGGAGGGGTCCATGGCTTAGTACTAAGTGCTTTGATGTTGCCATTTAGGAATTTTAAACTTAAGAAAAAAAACTTTGATATAAGCATGAATAAAGAAAAGTCTCTGGGCAGAGACAGAGACCAACAGGCGTGAGCTCCAAGGTCATCTGCCAGCAGTTAACCTGCTCTGTGTGCTCGTGCCGCGGGCACCTTCCCATCGCCTCCTTCAGCTGCTCCAGGGGTCAGGTTCCACCTCCTCATTTCCTGGGAGGGAAAACAAATCTAACAGACTCTGAGAAGCACCAGAAAGAAAGTGTCCTCGTTGTGAGAAACATTGATCCACTAAATACACCATTTAGTATTCTAAAATTAATGTGTAGGTTATATGTTGTTTTAAATTTTCTGTACGCGCTTCTCATTTTCTTTGGGATAACTGGGTTGTATGAAATGAGAATCATTTAATGGTGTCTTTAATAGTGTCTGCTGCGTAGAGGAAGAGGAAAGCATGGGGGGTGGGGGTCAGGTGACTTTTTTCGTGGCAGCGCTGGGATTATGTGCGCCTACTAATTGCAGTATGTGAACCAGGCAGTACATACAGAATTTCTGTTTTGTAAATTTATACTTTTTATGTATATTATACAGCATGCATCAGGATGTTTTATAGGTGGGGCAAGCATTCTCTCTTCAAAAAATGCTTCCTAGCTTTAATCTGTTTCCAAAGCAGGGGTCCTTAGTATTACGCTGTTTTCGTGATTGACTTAGAAAATAATCACCAAGTGACAAGTAGCTTATCAGCTTATGAAGGAAACTACACGTAAGATGGCACAGGTGTCGATCTTGCATTAAATCCTATGTTACCTTATTTGTGCAGTTTCACATGTTACATTTGGGGAGGCATTTGCCATGGTTATGTTTAAATGTAGCATTAGTATTAATTTATGCCTCATTTTCTTTAATATATTATCGAGAGAAGAAAGTTTACAATGTAAATCTTAGTCAAGGGTCAAGTTTGTATTTATAATAATACAGCGTGATGCTTTGTGTTACAATCAACCAAAAAGAACCAAATACATAGTTTTGTATGTGGTATTTATAAAGTATGTTTTAAAAATACACACAAAAAATTCCTGGAGAGGAAACATGCCCCGAATGGTTGGGTAGGCGTTGCGGCGTTGTTTTGTGAGAGAATTTTTCCTTTCTGCTTTGCCATCCAATTTTTTGTTAAACAATGAAACCACATTACTTTTATACTGAGGAGAATGGCCATTACTAGAGGAAGTCTACAGCAATAACTGGTAATCTTTATTTGATGGTGTGTATAAATCATCGATGTGTAGTCGGAATACGTTTATCAGATGTGATGCGCTTAATTCACCCGAGATGGAGCGCTTCATTTCTAGGGCTTATTTATTTGGGAACGGGGGAGGGAGCGGAAGACAGAGGACACCTGTTAGTGAGTTTCCATGTGGTAAACCACTGAATACGTGTAATTTACTTTTGAGGTAACTGCTTATAGAAAAAGAAAGTATGAATGGAATCACCATGTTCCAAAGATTGGCAATTTTTTGTGTTTCAATAATGTCAAGGGGTTCCTTTGAAAATAGAAAATTTTTGTAAATAAATTATTTTAATTCCTTTTAGACAACTTTAAATACTGACTGACCTTTAGAAAATACGACTTCTTTCTCTTTGTGTTCTGACCAGGACATGTATTCCTCTGAGAAACGCTGGACAGCAGATTTGGGTGCAGCACCTGATCGGGGCCACATACAGAGACGTCTCCAGTCATGGGTGAGTGTTCTCCTTTGTTTCACATCAGTGCTCTTGGGAGCATCTGCCGCATTGTACTCAAAAAAAGAAAATAATTTGTTACTGGACACATGGGAATAATGTTACTTCATCAGAGATCGAATAATTTGGTTCAGCCCAAAACTGTATGCTTGCTTCTATTTAAACAAGGAGATGCCTTTTGATGTTTGACTTATTCTAAGAAGTTAGAAGTGATGAGAATAAATCCATGTCATCAGCTCCTTGGCTGATTTAGTTCTGTTTTCTGAAATTTTCTATTGACTAGCCGTTGGAAAATGACTCTTTACAAATGTGAAGAGAGAAAGGTGCAGTTGACCATAATTAGCAGACATTTTATTGTCTGAAATGTAATCATTGAGTTAATATCTAAGCAAAAAAAAATCTCTTTATTAACGTCTTTGATGGAACAAGGAACCAAGTCTATCCTATAGACTTTATCTTTTCATATAGATTTTATCTTCTCAGTTGTAAGAGGAGAGTATGTGTCATCTTTTCTGTCATTCCTTTCCAGTTCTGCTTGGGAACAGGATAACTGGATTTTACTATTTTGTGTAAACTGTTTACTTTTAGAGAGTGAAGAAAGAATTAAGATTTTATCCTAACTTGGGATCCTGGGACAGTTTGGATGTACTTTTAGAATACAGCTTTTTTTTTGATTATGGGAACTTTGGGATGGAGTGAGCATTTCCTTATTGGAATATAATATTAGAGAGTTTAAAATTTTTCACATATTATTCATATTGATTATGTTTACCTTACTATGAATAGAGCAGTTTTTCTCATCAGTTTAAGTAGTTAGGCAACTGATAGCTGAAAATGAAGCTGTTGTTATTATGAAATCTTTGCTTTCTGCTAAAAATAATATTGCAAGCAGTAGTCTTTGGTTTTGGACACTCTGAGTGGATTGCTTTTTTGGTGGTGTGCTTTGAATAAACAAAGATAGTTGCTGGATAAGTTCAAATACAGATTAAGAAAGAAATAGCTTTTGTCATTTCAACTGCATTCATATGACATTTGTGAGAATATTTATCTGATGTAAAGTGTAAACTCTAGTAAAGATGGTAATATGAGTTCATGAAAACTAAGAGCATTTTAACTTAAAAAATGCTTACCCTTTTGGAAATTTAACTAAATTCTGTTCTACTTTGTAATCTTAGTGTTGTGGTAGCGTCACTGTTACAGATGGCAAGTGCTTTGAGGACAGGTACCGTGTATCTTTCAGTTTGGAATCTCAGCGTTTAACACAGCTGGCCCCCAAAGCCCAGGGCCCTGTTAGGATGAAGGCGGGTGGAGGCATGGCTTATTAGGCAACTCGTAATAAGTATCTGAGCCACGTACCATTTTTTATTTGTAAATTACAATGGTTATACTTCATTTGCAAGATTTTTAATTGGTTCTTTTTTTATATCCACTAGTTCATTTCTCATTTCTGCTTGTTTGCATTCAATTTTTTTGGTTCTTTTATATTTCTTCATCTCTTTGGGGACCTTGTACATGCTTATTTTAGTCTTTTTCAGATTTTTTTTTTTTTTTTTTTTTGGTCTGGAGTGAATTTATGTTGTGGTTGTTGATATTTGATGTTTTCATCATGTTCTATAATTTTGCAGGCACATTCTGATGGCAGTTTTTTTTTTTTTTCCTTTTTCCTGTGTGTGTGTGTGTGTCTCTCTCTCTTCTCTTTGTGATTTCCCTCCTGGTCTAGCAGATTTGCTGTTGTCTGTGCCTGGCTTCGGAGTTCCCAGATGAGAATCAGGTCTTGTGTTAGTGGCTCAGAGCCCTGGCCCCACGGTGACGTTGGGGACATCGCACGTTCGCTCACGAGTCAGCTGGCATTAGGTCAGCAGCTTCCTCAGCTGCAGCCTCAGTGCACTTAGCAGAAGTCCTTTTCAGTCTAATGTTGTAATCAAGGAAGAGTGCCACCCCAGTCCCTGGTTTTAAGCAAAGAGCTTGGCTCCTGCCCTACTTGCCCTGGGGCCCTGGTGACCCTAGGGGATCAACTCAGCATTGGGAGCAGCTTCCTGCCACCTTTTCTGCTGTGGCTTCCGCATGGCCCCCACTTTGGGTTCCTGTCAGATTCCCATCCATAGAGATGGTTAACATGTTGGGGGCATAGGTCTGTCATTTTGGTCATCCATTTTTATATTTAATCTGTAATTTCTGTGTTTGTTATGAAGAAAGGGGAGTCGTGAAGAATGAACAGTGCCATCGGGGGTTTAACCACCAGGATTGCAGTGAAGTCCAGACGCCTCACTCCACATTTTGGATTTCTTTCTAATCAGTTTCTGCTTAGTTCCGTAGTTCCTCTTCGTCATCTGCACACCGCTTCACTTGCTAGGCCAGTCCAGTCACCCTTCACCACCCTCTGCTTGGTCATTCTAGAACCCGCTTACTCTGTGAAAACTCGACTCGTTGCTCTCATCTTTAATCTGAAAACTCCTTAAGGGCAAAGACTTTCATTCCTAGTGCTAAGCACTGTTCCTGATGCTCAGTAGATGCTCAATGAATGGTGCATAGATTTGAGTGCCCCCAAGTAACATCCTTCGTATGTGGTGGCCGTTCCACGTGTTACTATTTTTAGGTGAAACTTGAGCTGCTTCCATGAAAAGAGAGAGAGAGTGTGCGGCATAGGGTAAAGCAGTTCACGTAGGGGAGCAGTGTGAGGAAGGCTTGAAGGTCTGACTCCACATAGGTGTCACCTTGTGGGTGAACTTTCTGGAGTGTAGAGCTGGAGAGGGAGACAGAGAGAAAGAAAGCTGCAGGAGATGGAATCGGGGTCCAGGTCATGTACATTTCAGCAGGGCTTAAGGAACGATGGAAAGATTTCAGGGGAACAATTTAAGATTTTATTCTGGAGAAATTACTCTGACAAGGAGACATTTTTGTTGGATGTAAATTAAAAAGATTGGTTACAGGTGGTATCTGCCCTTTCTAGCTTTGTTCTTAGCTTTTACTCTTTCCTTGCTCCCTTTGAAATAAACTTTGATGTTTCTTTTCTTCTTTTTTGTTTCTTTCTCTTTTTTCTTTTTGCCAGTGTGATTCTAGCGGTGGGACTCATCCTTGGGTAGACGGCTATAACCATGGTTAGGGAGTGCTGTAGTGTCTGTTATGCTGTGGTTTCTAGGGGGTTGCAAGTTTTCGTAAAAGTGGGAGGGAACTGAGTATGTCAGAGTTCCTATTTTTTAAAAAAAATATTTGAGAAGCATGGTACAGGTTACAAAATAGGAAGAAAGACATGTTATTAAAGTATAATTAGACAAAAAAACCTGGTTTGGGTGAGAATGATGGGTAACTAAATGTTTTTTCAATATTTCTGAAGAGATTTTAAAAAAAGTTTGGATACTTGTATGTCTGGCTGGGTTTATCTCTGTAGGATTTCCTAACCCTTCCCATGTCATGAACCTTGTGGACACGGTAGCAGTTGTACACCGTGTGGGATAAACTGAGGGAGATGTTTGAGGCTTGGGGGTAACCGGCTGTGGCACCTCAGACCACGCCAAAGGGGATCGGTTTTCCTGCACACCCTGACACACGAGTTGGGATGCCCCAACCATAAGGCCTGGAGAGCTTGTTAAATGCTTTAAGGTATTTTTCTGCTTTTAGTCCCGATTTTTATATATTATGTGAAATTCTGGGGATGAGTATTTATCTTGTGGAAAATGTATATGATGCTACTATGATGTGCATTTCATTGTGGATTGTTAACTTTGTTATAATCTACAAAAAGCCTTTTGATTTTCAGTATTTAAATTTTCTTAATTTTCAATATTTGCAAGTTTAGCAATGTTACGGATTTATCAGGTTTGCTAAAAATTTTGTTTTGTCAGATGATTCCAAAGATAAAATAAAGTTATATTTAAAGCGTGGCTGTAATTTGAAATAGATTTCCTTAGATCTTTATAACAACAAGAGTAGTTTGTATAAAGAGCAGTGCTTAACAATTTTTAGATGATGATTTTGGTGAAACATGTTTTAAAAAAAGGCGAAACACCAAAAAAAAAGGCAAAGAAAAGTGGTAATTTAGGGTACTACTTACCTTTCTTTTCCCAAGTTGGAAGTTAAAACAAAAAATAAAGCTTACCTGCTACATTTAAAATTTTTAATCTTTATTTCACTTTCTTTGGAAAGTTTTGCTGTGTAACTAATTACATGAAGTGTTTCCTAAGAGCGTCTTTTTGGGTGTTGTCTGGGCAATCCAGGAGTGAATCTATTGTGTTGGAATATTTGATCCTGCCCTTTGGCCTAAATAACAGAGTGTTTTTTGAGGTCATTTCTGGATATGAAATATTTCTCTTTTATCTGAGGAAAAAGTAATGGCAGCAAGTAATTTGGGATGCAGTGTATTTGTGGCTTTCTAATAAAGGTAGGAGTAAATATCTCTGTTCATTGGTGCGGTTGACCGAGAGTTGATGCTGAAATGAAGAACACTTGTTTAACAATTTTTAGAGCAGATAATGTTATAAATAATTGAGTAGTTTACTAATCTCTAGTGGTGGCATAAGGATTCTTCTGAGTCTTAAATAAAAAAGTCATGCAACAAGTGAAATACTTTCCCTAAGTATTGGCTAAAACTTCTCTCTGTAACAGCTGCCTATATAGATATGTATCTTGTTTAATGGAATAGCTGTGTACCTCAGGAGTTGGGCAGAAGTTAAAGAAAAGAAAGTTTAAGTTGAACTGCATTTTAAATACTGGTGTCTATGTTAACAAGATATTGAGAAAAATCCCCTTGTACAGGACATTAATTTCAGAAAATTGAGTTTGATTTTTATCATTTTTTCTTGAATCTGTTGTTTTAGAACTGATGTACTAGTTTGAAAAATTCCACATCTCTTTAACATTAACTTCTCCAAAAAAAATTTCTATATGAGAATATTATAGGTATGACACTTTAGTATATCTCACTTATCAAAAGACATATAGTGGAAAGTACAACTTAGTAAGTGGTATTTCTTATATGGTCTGTAATTAATAAACCTACATGTAATCAACTTTTTTTTTTTTTAACAGTGTCTGGATAGCTGTATATTACCACTTTTTTGCATTAAGTCAGAGAGACATTTTCTCTTAAGGGAATTTGAGCCTGTCAGTGTAAATGATGGATGTCATCGTCTAGTTGTCTTCTCATTTCCCCGATGTGTGGGATAGATATCAATTTCCTAGCCTTGAGCTTTCTCCCTCAAAACTGATCTAAAATAGTATTTTGGTGTTCATTTTTTTTCCCTTTCTTTGGAGATACGTGACTTTGAAATCGTTCTTTTTATTATTTATTTAAACATAGTATTAAATATTAAAATAAAATTAAAATAATATTCAAAGCCTTTCTTTGATGCCTTTGGCTAGAAAGGATCGAGAATAGAGCAGAAAGATCTTCCTAGTCCCCCTCACCCCAGGCTCCCACCCCTACATCAAGCGCTGAGCCATAAGCTAGTTAGTTTTTAAAAAAGAAACTGTATTTGTTTGTATCGTTACTGTAGTCAAAAGTCAGGAGGTGAAGTGGAATTGAGGACTTGTATGAGTGCTCTTTTTCAGGTTCAGAGATGGTGGTCAGCGTACAGGCAGGTGGCTGTGGAGTGCTGCTTTTCCCCCTAAACTCAGAAGCTGACTTCTGCTGGCATCACCTGGGTATCCCCAGAGTTGCAACAGATTTCTCTCCCCTTACACATTTGGAGATTCAGGTGTTAAAATTTAAACAATGCAGTGTGAAAAGATATGGTGAGACACTAATGTACACTCATGTACATTTACGTTAAATTGTGGGGCGATTGAAGTTGCAATGTCTTTTTAAAAGTACAGCTGCCTGTTTCAGATTCTAGAAGAATGAAATAGAAATGGAATTTATTGGATGCATTAGTAAAGATTTTGACGCTATGAAGTCCTGTGTTTGATCTCCTCACTGGTTAACCTCATTATGGTCTAATAAATACAAAGGAAGGGATAATATGTTTGCTTGACTTGACATAAAAGAAATTTGAAAAAGCAAACACGTATATGTGTATTAAGTTTTTAGGTGAACTTACAATACTTGGTCTGTGTATTTTCTTTAGGTAATAACTTTCTGTTAATTTTCTTATATATGTAGTTGAAGATGCCTTGTGAAGTGTTATGTATCAGGAAAGGAATGCAGTGTTACCAGTGTTGGAAGAACATTGCAGACTTGTTTACTTGCGACAATTACGGCACAACAAAATTTGTACTTGATTTTCAAACCTGCTTGTGTTTATTGTTTTAACTGCAATAATACAAGATTATATGCTAAATGATTGAGTCAGGCTGCTATTATATCATCACTACGATGTGTTTCACTGGTATGCTTTATTATCAAAAATCTTATTTCTGGTGGTAGGAGTAACCTAGAAGCTATATAAAAGGAGGTTTCCTTACTGCTGACTACGGTGAAAACATCTCTGTACTGCTAGAGTGCCTCTTTTGGGTTAGGAAAGATGCTTCTCCGTGGCCATGGAGGTTGCACGTGGTGTTGGTCCAGATTACCACACCCAGTGGTATAGGACCGTTGTGATTAAAAAAAAAAAAAAAATCAGCCTTATACCTTTCATGGAACTTTGTGTCAATTTGTACCTATAGATATATGTACCTGTATGTATGGGAAAATTTGCCCAGGACAGGAGAAAAACTCTGCCCCCACATTTTGGTACCCAAACTGACTTTGTTAAAAGGACTTGGATCTCAGATGATTCCTTAGTAGAAGTAACTGCACTTAAGAAAGCTACTTAAAAATGTTGATTTGTACTATAAAAGTGGAGTCTTCACTCTTTTTCCCCCTAAAATGTGGTGTAAAAATTGTTAGCCATCAGAGGTTTTAGTCTAACCGAAAATACATGCTTTTCTAGCTCAGTGCTGAGCTGGGTTCTGATGGAGAATAACAGCACCTAGGTCTGCAGAGTTTTCCTTCTGAAGTTATTTTTTTCTGTTTAGTCCGCACCTGTTCTCAGCAGGTGAAATTCTGCCTCTGATATCATGAAATTCTCTCTCTCCTTCCCAACCAGTCCAAATTTATTTTTCCCATGGGGTCCATTCTTTATTTTTCAGTTTCTGCATATATATTTTAAAAATACACATTATTTATTTTGGAACCATTGGAGAGTAGGTTGCACATATCATGCCCCATTTTGTATTTCGTCGTGTAGTTCTGAAGAACAAGGATGTTCTCTTATGTGACCACAGTAGAATTATTAGATAGATAAGTTATGTTTATCTGGTCTACCATCCTTACCCTGTTGTTGACAGTTTCCCTGATAATGGCCTTTTAGTAGTCCTGTCCCTCCAATGCAGAATCCAGCTGAGTGTCATTCCTGCCTGGCGTTTAGCTGTCCAGTCTCTTTAGTCTTCTCTAATCTGGAAGGTTCCTCAGATATTCTTTATCGTCTAGGATGTGGCATTTTAGAAGAACGCAGACCAATTCTTTCACAGAGTGTCCCCCAGGTTGGGGCCGTCTGAGGGCTCCTTTCCTGGGCTCTGTCCTGGCGTGTGTGCCTGGTGTGGGACATCCCTCCAGGATGCCCGTCTGGAGGGGCACAAAGACCACATGTGACCTCTCAAGTTCCTTCCCACCTGATTCTTTCACAGAAAAATTTTCCATTTCTTCTTTAATTGAAACAGGATTTGAATCTCTTACATAAGAACAGAATTTATTGTTCTGCTTTATTGTTTCTGTTTTGCTTTTATTATGAAAGCTAGAGAAAAATGGAGATGAAATATTTTGTAGAATATGAGATGACCTTGAAACGAGCCTACATTTGGCTCTTTTCAAGAGAAATTCCTTTTGTACAATTCCTGTCTTGAATTACATTGACGAAAATCTCAAGATGCTCTTGATCAAATACTCTGAAGGTATAAGGTACAGCACTATTGAATTTAATTTTTTTTATAACAAGAAACCAGCTGTAGCTCTTCATATATAAATTGAGATTGCTTCTCTAAAGATTAGACCTTCTCATAACCTGGTGCTTCTCTGTCCTAATAAATTTTCTTTAGCTAAAAATAGAATAAATGAACATATCAAGACTCATTCTCATTAGTTTTAAGAGATTTATGAGTTATATTAGATTTTAATGTGAAATGTCAAGATACTTACCATCTATAGTGATAACTCTTAAAAGTTTAATAATTGAAAGGTATAATTGGAAGCTAGAAAATGAACTTGGAATATTGCAAAATATAAGAGATTCACATCTTGTTTTTAGACAACATTGAGACATGATACTATAATTTCTTAAAAATATTTCAAGCGTCATGGTGTTTGAGTCTAATTTTGAAACAAATTTTAAGGAAGGGGAGATGATTTAGAATAAAGAATAGTAATGTTTTTTACATTAGTTTTAACAGATGTTTAATGAGCACCTCTCTGTGCACTGCTGCTGTGTTGGTCTTTGGGGACGTAGATAAGAGCAAGACCAGTGTGGCCCCTGGCCTCACAGAGCACAGAACCCGTGGGGAAGGCAGGATACCACAAAGGTAGCACAATATTTTTAACACAAAAGGGAAATGCAGGCGTCTGCAGGGAGGGCAGGAAGACCACTCTTAGGAAATCATATTCCAGCTGGGGCCTCGCTGGGTGAAGAGGGAGAGGGAGCGGGGTCTAAACAGAAGGAACAACATATGTGAAGATCTAAAATTGAGAGGTTGAGATTAAATAATTAAGGAAAATTCAGCATTGGTAGAAGTAGGTGGTTGGGGATTAAGTTGGTAATGTTAGAGAAACATCTTCCCGTTTCTTCTATTTTATACCTAAGTTTACTTAAGCTCATCTAAACTAATGTTTTCTTCATCTTCTCCAATCCCCCTTTGTTGTTGTTGTTGTTTTAAAGTATAACCATAACATTAAAATAAATATATTTGGAAATGGTCGGGAAAGTCACTGATAACCCCACTTGTTTGCTTTTTTGCATATGACTCTGATATTGTACAGTTAGTATATATTTTTATATAATTGGGTTTATAGTATATATATGCAATTTTATATTTGGATTTCTAACATTGCACTGTATTTGGATAGTTATCATAGTTATATTTCAGTAGTTGTTTTTATAATTAGAATTCATTATTAACTTTTTTAAAGATAAGGATGCATAGTAACTTATTTAACTATTTCCCTGTTTTTTATTATTTAGAATGGTTCAATAAAAAAATTGAAATTAGAATTTCTTCACCCCCTTGCCAACACTTTTTTTTTCTGGTTTGTTTTGTTTTGTTTTTGATGGCAGCCATCCTAATGGGTACAGAGGTGGTATCTCATTGTTAGGATAACTTTTTCATGTGTTCACTACTTGGATTTTCTGTTGCATCATATCTTCTAAAATACTCTTTTCTTCCAAAATGCTTAATTGGAAAATCACAGATTTTAACCCTGGATGATGCTTTTGTTTCTCCAAAAATTTATTATGAGACAGTGTAGTTTATTGAAATTTTATTTGTTCATTTTGGGACACGGGTCACTTTGTGATGGTCAGAGGCGAGAGCAAGCATGGCACTGGGCGAAGGGAGAGGAAGGAGAGGCTTCAGAGAGGAAGGGGGGCAGAGTGATGAGACCACAGAGCAGCTCTGTGCTGTTTTTTCAAAGGCTGTTGGTGGTCCTCCTTCCCTGTTGTGATTCATGTGTTGTGGTGATTACAGATTTTATATTCAGGAAACCCTGGAAAGATCTCTTTGAATGTTAAAGGGACTTCTTTATGTACACAAGCATTTTTGTGAATTCTATAGAAATACCTATGTTTTTATATTTGTATAATATATATGTATGTATGTCCACATAGGAACATTTGATCTTAAATATGATGTAATATTATTTTTATATTATTATACTATGATTTATTCCAAATTGAGTTGTGATTTATTTTAAGGGATAAATATAGACTTAAATGATTTTTAATATGTGTTTTTTAATGTGAATAATTTTTAAAAAACTAATAGAATCTAGTTGTTAGAATCTAGAGTAGGTCGTATTGCCTAGATGCTGTGTTTTCTCTGAGTGCTTGATTTTGAAAATAAAGTCATAAATTTCCTTATTATGACTAGAAAGTCTCTTCCTTCCGTATCTTCTGTGCATTTATTTGCCTGTGGCTTGGGAAAGTCAAAAGAAAGGTCATTTCTGCACAAAGGGAATCTTGCTTTAAAAATTCGAAATGTGGTAATTCAGAAATTGAAATATTTTCAGTTACAATGTACTGTGTATGGCCTCTAATTCACACTGTTTTTCCACGTAGGGCACATCTCCAGTCATGTGGTGCTTACTTACAGTAGTCATCTCAGTTGTAATTCAGTAATTAATTGTGTAATTATGTGTTTAGTGCCAGTTTCTCTCTGTAGAGTGGAAGGAGGTTGATCACCTGTAGTACCAGCCACTGCTCTGTACCTACTAGGTGCCTGCTAGGCAGTGCACATCCATACTAGGTGCTTAGTACAGTTTGTATGGGTGAACAAGATTTTACTGCCTTGATGTGCACCTGCGGTATGCAGTATGTACATCAAGAATTTCTAGGTTTGAGGAGACACCCTGGGATAACACACTTGTATTTCCCGTGTCTGTGAGGCATCTTGGGCACATTTAGGGCAGTTTCCACTGAGCTACAGAGTTGAGAAGTTCATTGGCTACTTTTCATAAACAAAATTAATTGCCTTTTGGTAAAATATTTTTAAAAACTGGTTTTGAAAGAACTGCGAACTTATTTACATGAGTACAGATACTTTGTTCATAAACAGTTACTGTATCTAAGATGCTTTGAGATTACGTGGAAGAAAGATAATGTTGTTACCCATAAGCACACATTCTGTGGCTCTTTCCACATCCTGCACCTTCAGGACACTTACTTCTTACCTCCTTTGTTTTGTGTTACTTTTTTTCTATATTAAAAAAAAAAAATCTGTGAAGATAGTTGATGAACAGTTGACAGTGTTAATTGTTAAATACCCAGGGTCAGTTATTAGGGATTGCTGCAAAAGCACCTGAGCGCTATTTGGACAGAAAATAGCATAGATTTTAGGGATAGAAAAAGATGCACTACTTTTATTTTTTATAAACAACATATGTTGTATTTTATATTGATGAGTTTGTAGAGATTGATTTTCAAAATTCTAGAACAAAGTGATTATATCTCACTCTTAAAATCAAAGTAGAATGACAAAGTGTAGAATATTAACTGGTTTATTAACCCAAGAGGAGACCAGTCAGAAGTGGGTTTATAGTTTAATATTCAATAGTGTTTTTCTATCTGCAGGCTGATAGACATCTTGAAGATTATTTTTGTCCCAAGAAGTGTGGCCTCTCACATTTTTTTCTTCTCATTTATCTGCATGTTCTGAAGAAGAATGACAGTAATTTAATTCTAAAATATATTTCCAGGAAAACCAAAGAAGTTTTCTGAAAAGTGGATAGAAAAAATCTGAATCATTGCCAAGAATGAAAAGATGCTGGATTGTTATTCATTTGATCAAAAAAAGTTTGTGGACAGAGCACAGTGCAAATATCCTTGTCTGTTTATTTTATAAAAATGATGTTGATGAAATACTCTAAATTGTGAAAACACATACCACTTTCCAAACAAGTATGCATACTATTACCTCATTTTTGTAAAACCAAGGAACAAAAGTACATAAGTTTAAGTCTAAAAGGTTATTAGTAATGCTTACCTCTGTACAGTGGGCCTGAGAGAGGTTTTTATTTTCTTTTGGCTTATTTTTGGATACTTGTTTTCTGCAACGAACATGCATTCTTTTTGTAATGAGAGAAACTATTAAAGCTGTATATTGACAAAAGGAAGCAAGCAGATGGCTTTTAAGGACTTGTTTTGAAGTAACTGTAACATTATTTGTTGTGAATAGTAGTGTAACTGCTGTGGGATATGTGGGTTCTCCTGTAGTTCTTTCACTAAGGGCCAGGAAGGATACTCCGATGAACTTGTTCGTGGTTTTGTTAAATGGATGAAAGAATACAAATGAGATCAGATTCAATCTTGTTCTTTCTCTCTTCCTGTTTCTTTCTTTCTTTCTTTTTTCCGGCGAGCGAGGAATGATGGGAAAAGATTTCTTTCTCTGCCAAGCTGTTGTTTTCTTTATGTCATTTGACATACAGTGCCTGTTTTTGATCCCTTTTCATCTGAAAGAAGTTGATTTTTGCCTTGTGTTTTCATCTGGAGAAAGGACAGTGGCAGAAGTGGAGAGGGCTGTGTTCCCAGCCCGCCGCATCTCTCTCTGTCCTGGTCTCTTCCTCCTCCTCTCCTGGGCTTTGTCCGCTGTGTCCCGCTCTTGGAATGCTGTTTGCAAGCAATGGGGAGGAAAAATAAATCGGTGGTTTGGGGACTGAGCCAAAAGTTAGTGGTTTTGGGGGTGGCCACATATAACAAAAATACAAATGTGGGAAACAAGATTGAGGTAAGAATTTTTCTGTTAAAAAAAGAAGTAGTTCACGACTGTTTGCGAGCAGCCCATTGCAAGGGCAGCTATCACATTTCTCGTCCACCAGGCCACCTGGCTCTCTTATGTACGTAGGCAATGGGTATTTTTGATTTAAGCACTCTCTCCGGAAGACTGTACTCTTTGTCTTTATCTTTGTATTTCAGATAAAGTCTAAAGAGTAAGTTATAGATTAAATGTATATTTAAACATAGACTTCCCTTGTAATTTTTTGAAAAGATGGTGTTGTTTTTTTAGAACAGTTTTAGGTTTGTGGAAAAATTGAGTGGAAGTTCCCGAGGGTTCCCTAATAATCCCTGACGATGTTCCGCACCTTCCCAGGGCCCCGTGACTAACAGCTTACAACAGCGTGGTGCATTTTCTGCAGTGGACGAGCTAATATTCAAGCAGTACTGTTAACTGAAGTCCATTGTTTGCATTAGGGTTCAGTCTCTGTGAGTTTTGACAAATGTGTGATGGCGTGTGTCTGTCTCTACAATGTCATACAGAGTAGTTTCACTGCCCTAAAAAGTCCCCGTGCTCCACACGTTCATCCTCCTCTCCCTCTTCCCAAATTCCTGGCAGCCAGTGATCATTTTATTGTTTCCATAGATTTGTCTTTTCCAGAATGTCGTATGATTGGAATCACACTGGCTTCTTTTACTTACATTATGCGTTTAAGATTCTTCCATGTCTTTTTGTGGCTTAATAGCTCATTTCCTTTTATTGCTGAATAATATTCCATTGCCTGGATGTGGCACAGTTTGTTTATCCAAAATCTACCGACTGAAGAATGTCTTGGTTGTTTCCACGTTTTGGCAGTCATGAATAAAACTGCTGTAGACATTCATGCATAGGTTTTTGTGTGGACGCACGTTTTCAGCCCATTTGGGTAAATAGCAGACAGCACAATCACTAGACCGTATCGGTGTATTATAGCAGTATATTGAGTTTTGTGAGAAAACGCTGAACTGTCTTCCAAAGTGGCTGTGCCGTTTTGTGTTCCCACCGCCAATGAATGAGAGTTCCTGTTGTTCCACATCCTTGTCAGCATTTGGTACTGTCAGTGTTTTGGATTTTAGCCATTCTAATAGAGGTGTAGTGGTGTCTCGTTGTCTTATTTTGAAATTCCCTGATGACATAGAATGTTGAGCCACTTTTCCTATATTTATTTGTCATCTATATATCTTTTTTGGTGAGATGATACAGATTTTTTAAAAACCAAAATGTAATTCCTTAAAAAAAAAAAAAGCCAGTAGTAAAATGCGTTCTCTGTAGAAAAGTATAGCAAAAGAAGATAGTAAACGTTTATAGTGCCACTATTCAGAGGAAAAATCACTGGTAACATTTTGATTTTTTTTTCTTTGTATTTGCCAGATGTTACCACATCTGCTTTCTCATTCTAATAAATACGGTTATTATTTTTGAACCATTAGAGAGTGAGAAAGTGTTTACCCTTAAATACTTCAGGGTGTATTTCATAAAATCCAGCATGTTCTGTTACACAGCTACCATGGAACGGTCATAGGCAGGAGATTAACAATGAGAATTATAGGTTGTATTCAAATGTCATGTATTTTCTCATCCCTTCTGGCCCAATATCTAGTCTGGATCTTGTGTTCCATTTAGTTATCCCGACCCTTCTCTCCTCTAACCTGTAATTGTTCCTCAGTCTGTCTCTGTCTTGCATGATCTTGATTTTAGAGTACAGCTCAGTTCCATATATTAGAATATGTGCTCAGATGTTGCTGATGCAATGTGTGATAAAAACATGGGAAGAGAATGAAAGAAACAAGAAAAAGCTGTTGGTTGCTTAGAAGTGAAGGCGTGACAGTAGTGAACCTGTGTGTTCAAACTGATGGTTGTATGATTTTCATTTTCAAAACCAGTACTGATAGCAGGGAGACAAGGGGTGGTGATAATTGAAATTTATGGAAATGTGAGTCCAGGTGTTCCTCTCTCCACTGGTCAGATGTGGAGGACAGAGCTGACTGAGAGGATGGTGTCCTGTACTTCCCCTTCTTTGCAGAGACAGAGGAAAATAACGAGAGAAAGCGAAGCTAACAGAAAGTACTGTTCCCCCAGAAAAGTGGAAGCAATTTCTCAGCAGCTAGAAATGCAAAGAACTGGAAAGTAAAGCCAGCAGATACTTAACACCTCTTTCATGTTCAGAATTGCCCTAGGAAATGGAGCAAGGTATAGAAAGAATTAGGGGAGCTTGTTTTGAAGAGTTTGATTTAAATGTTGATTTGTCTGTATCAGATCTTCAAAGCGTGTCACTGAAAAGCACAGCTTTGATTTGAGGTTTAAAACTTGGTCTTTGACCCATCTGAATTCTGGTTTGGTTTGCAAGTGAAAACAGGCTCTTCAGAGATAATATAGGCAGTTAGGATAATTGTTGTGCTTTGTTCTCCATTTGCAAATATTTTCTCATCACCATTGATTTGTAACACTTATGTCATAAATTAACACCCTTGTGGAGAATACATTGTGGATGGACATATACGCTCATGAGATAGCGCCTCTTCTTTGAAGAGCTGAATTTCAAAATGACACATTTTTACGGAAGAGACTTGGTGTCATAGAAAGCAGAAGCTTTCGGATCCTGTGTTTTACTTCCAACCATGGTTGGTTCACTGTGTATCTCAGTTGTCCAGGTGATGAGTGGGAACATTCCAAGCCAGCCTTTAAAACCAACACAGCAGTGTGAATCAGCTATACTTCAACTTAAAAAAAACAAAACAAGTAAGCCTTTAACTTCATGGAGACAAAGGAACTGCTTTTGATTTGCTCTGGGAGCCATCATTTTGTGAGTCATTCAGGATATCCAAATAATAAATGGGAAAGAAAGAAAACTAGGAGAGGCAAGTCAGCAGTGCAGTTGAGAGGAACACATAACCGGTGGAGAAGCTCTTTAGGAAATGTAACATTTAACCGTATTAACCTGAAGGTCACTTTTCTCTTTTAACTAACTCTGTAGGTTTCCTTTGAAAAGGGCTGCTTTGTGATAAATAGAACATGTAACAAAGTATTAAATATTAATTGAGCATTATTGCAACTTGGCTGTTACAAATCACATGGCAGAAACAATGGTTATACTTGAACTGAAATTGTGTAGCCCATGCCTCTGATGGTGAGACCAACAAATTTACAGACCTTTCTGGGGATTTCTAGTGTGCAGCGGAACTCAGACTTCTCTTCAAGGACTAGAATGTCAGAGAGGTGTGTGCGAGGAGGAGGGCAAGGGATTTATAGGATATTTTTGGAGGTACCATATCTTATATGCAGATCTGGGAGCTTGGAGTTAGCAAGATCGAGTTGTATTTTTATCCACGTTATATTTTCTGTATTTCAAATATGAGATTTTTGAGAAATTGGAAAAAAGTCTCAAGGCTTTGACAGTGCAGGGTATTTTGGATGCCTATTTCTGAGTGTATTTTTGAAAACTTGGGCATGGCATCTGTGATGTGCTGTATGAGAATTTATAGCAGAGCACTTTATTTTTCCTGTCATGACTTTTGTGAGAAAATGTTTTCACTGCGCCTGGTGATTTACAGATCACCCCCGTTTTGTTTTGTTTTGTTTCTGACTAGTTAATGCTCTGCAAAATCATACATTTTGGACTTTGAGGATGGTGGTTTTCACATGTGCTGAAATCACTTTGAATCCAGCATTCTGAGAAGATACAGCCCATCCCTTTCGTTGTTTCTTATTAACTGCTTCAGAGCCTTCAGGGAGAGCTGAGCAGAGCGTTTATTTCTCTGAAGTTGAACTGTGTTCACGCCTGAGCTTCCTGAAAGCAGAGACACAGTGAGCTCTTGGTGATGAAACCTGTTGGATTTCTGGAGGAAGCAGCTGGAGCCTTTGGCTTGTTAAGTAGCAATGATTCAAGTCTTGCAGATTGTAAAGGAGCTGGTGACACCATCCAGGCAAAAAGCAGCCAGAGTGAAGGAAGGTAGGGACTTCGTCAGGATGAACCATCGGAGCAGTTTCAGGCACTTAGAGGTTTTTACAAATATCGACCTGAATAACAGCTATGAAAAAGAAATTTTGAGTTATCACGTATGCTTTTGCTGTTCTGGTGTGTTTCGGTATCTGAACAGGATCAGGTAAAGGCATAATTGTTAACACGCCTCGTCACTACTGTTTTTAGACCACAAATTAGAAGCATATCGTTTTATTACAAGGTGCGGTGAGTGAGGAGAGGTTATGACATCATCTGCTTCAACAGCATTTTTCAGGTTGTAAAGATCCTCTTGCATTATTTATTTTGGAGGTAGAAGAAGAATGTAAACAATCCTGTTTTCTTTTAATTTTAAAATAGAAATGTTCATGGCAGAAATCAGACAGGAGCCGGCTAGGATTCTGCCTATAGCAGGGTGAAAGAACTGGATGATTCCGATTTGTGGGACTAGCTGATAAAGTAAGAGTAATAAATAGGAATTTAGCCAGTGAGTGGTAGATTTTATTGCCTTTTTCAGTGAATAATTACTTCTATTTATGATTACATGCTTAATCAATGCTGTTTATATTTAAAATAGTCCTGTATTTATAACCTGTGTCAGTTTGGGATGTGCTGAAATACATTTTCAGCATCTTTTTTAATTGCATGCCTGACTTACAAATCTTAACACGAACTAGGGCAGATACATCTTTGAAGACATACTTGTATATTTTGCTTTTTAAACGTTTGAAATAGCAAATCTCCAAAACAGACATTAGGAACTGAAAAAAGTATAGGCCATCAGCTGTGTATTTATAACACTGCAGTTTCACTAATTTAATCTGTGGTTTTAAATCAGTCAGTCGATAAATTTATATATCAGCCTTTTCATATGTAAGACATAGCATTCTATCTTTATGTGATTCGATGAGCATCCGTATACTTCAGATGGTATAAAATATAGATTATTCTGGATTTTTAAAAACTTGACATGATCTGTATTTAAAGTAAAGCCTATAAGATTCCTTAAATCCTGTGTAAAATGATTTAGGGTGATGGTATGAAATAATATTGTAACACATAGTTTCTTTTTAAAAATTTAAAAAGATTTTTTGGGGGATAATTGGATTTATTAATTTTTTAACAGAGGTACTGGGGATTGAACCCAAGACCTCATGAATGCTAAGCACACACTCTGTACTAAGCTATACCCTCCCTGTACTAAGCTAAGTTTAATGAACCATATACAGAATATTATAACTGAAAGAAACCTTGGAAATATTTTTGACTCTTCTCATTTTATGGAAGAACATAGTATTTGTTTGTTTGTTTATTTGTTTATAACACATTTATTGTAGTTGGAAGAACATGGTATTTAAATGGACAAAAATGCATCTTAAAAAAGTAGAGAAACTGTTGTCGTTAACCTCTGAAATTGTGATAGTATTATTGAGGATATTTTACATTTATTTATCTCCTGTTTTATACTTTATTTCTCCTTCCCTTTCTTCTGAAACAGAAGATTGTTTTTATCTCTTGAATAGCAGGATTCTAACAATTAGGCATTTAAAAAAAGTTTATTGCTTTTACTATTTCAGGGAAATATAATTTAATCCTAATCTGTTTGGAAATGTCAGATTAATACAGTTTGACCTTTACAGACAGTCAGGTTTTTTTTTTTTTTTTTTAATTGGAATGTTTCTTCTAGTTTATGTGTTTTCAGTCGTAATCATAGTTACTTGATATATACCTGGGGAAAGAATAGTATTTTTCTTGCTTATGCTTACACACACACGTACACTTATAAATAATGCAGTTGTACTGACAGGAAATGCCATATGAATATGGGAAAAATAATACTAAAAGATACAATATACTAAGATAGTAGAATAGCTTTGATTCTTAGATTTTCCCCCCTGTATTTTCAGACAATTTTCCATGACCAGGAGAGGCAGCTTGTACATAGACTTTTTTCTTAGAAGCTTGTTTTTTTCAAACTATTCTAATAGTGTTTTTAATCAGTTAGCTAATGTATTTACTGTTAGTTTTGTCTTTTTGCAAAGTATTGTTATGTTTTACCAATTTTTAATATTGATGAACTGTTTGAGAAAGAAAATCCTACTGACAAATATAAGACAACGACCCACAGAGTTTTTAACTCATTCTTTAAGATGTACTGTGAATTAGGATGTCCGTAGAAAGAGCAGCATTTCAAAGCATTGTATTCGCATTAATATTAGGAAACAGTATGGAGAAACTGGGACTGACGTACTTAGGATAGATGGTTTGAGGAGTCTTCATCTGTTAGTCTTCCTTGGTGTGAGATAGGAAACAAACTTAATATATTTTAAGTGGGATCCAAGGGCATGACTAAGAATTATTTGGGGGAAGGAGAGAAATTATAGAATATTCATGAATATTTTCTCTAAAAATTTCAAAATACCTGCCAAATCACTGCTTTGTCATTTAGTAGGAATATTAATCAAGTATTCCAACCTTCCAGAACTCAGTGGAATGCAGTGCTAAGAGTTCATGCTAATGCTCTTTAAGGGACTTAGAATTTTGCCACAGCACTATGAGAAAGGGAGAGAAACAGGAACATTATTTTAAGGATGATTTTCGTGAATCCACATTTTTATTCTAACCATGCTGTGGGGAACTGGTGGAAATGATTGACATTTGTAAGGTAGTTGAAATGGATAGGAGTAGATACTTTGTAATACAATCTGGGGCAAAATAAAAGGAAGACTAGGCAAAAAAAAATTGATCTTTGGAAAACTCTCTTTGCCTTATGGGAAAGAGGGTCAAATATGCATGTGTATATTTTTGTTTGGTTGTTCATTCATCATTCTCTCATTATTCATCCGTAAAACCTTTATCGGGTGTTCACTATTTGTAGGACACTTTGCTAACCACTGGGATACAAAGTAAGATACGATCTCTGCACATGCCTGGAACCTCAGCTGTTTGTTGAACAGAAGGATATACATTCAGACAGTCTTGTCTAAGGGGCGTTTGTATAGTCAGAGTAGAGAGTTGTATGTTTTGCTGTGAGATCATCATGGGCAGAGTAAAAGCAGTTTAATCTTGTGGATCATGGAAAGGAACGGGGTAAGTGAGGTGCTAAATGGAAAAATAAACCCTAACAGTTTTCCCCTGGAATGCCCCGATTAGCCTGTGTCTCCATGGCCAAGCTTGACTAGATTGGGAAGGAATGACCCCATCAAGTAGACTGGAAGTAAAACCATAAAATCTGTTCAAATGTATGTAGGCACAGATGTAATCATTGTAGCTGTGTATTAGTAAGGAGCCTGGTTTTCTCCTTTACAGGCCTCATGTTTATTTGGACAAAAATATTTTGAAAATAGTACATGTTTCTCTATCTGGCTAAACAGGAGTATGCGAATATAAGCCAATCTTTTCTTACTGATTCAAGGTCTTTATTAGAAAATATATTTTTTGTAGGTTACAAAACCTGATGACCATTTTTACTAAAATGATTCTTAAAACAAGAGTAGATTTAGAGTGAAGCCCTGAGAGCTTCTCCTGTTGGTAAAGCGCGTAGCCTTTGGTGTCTGCCCTGAGCTTTTCTTTCCCACTGTCATCCTTTAGCATCTCTCCTCTGGGTTGTTAAAATAGCCTCCTCATTTATTTTGTTTGATAAACATGCTTTGAACATTCATCCCATCTTAGATGCAAGGATACAGAGATGTATCCTCAAGGATCTCATATGCAAGTGGTAAGAGGCAAAAGGCAGTCATTGCAATAGTATGATAGGTATTGTAGGAGACAGGGTGTCATGGGAACCCCAGGGGGACCTGGCCCTGGGTTGGTGGTTAGGAGAGCTCAGGGATTAACTTCAGTTTTTAGTGAAGTGACCGTTGCCCTTATCTGAGCTAAGTATCAAAGGATGCATGAATGCCAGGGGCGTGAGCACCCCAGGCAAAACACACAGCGGAGGAGAGCTCAGGTGCCCAGCCGTGAGTTCATGTGTTGCATGAAGGAGTTTGGAAATACTCTTCAGGTGATAGTGGGAGAAGGTGAGAAGACTGGACAGCTGTATGTAGTCATTTAACTCTGGATTCCATCCTTCCACTGCTGCCTGAGGTGGCTTTGTGGAACAATTCCCCGTAAAGCCTGGAATTTAGACTTAACCTCTATTTCTAGCTGTGATTATCACTACATCTCTCCATGCACCATTTGTGCAGCTACACAGAGGGAAGCTTTGCTGGGAAGCTTGCTATTTCCCAGACATGCTGCTCCATTAGGAAGGCAAGTCTTTCCCTGCCTTCTCCAGCGCTTACATTGCTTATCAGATCAGCCTACAAGGCTCAAATGCCACCCCTACCAAAAAAGCCTTCCCTGATGTTTTCTCCCCCTGCCCCTCGAGGTCAGACTTAGTCATTTCTTTCTTTGTATTCTCTTAGCATTTTATTTTGCCTCTGTTACTACACCTTTAAAATTCTATAAGACCTTATGATTATATTTATTGAATTGACCAATAAATGTTAATTGAAATGATATTTTGGCTCACTGGACTTTTTTTCCTTCCATTCTGTTTTTAAACTATGGTTTAGATAGTGATCTTTAAGTAAGCGAAATATTATAGCTGATAAGGTAACAGTGGACAGAGTAGTGTGTGCTTCCCCTTAAGATACTGTGTAATGGTCCAACAGATAACGGCTTTCAGCTTATGTTTAAAATGTACCCGTATTTTGCTACATGCTGACTATTTAAGCTTGAGAAACTGAGGTCATAGTATCTAGTGTACTATATTTAGTTGTTTGTTTGACGTTCCCTATGACTTACAGAGTTTCATGCTCTTGTCCAAAAAAAGAAGATACCATGATAAGAATTATTTCATGAGAAGTTGAAGAACAGCTGCTTGCAAGAAACACTGTTCTTTGTCCACCCAGTGTCTGTACTCCCTTAAATCTTTACTAACAACAGGATCTTGATTTTGTTTGTAGTGAGATTGTGCTCAGTTAAAAAACAAACCAACAAATAAACTCTGTTTCCTGAGACGTAAGCAGAAGCCTGCTGGGGACTTCCAGAAAGTTTTGCCTTTAGAGACAGTTGTCACCCCCACTTCCTTCTTACATCCTTCTTTCTACCTGAAATGTGAATGTAATTTTTGGAGTAACAGCAGCCGTAATGTAACCATGAAGACAAAAGCAATCTGATGGAAGGGAAACAAGTCTGGTCTCTAGAGACATCAATGAAACCAGTGAGCATTTGCACCAACCCTGACTTACCTCTAGACTTCATTTATTACTTGCAGTTGAAGCAGTCCTCACTAGTATGATATCCTATGTGGTAAAACACACACACACACACACACACACACACACACACACACACACACACAAGGGTATCTTTTAAATAGTCTTTTAGCATGCGGCTCAAACACTGCTACAAGGTGCTTTGTTCGGCTGGGCAGTCTTAATGAGGAGCCACACGTATCCTAAGTTGAAACATAGATGTGGCCATTATAGCACGGTGGGGGGGGCATTGGTGATGTCTTAAGTCCTGTGGTCTAGTTGAACCACCGTGTGACTTTAGGTAAGTCAGTGACTGTCTCTGTGTCACCGTGGTTTCCATCTATTATGATGTGGTGTTCCCTGTGATCTCACGGAGCACTGGCATTCATAGTCCACTCCCTTTCTTAAAGCCAGTTTTGTTTTTCTGTGGTAAGCTCTTAAATTAAAATGTCAAATTCAGTGCCTCCCTGACCATGTTTGTTCTTTCTAAATACACACACACATACACATTCTCACACACAAACACACACTCACACACAGACACAGTAAACTGGATTACAGTAGTCTTAGAAAGTTGTATAATTGGCCTAATTATAAAGAGCTTTTAGAGATTTTCAGTTTACTGCTATGTTGAGACAGTTACGTGAGTGACTGCAGCACTGGGGAGGGTGGTCAGAACAAGGACTATAACTGGGCACGTTGGGTCTCA
The DNA here is from genome assembly GCF_048773025.1 of Camelus bactrianus. Taxonomy (NCBI): domain Eukaryota; kingdom Metazoa; phylum Chordata; class Mammalia; order Artiodactyla; family Camelidae; genus Camelus; species Camelus bactrianus. Next base: position 26,097,372 of record NC_133573.1, read on the forward strand.
ACCCTGGATTTGCTACTCGCGTACTAGCTGTGTGACCTTTGGTAAATTACTTACCCTCCCTGTGCATCAGATTCTTTGAAGAGTAGGGATAATAATGGTGTGTCCTTGACAGGAGTGTTGTGAAGGAGAGGAACGGCGTGTAAAGGACTCTGCACGGTGGCTGGCACACACTAAGGGCTACATGTCAGCCTCCGGTGATATTTTTGTTGGTTTTGTTATTTTTACTATTGTTATTGCTGGTGATGTAGCACTCCTGATCTCTTAGACAGCTGACAGCTTGTTTATAGTTTTCATGTTGGGGACAGAACACAGGGTTCTGTGGACAGTAGTCTGGTTCAATACAGTGATGTTTGGTCATCTTTATATCAATGTCAGTTTGTGAATTTATTCTTTAAGTTTAGAAATGTAATACTGAAGGGGAAGTTATAGCTCAAGTGGTAGAGTGCATGCTTAGCTTGCACAAGGACCTGGGTTCAATCCCCAGGGCCTCCTCTAAAAAAATAAATAAACCTAATTACCTCCCCCACAAATAAACAAACAGAAAGAAATTAATGTTGGAAGTCATAATTGTGGGCAAAGTTAATTGTTAAAATTTTATCAAAACCTTTAGTGAAATATATTTCTGTGTACAGATTTTAATTGATAATCTGTTTTTAAATATTGTTTTAAAGAAAAATGGGCCCATTTTGGTTAGCTCATTGGCTCAGTGGATTGTTGTCTTAACTTTGGTGAAGAATTTTGGAAGGAAGGCAGTGAATTTTGCAGTCACTCGTTGCTTGAAACTGAGTTATTTGAAAGATTTTCTTTGCATTGTTTAAACTTTTTAGACTGAACGCAGTAGTCTCCTTGTCAGTGAGGCAGTACTCCGTTGTCATGAAGAGCCTGATCTGAACTCTGTCCAGCATGTACACTAGCCACTAATACGTGGTTATTTAAAAAATTCAGTGCCCCAGTCATGCTGGCCACACCCTAAGTGCTCAGTAGCCGCATCTCAGAAAGTTCTGTTGGACAGCACTGGATCGACGCGCAGCCAGACTGCTGGCCTTCGTTCCCCAAACTCTTCGTAGTCACGTGACTTGGGCAAGTTACTTCACTGTCCTGTGCTTCAGTCTCCACACATGTACATGTGGACCACGCCCAGCAGATGGGAGTTCTCCGACGTTGTTACTGTGGATTAGGTGTGTCAATATCTGCAAAGTGCTTGGGGCAGCACCTGGCATGTGTGTGTGTGTTAAACAGATGTGTGTCATGTTCAAATTTATTATGCTTTATAATTTACTAATGTTTAGGGATTATCCTTTTGTCCTTTACATATCTTTTATTGCCCTTTTGAGAAAAAAAAACGTGTATATACCTACCTGCTTGAATAATTTTTTATATTTGAATGTTTGTATTTGACCACAACTGAAGAGTAATGTTTCTGTCATGCACTCTGGCTTAAATATTCATTGGGAGTGCTCAGGGCTTTCGGGATGAAGTTGAAGTTCCTCTGTCAGGCATTTTGGGAGCTCCAGCCTGCCCTTCCCAGCTCATTTCACTACCATCCAGTTCTACCATCCAGTCCTTTGTTCCCTGTTTCAGTTAATCACTGCCTTTGCTGTTAAAAAATATTCAGTGGTGGTGGTTTCACCTTTTCACATGGTGGATGAGCTCTCCCAGAATGCGTAGTGTCATTATCTGTGCATTTAGTAAATGCTCATGGTACGCTTGTTGAACAAAACAATCTTCCATTTTTGAAATGCAAGCAGTATTTCTATTAATATCAAAACACATTTGCTCAAGTAATCTCTGAAGAAAAGGGAATTTAAAACCCCTCCCACCATCTGCAGTGTTAGTGTCAGAAATGTGCCCCGTTCCGTAAGACTCTCCTGCTTGTCTGTATCTGTCCCAGTGGGGAGGGCTCTGGGTAATAGTTCTCACATCTGTAGTCACTACCCCGCAGCAGGGGGACATGTAAAGTACCAGTGTCTGGTGACAAATTCGGTGATTTTCTGGATGATGCATTCTGAAAGGATGCTGGTTTATCTTGGTTTACTCACTTTTAAGTTACCTCCCATATTCTTTGGTCTGCTGTATGTTGCTTCTTTCTGTGCTTTTTTTCCTGATTGTACTCAAATTCTTATCATATGAATGTAATAAAGGGGGAAAAAGTCATTCAAAAGGGAAAAGGTATTTATTATAGCAAGCACAACTTAGTTTTTGGGTTTCTATAATAATGACATCTAGATGTAATTAGGTTATTTTACACTTTAAACAGGTTATTTTCTCCATGTGAGGAAAAGAGTATAAAAACTCTAAACTTCTATTGTAGAGTGGTGTATGCCTGCAGTCTAGTAAGATCATGCAGGATTCCCGCTTTTTATTACAAGTTACTTGATATATAACAACATCAATGGCAAATCCGTATCTACGGATAGCTGCATGCTGGATTGCATGTAGTGTCACACATGTATGTTGTGCAAGCTGCCTTGTGTTATGCTGATGGAAAAAAAGTGAATATTATAAAGCTAGTAATGTGAGTAACATTTATACACACATACAGTCTTGCAGTGTAATCGAAGATACTGAGACATTGTCTTTGAGACGTTCATGCAGCATCCTGTGTTGTGGTCTTGGGTTTTCCAGAGGTGGCCACGGGGTTAGTTGGGAACTGTAGGACAGAGGTACCAAATTCGACTTGGCAGTGGTTTAGAGGAGCCCTTTGCAAATATCACTGCTTGTTCCCCTTAACGTGTATACCTGTGGTTACTTTTCTAAGTGCTGTGCCTTCATTAAGCCGTGAGCTTCTCGAGGGCAAGGACCACAGTTCATTCATCGTTTGAAGAAAAGTGGGTTCTGAAGAATGCAGTGGTTCAGGAGCTTGTCTGGTATTTGTTTCTCTGTAGCTTTTCACCCAAGTGATGAATGTGCATATGGATAGTAGGTAATTGGTGTATTTAATCAGTTACCTAAATATGGAGAGGACTCAATTCTCACTTGATATTATTTTATTACTGAAACAGACTGCCCAGCAGATATTATAAACATTATCTAGAGAACAATTAGATTTGCAGTGAGTTATTATGGTTAGAATGCTACTTGGAATTAATTGTTTATTTGTACCACTATCTTGATATAATTTAAATGTGCTGCAGTGTCTTCATTCAGATAACTTGTAACCCTTTAAAAATTGGCTGCTTGAGTACTGTTTCTCTCCTGTTTGGCAGACACCAGATGCAGTGATGGATAAAGGTCATTATGCTACTTAGTCATGGAGAGCTTCTAAGGACTATTACCTGAACATCTGCTAACCTCATCACTGCAGCTACCCAGCACACCCACCACAATACAGATGCTGTACTTTGAAAATCTGACTTAGGCTAATCTAAATTACTCCTTTAGAACATTTTAATATTCCTTTAAATTTTAAATAATTGTGAGAAAGCCCTTATCTTTCTGTAAAGTGAACAATCAAAAATATCAAGGACAGACCAGCTTGTCCTGGAGGCGCATGGGCTGAATTATCAGGCTAGGAATTGTCTGTGTACAAAACTGGTTGGGGGAAGCAGTGATTTTCTCATGCATTCTGATTATCGTATGAAACCTTGACTGAAAATGTAGGGCTTGGAGTGGAGTTGAAAGGAAGAAAAAAGTTACCCAGACTCTGCTGTGAGAAAATTGAAAAGCGAGAAAGAGTATATTGACTATGAGGTTTTCAAAAATGGGACCAAATACTTTTAAAATTTTGGAACAATTGCAGCGCTTGCTTAAACAGCACATGTACTAAAAACGAAATAATTACAGATTCACAGAAAGTTGCAAAAAGTAGTACTGAGAGGTCCTATGTACCCTTCACCCAGTTTCCCCCAATGGTAACATGTTATAGAACTGTGGTTAAATGTCAAAACCAGGATGTTGACACTGGTGCAATCCACAGACCTTATTCAGACTTCACCAGTTTTATGTGCACTTTTGTGTGTGTGTGTGTGTGTATGGGTGGTGTATAGTTTTACATAGTTTTGTCACAATATAGGGTGCTTGTAACCACCATCACCATCAAGGTACCCAAGAACTGTTCCATCACCTTTATAGTCACACCTGTTCCCCTACACCCTCCCTGTCCTTCCCTAATCCCCTGCAAACACTGATTTGTTTCTGGTCTTTATAACTTTGTCGCTTTGAGAATATTATATAAATGGGATCATATATTGTGTTACTTTGGGGAATTGGCTTTTTTTTGGTCAGACTGTTTCATGTATCAACCATTTGTGGGTTTTTTGTTTTGTTTTGCTGAGTACTGATGTACCAGAGTTTGTTTAACCATTCACCCATTGAAGGATATTTGGATTGTTTCAAGATTTTGACCAGTACAAATAAAGCTGCTGTGGGCATTCATATACAGTTTTTTGTGTAGACATGAGTTTTCATTTCCCTGTGATAAATACCCAGGAATATGATTGGTGGATTGAACAGTAAGTAGAGGTCTAGTTTTTCCAGAAACTACCAAAAGACCAATACTTTTATTTCTTCAAAACTTATTTACTAATGACTAATAAAACCGAGACATTGAGAAATTAGTCAGTTCCCATATGATGGTGTTCTGCAAAACTCCATGTCTGCAGATGAAGAGGCAACCAAGTAGAAAGTCAGCAGATACAGCAGCCAAGTTACAGAGGAAGCACAAATGGCTAGTAACTTGTGAAAGGATTTTGAATGTCACTGGTCACCAGATAACTGTTTATAATTAGAATTACATTCAGGTGCAAGTAAGTTAAAGTCAGGTGGAATGGCTGGAACAGTCCAGGGCGGGTAGTAGGGCAGGTAGAGTAGGTCAAGAAATGCCTTGAATAACCTGGGTCTTTTCATTTTTCTCCTCAGTCACACTCAATCTTTGTCCTCATGTTTGCAAAATAGCTGCTGCATTGCCATCCTCAGGTCCAAGAGCCAGGCCAGAAGAAAAAGGAGAGTGGGAAATCCAGAGTGGATGTCCCCTGTGGAAGGAATGCCAAGGCTTTTCCTTAAACCGTCAGCTAGAACCGTGTCACATGCTGCCAGCAGCTGCAAGGAGGCCTGGGAAGCAAGTGCTTTTTCACTTGAAGCATTCTTGCTGAGAAGACTAGGGATTCTATTAGGAAGGAGGATGTGGGAATATTGTAGCGGCAACTAGCAGAGTATGTTGGAGAGTGCACATGTAAACAGTAGAGAAATTCCATGTGTGCCTAAGATTGGCTACAATTTGAAAGATAGGAATAATGTCCAGTATGATAAAAAGAGAAAAATTGGTATACGTTTTGAATTGGCAATGTGGTATTCTTTATCAAAATTAATGGGTTTCATCTGGCCCATTCAGTCATATCAGAGACACTATTCTGTAGAAATGCTGTCCCTGCCTGTGTGCACAAAGATCTTCACTGTAGCATTGTTTACATAATATCAAACCTCTAGAAATTGTCTAATTGTTAGTGGGAGAAAGGCTCATACACTATGGTATATCCATTCAGTGGAGTATAATACAGCCAGCTGATAAAAATAGTAAGCTTGGTTTATGTGAACAGGTCTGGAAAGTACCCAGAAAATATATGTGAGTAGAAAAAGAAAGTACAGACCAGTATGCACAGTATGGTCCTGTTGCCTGCCCTCCAGTACGTATGTATGTGTACATGTGTGTGTTCTTATGCGTGTGTGCATGATGTGGTTGTATCTGTTTTAGCTTGTGCAGAAGAGAAATAGGGAAGAACACCAAAAACAGTTACTACTGGGGATTGGGTTTGGGAGGGAGGAAGGTGGGAAGAGATTTCACTTTTCTTTATATACATCTATATTGCTTGACTAGTTTTCAAGCATGTAACAACTGTTCAATTAGGAAATGAAGTATAATGTGATTTTTTTGGATGCTTGAAGCATATACTTTTATAACTATTTTGGATAAAACTACTTACATTTTTATTTTGCAATTTTATACCATGGAGTATATTAACTATTTTTTCTTAGTAACTCAGAGCCTAATGAGGTATTCAGGGCTGCTTGAATATACTCAAAATAGATTTAGCTGTTTTTTTTTTTTTAACACTTCCTTATAAATTTTTAAACTTTGACTTCCTCAGGCAGGCTGTACTTTTTGTACAGTATCAGTGTATTTGCCTCTCACAGTCCTTCCTATTTCTGATTTTCTGCTTTAATCTTCTTTGACTTGGGAATGAAAACCAGCAGCGTGGTTTTAATTGTGTCTAAAAATAGTTCTGAATAAAAACAGGATAAATTAGTTCTGAATGACGGTTTTGAGAGACTTTATGGGAAAAATACATAAAGTATAATTCGTTGTTGTTGGAACACTTTTATTTTTAAACTGTTTAGAGCTCTTTTTTCTTCTTTGTTTACCTTTGTTCTCAGCTATGTTTTAGTTGTTTGAACGGCTTGATGCATGAAGTTTGCTAAACTTAGGAATCTTTGAAGAACAGATAACCCAACAGTATCTCTTTCTCTCCTAGAGACACTTACTACAGCAGTAATGAGAGGAAAGAGGGTGTTGCAGGGCAGGGTTACATAGGAAAAAAGCCCCCGAGCCTTCAAATATTTGCATTTTCTTTCTGTTCCTTAATAGTAAGATGATTCTTGCTTTTGTTGACAAGTTAATAATTAACCCTGTGAAATGGCGGTGTCTGGAGCATACAAATCAGACTGGGGTTTGAATCCTGGCTGTCATGTACTAGCTGAGCGACCTCTCTGATCCTCAGTTTTCTTATATTTAAAGCTTATTTTGCTTAATATTAGTACATATTTTATAAATGCCTGGTTGACACATTCAGAGGTTACTTGTGAGCATAAAGTGAGATAATTTATGTACTGTATCTGGCACATGGTGAGTATTTAGTGACTGTTATTATAGGTGATAATGTGAAATTTGTGATTTGCATAATGTATTCTGCTTTTTAGAACAAAACAAGACTTTATTTTTTCATTTTATTTTTATAGAACTATTATCCTTAATGCAGAAAACCTGGACAACACAGAAAGCGAAGATTTTTTTTTTTTTTTAACAAATTCTCTTTGTGATTTTCTTACTCAGGAAAGATCTCTGTTAATATTTTATTGTCTGTCATTCCATTGTTTCTTCTATATGCAAGTACTGCTTGCTCTGTTGGCTGATTAATTCCTTCAGAAAACTTCACGGTGTGGTGGTATCTCAGTCTTCCCATGTTGGAAATGAGGCTGAGGTGAGGATAAATTGCCAGTCAGTGGTGGAGCAGTGGTTTATAATCAGGAATGAGAAGGGGCTCCCCGCCCCAGCCAACTGAAAACAGTCATCTCTCTCTCTAATCACGTAGCAACGGTTTGTGTTTATAAGATGTTTGATCAAGGTTTCAGTTATACTTTGTGATTGTTTAAGAAAGCAGAGTAGATTCGGGCTTAATGCATTGTATTTCCATGTATTATTATTGTATAATGTGACTTAGGTGATAGGCATGTCTGAAGCTCCATCAATGCTAGACTCTAATAATAGTTCAGGTCAAAATGAGACTTTGTACTACTCCATCATAATCCTAACTCTCTACCCTGTAGAAAGTCTTACGACGGTGCTTGGAATACCCTCTTTGTACACTTTGGGTGTTGAATTACTGGGTGGTTTGGAAAATGATCTTAAAAGTTGCTGTTTTATTATACTCAAAAAATGACTGTCAGCCATATTATTTTTATGGTATTTTTGAAATTGTAATTTCTTTGTTCATGTTTTCAAAATGAGAAGTGGAAGACATTATTTGAGTCAGTAAATATTGACTTCAATTTAAACATCCTAAAGCATTTACACATTCGTTTATAGTCTTCAGAAACTCCCTGAAAAACTGGTTTGTATAATACACAGTGTATACTGCCTACACAGTGTCTTAGGTATACGCACACACACACACACACAAATCTATCTTCTTGAGGGGACTTACCTTCTTCGCACTATTAGGTGTGGACCTTTAGGTTAGGGAATTTGGCAGTCTCTTATTTCCAATATTTTGAAAATTGTACTGTCATGATTATAGAAGTGTATAACCAAACTTGACTTAATGGCTTTTATTGCTTTTTATGATTTTTTTCCAGAAGTAGGATTAAAAAAAAAGTGTGAGTAGTTGGCTTGAATATATCATCTGGGCAGTAACAAAACATGTCCTAATATTAAGCAAAATGATCTATGGCTAATTGTAGACAGGATACTTTGAAATTAGACATTGTCAAAAAACTCCAGAAGAAATGTACTGTATTTGCTCCATATTTATAGCACAGAAGAGTGGATCTGCCTGAGTTCTTTAGATATTTATATACAACTTTAGGATGATATGACTTTCAACTTGACTAGGATTAAGTGGCTATAGTTTATATAAAGTTACTAAAGTGAAGTAGATGTGATAATCTGCAGGGGTGTGGGGTTATTAAATAGCCGAGTGTATTTGGGGGGGAGAAGTACAGAGAGCCTTGATTATAAGGTCCGTGGGTTGGGAGTGGCTTAAGGAGGTGTGTTTGGAATTCCGCAGCCACAGACTAGAACCAGACTGTCGGGTTGTTTTAGACACACTGGTATCTATCCTGTGGCTATCCAGGTGTAGACTTCCAGAAGGCATCGGGATATGAGTTTAGCATGTAGGTAGTATAGAGTTCGGGGACACAGATACAGGGTTCATTTTGGGAGTGGATGTGATCACTCATGGGAGAACTTGATGACAGGGAGTGAAGACAAGGAAAGAGACCCAGAGGAACACTGTTGGTGAAGGAGACCTGAGATGACGGTGTTCCTCTGGGCAGGCATCAGTGCATGTCCTTGTAGCAGTGGAAGCAGTCGAGGGGGCAGAGGAGGAGGGGACGAAGAGGCCAGGGTTTCAGAGTCTTGTTGGCAGTTGGTCTGACCCGTCACTTCCCAGGAGGCTCTTGCCAACTTTACAGCTGCTTTGCTTGTGCCTGTGCAGCGAGATGTGGCTGGAGAGTACACCCCATCTTCTGGCTAGCTGTGCTCCAAATTCGTGATTGTCAGCCTTACGTGGGCTTTCGGTGCTGCCTGGCAGGCATACTGTGTTACCCTACTTCATTCCTGCTGGGGGCTATCGCATTTTCTTCCCTTTTCTCAAACCTTCCACATCTCTTGCCCATATCAGTTCTCAGCTGATTATCTTGCCTCCTTTTTCACTGAGAAGCTTGAAGCTAATTGCTTCAATGGACTAACAGACTAGCACTGTCAGTTACCTTCTTCGCATCAACTGAACACATGGACTGCCTGTTCCTGCTGCACACGAACTCTCTCCGCTCCCGTGCAAGGCTCGCCCCTCTCCTTTGCACTAAATTCTCTGTCCTCTCATGCACACATAAACAGGGCTCACTCAGCTCCCTGTTCTTTCTCGTGTCCTCAGTTTTCCTCCTCTAGTGCATCATTCCCACCATACACCATGTGCTATTATTTCTCTCATCAAATGAAAAAGTACTTCCTTTGACTCTGCTCCTCTTGCCCGCAAGTGTTCCATTTCTCTCTTCCCTTTTGCAGTAAATTCCCTCCAAGGAGTTGTCTGGGCTCATTGTCTTCAACTTTTCCTCTTCCATTTTTCTTTTAAATCCACTTTAGTCAGACTTTCAGCCCCATGACTTCAATTTAACATTGGCTGTAATTCAATTTGAAGTTTGCTTTTAAAATCGTAAGTCTTACTTGAAGTAGAATGTTATTCACACCACTCTAATTTCCTTTGCTAAGTATAATATATTTAGAGAAATGTGTAGACTTTACCATCATCTATAGTTGCTATGGTTATATCATAAAGAGGCATTAAAAATGGTAACAAATTTTAATTGCTGTTATATCATTTCGGCTGGCTATCATTCCTGCTGGCTTCGTAGTATTGGGCTTCAGAGGTCTCTTTTTGTGACTATTCTTTAATCTTTCCTACTGCTAAGAAGTTGTCTAGTTTTGATCAAGCAGATGGTTTCAAGTTTCTCTCTAATATGTTGGATAATGGAGCTGAGTGAACATGAAGATAATTAGCAGGCAGGAAGTTTAGTGTAGAAGGACAAAGTATTCAGCAAAGTTAATCTGATGTATAATTAATCATATCCATAATTGATAACGAGTTGTATGCTTTAGCTTCAGTAATATGTTAAAAATTCTTTTGAGGACATGAAGTTGCTCTAGAATTTTTAAAAAATTCTCTGGTTGTGACCCCAAAGGAAGTAGTCAGTGGGCCTTCAGATTTCTTTCATGCAAGGACTATAAAACATCTAGGTCCTCAGTTGGTGGTACCTCTGTAATTGAGAGCCAGATTAATTTGCTCAAAAATATTGACTATGACTGATTTGTTGTTAAGGGGTCTGGAGAGATCTGACTACCTGACCTTTCTCCACATTAACATTTTCTGCTCTGAATGTAAATTGGTCATTGTTCCTTTCAATTTTGTCAATTTTTTCCTTATATATTTTGAGGCTATATTATTAGGTTCATTCTTATGTTTTCTGCATAGATTGATTCTTTTGTTGCTCTGAAATGTAACTTTTTATCTCTCGTAATAATTCTTGTCTCAATCGACTTTGTCTAATCTAAGTAGAGTGATACCAGCTTTCTTTAGATCTGTGTTTGCATGATATATCCCCCACCTCCCTTTTTTCCTTTCAAACTTTTCTGTCCTTATATTTAGGATGTATCTCTTATAAATAATATATATCTGTATGTTTACATTTATTTTGATTATTTTTATCTTTTAACTGCAGTGTTCAATCTGCTTACATATATTACTGTCATGTTGATCTACATCTGATTTTCTATCATCCCACCTATTTATAAATATTTTTTCTGTCTTTCCTTGCCATCTTTTAGATTACTCAAATAATTTTTAATGTCTACTTTCACATTTACTAGTTTGTTAATTACAAATTCTGTTGCTGTCTTTTAGTGTTGCCCTAGCCGGCATTATTCGTCCTTGACTTAATTAGAATATATAGTAAATTAGTGCTGTTACCCATTTCCTAAAAAAAATCTGGTAGCCTTAAAATACTTCAACTCCATTTATGTCTGCCTGCCGTTAGGTAGCATTCATGTATGTTTTGATTGTACATGTATTTTTAAGTCGCGTGTGTTTCATATCTATGTCTGCTTTTTGTATTGCTTTTTATTCCTTCCTTCATGTGTGTTCTTCCATGAGGACTCATAATCTTCTGCTTGAAGAATTCCCTTTATTATTTCAGTGTATGCGTTTAGCTATTAAATGTCTCAATTGTTGATCTGAAGTATCTTTATTTTTTGATTCAATTTTAAAGGATGCTTTAAAAATGTCGAAGTTCTAAGTTGTTGGTTACTTTCTTTCAGCACTTTAAAGGTGTTATTTCATTGTCTCCTGACTTTGATAGTTCTCTTCTAGAAACTTGCTGTTTCTTTGAAGATTATGTCTTTTTCTCTGACAGCTTTTAAGATGTCTTCTTTGTCTTTAGATTTCAGAAATTTCACTTTGATGTGTCCAGGTGGTTTTTTCTTTGTATTTGTCCTCCTTGGGGTTTATTTTGCCTTTTGAATCTATGAGTTACCATTCTTGCTTATTAGCTCTTTAAAAACTGCTTCTGCACCATTATCTCCACCTTCCCTTTCTGGGACTCCAGTTACATATAAGTTAGACTGTTTCCTGTGTCTCATATTCTCTTTCATGTATTTTCCACCTTTTTTCCTCTTCTTGTTTCAGTCTATGTATTTTGTGCCAGTTTATGTTATAGAGCACTAGTCCTCTCTTTAGCTGTGTCTAATCTGCTGTTAAGGCTGTTGAGGTTTTAATTTCAGTAATTGTAGTTTTCAGTCCTAGAATTTTCATATGATTAAAAAGAGAGTCCAACTCTTTGGTGAGATTATCTATCTCGTCTTAGGTCTTCCTCAACATATTAATTACAGAATTTTAAAAAATCTGTCTCTGATACGGTAATATCTTGACTTACCTTGTGAATCTGTCTGTGTTTCCTTTTTCTGTTTGTTTGTTTTTTTCTTGGTGCTGTTTCTTCATATGCCTGGTAATTTTCTGTTGAGCAGCAGCTATTACGTGAAGGATGTATGGAGGTTATCGGTAAACTTTTTTCTTCCGGCAGGCAGAGGAGAGACGGTAACTTAGTTCATTATGTTTGAACTTGAGCTGCAAGTCTGCACTTTAGTGTTTATTAGGCCTTGTTTATTTCTGGTTCTCCATTATTCCTGTGGTATAGTCATTCAGGGGCCTCAGCTGAAGTCTGGAGCATCTACCAGCTTCCTGCCTCAGTGGTGGGTCCTCAGCTTCCATTTTTGTCTTCCCAGGACTGTGAGATTGTCAGAAACTCTGTTTAGCTTTTTGACTACTGTTGCTACTCGCTGCTTGGCTTCTGTCAATCTGTGCTGCTTAAGAATGGGTAAATGCATTGCAGACTTAAGCAACTGAGATTTAGACTGACTTCTCATTGCTTTCTTTCTCTGTTTGGTCTTAGCCCTCAGGCCCTGACTGTCTTAGGTGCTGTGAGCGCCAGTGTTTGTCTTCCCAGCCCTTCCTCTGAAGAGTTTTTATCTGAGGCAAGCAGTATTGTTACCCTCTTCCCCCTGTACACTCCTTCCTCTTGCCACCCATTGTCCTTCATTCCTGCTGTCTGTGTGATGGCTGGAGGTCCAGCGACCGCCTTTGGACCATGAGGTGACTTTGAGGATGGAAGGGGATACTGGAGGAGACCAAAGAGCCTGGAATTGTGTTGACTCTAGAGTCCTCAGATCAGACCTGGATGTCTTAGCTCTAGATTTCCTAGACATCCAGAGAGAAATCGGTATTTTCTCTTGTCTTAGCCTTGCTGCTTTAAGTTTTGTGTTGTACCCAGGCGTATCTGATACTAATTAATAGTGTGAGGGTTCAGGGAATTGGTATCAATATACCTTCATAGATCATAGCATAGCACAGTAAGGGTCATTGATTTTCAGCTTTTTATATAGTTGTAACATATGTAACAAGTGACATTCACCTGAGTGAATGGTCTAATGGACAGGTTATCTGTTATGGCTGGCATAGTTCCCCAAGTGCCATCATTTTAATTTCCTACGCAAGGAAACATGGAAATCCAAGTTAGTGAGAAGAATATAGGGAAAGACTTGAATTCAAGTATTGTTAGTTATTATGATTGGCAAGTTATTTATGATATTCCTACCAAATGATCCCAATAGATCACTGGACACTGTCTTGGAACAACATTTTCTTTTCATTCAACAAATACAATTCCATGAGCAAAATACAGTTGTAGACTGATGTGGTAGTGGGGGAAGTGAAAAGAGCAAGAGATGATTGAGAAGAAATTCAGAAATTAGTGAAAGATTACACCTAGATTGCTGGAAGAAAACGAAAATGTTAAAAATGACACTAAGCTTTTGAACTTAAAGTCTGACTTGGCAATGCTATAGGTAGACACAGGTAAATTAGAAAGGGCTCCTTGCAAGAAAAAACGTTTCATTACTTAAAGTTAAGAATATGTTTAATTGGCATGCTTCCTCTTCGCGTGTATGAGTTCTCTGCGTGATGTGAATGGTATTACACCAAGATAAAAGAATTTCTTTATCTTACTCCCACCCTGAAGGATAGTACAGAACTTTACCAGGCCTTTGGTTGCTGTTTTCCCCTTGTGTGTTCCATTATATCCCCTCTAGCTGCCCCATCCATAGGCATTGTTTCAGGAACTAGTCTTAAGACCATTTACAGTTCTCATGCATGTGGCAAAACTATAACCCCATTGAAAACAGGAATTCTCCATAAAGCAGCATTATTTCCTTATTTTGACAAAGATTATAATTAGCATCTTAGGACTTGTGGTAGTATCTGTTCACATTTTTGAGGTATACACTTGAGAATGACTCACTATCCTGACTCACTTGTTTAAGTTCACTGTCATTCAAAAGCTCTTTTATTCCACTGTTCTTTTCCTGGCTTTAATTTTTTTTTCCTGATGAATAGAATTACTGTAGTAAGTCTCACATTACTGAATATAACCTTTGTTTTTTTCCTTAATTGCTGTGTATAAGCCACGCCTCTAGGCATATTCAAGGCTTTTTCTTACACGGCTGGCATTTTGTTGTTGAGTCTTGGCAGGAAGCACAGCGGAGGGAGAGTTGGGAGTGTGTGAGGGCAGTGAGCCAGCAGGCTCTGTCGTTAGTAGGGTGACCGCGTAAATACTACATCATCTACTCTAGTGGAAATGCGCATTTACTGTTTAGGAGTGTACTAAACAATTAAAGCCTATTCCAGAAAGTGCCGTCAGACCTAGTAAATATTTCTGCTTAGCGGTTGAGCTGGCTGAGTTGTTTCAAAGAATATGCGATCAGACAAAATTCCAGGGAGGTAATCTGAACAGTCCTGAGAGTTTGTGGTAGGATCTGACCAATACCTTAAGACGAGGTGAACAGACCTAACAATCCACTGGAGAAATTTGGTGAGTTTTGCTACTCTGCATGTAGACGTTAACGTGTAGTTAGGTGCACGCGATTTGTGTTGTGGCACCACCACTTAATGGCAGCGTAATGGCCAGTGTTAACCTCTCAAAGTCTCGGTTTTCTCATCTCCATGTGGTACCTGTGTCACTAGGGTTGTGATCAGGACTGAATTAGGAAGTTCTTGTTCATTCATTTAGTTTTAAGTTTCATGTACTTTTTGTTTGTTTTTGGAAGGGGGAGGTAATTAGGTTTATTTAATATTTATTTATTTATTAATGGAGGTACTGGGGATCGAACCCAGGACCTCGTGCATGCTGAGCACATACTCTGCCACTGAGCTGTACCCTCCCCAACTTGTCCATTCATTTAGTCATTCAGTACGTTTACTGAGCATCAGTTTTGTGTCAGGCACTGTACTGGCACTGGTTTACAGTGGTAAATGAAATGACATGGAGAAGACAGAAAACAAAGAGGTAAGCAAACAAATAATTTAAAGTTGCGGTATTTTCTGTCAAGGAAGATATCAAGGCGCCATGAAAGAGAACTACTGGGGGGAGCTCTCCCTGAAGAGGCAGCTCATAGGTCGACAAGGGGGGAGTGGTGGGAGTCAGCCCATCAGGGTGGAGGGGAAGGCCGAGGGAGCAGGATGTGGGATGGCCCCAAAGCAAAAGAAAAAAAAGAGTAGGGGTGGGGAGGGTGCTGTCAGAACTAAAATAAGGCCTGTGTGGGTTGGAGTATTGCTTGCAAATGGTGAAGAGTGGGATAAATAGCTATTCGCGATCTGTGTGGCCCGGCACAGGGTATGTGACTAGTGTTGGTTGCCATCACTGTTATTATTATAATGCTTCTTTATTTAAAGGTTACTTTATGGGCTGTCACTTAAAGCCTTGAAAGAAGCAAGTAGCTTCCAAAGTAGATGCTGTGAAGTCAGTGCATTAAAACTCACGTGCACTCTTTAAAGAGGGCTGAAGCCCTCATTCAGAGCTTGTTGGTGATTATTTTCCATGCTGTTCACAGAAACACCTGGAAGTGGCAAACAGGGTTGTGCATTTAAAAGTTCTCCAAAAACCAGCAAAAAGTTAACAGTGTAATAAGGACAGAAGTTAAAATGACTAGTGATTGTTAAAAATGTAGATGTTGTTGCAGGAGAAGGTGGGGTGAGAGGATGGTCATGACCCAGGTCTTTGGCACGTTCCTGGGATGGGCCACCAAGTGAGGGTCCTTGGCTTCATGCATAAAAGAATTTAAGACCCAGCCATAGTAAAGTGAAAGCACATTTATTTAGAGAGATACACACTCCACAGAAAGTGGACCATCTCAGAAGGTGAGTGTGGCCCCAGGGTATGGGGTTGTTCACTTTCGTGGTCTGGGCCATTTCATAGGCCAACAGGTGAGAGAATTATCCCAGCTGTTTTGGGGGAGGAAGTTGGGATTTCCAGGACTTGGGCCACTGCCCACCTTCTGGCCTTTTATGGTCAGCCTGTGGGCGTGTCATTTAGCAGCTAATGTATTACAGTGAGCCTTTAACGAGGCTCCAGTTCAAATATCCCACCATCTTGGGCCGAGTCGCTTTTTAACCAGCTTTTGTTGTATCTTCCATAGCTGGGCTTTGTTACTCTTTTCACGGTTGTGCCCTGCTCTCTTCCTTCCTATCTCAAGATGACAAAATCTTTTCTCTTCTTTCATATGTATTGAGGTATAGTTTATGTACAGTGACATGCATCCATTTGAAGCATAGCTTGATGAATTTTTATAATTATATATAGTCATGTAACTGCCACCATATCCTGATACAGAAAAGTTCCATCAAGACTCCTAAAAATTCTTGTTTTCTTGTGTCTCTCTCTGCCTTGGCCACCAGCCTCAGGCAGCCACTAATCTGCTTTCTGTCACTATAATTTTGTATTTTCTAGGATTTCATAATAAATGGAGTTCCTTATGAGGTCTTTTGGTTTGACTTTTATTCATATTATTGCATGTGTTAGTAACGTCTTCCTTTGTATTTTGTTGACAGTTGAGGATTATGTTTTATTCAGTGGACATACTGAAGACTGAAGCCTAGGACACAGGCTCTCAGATAGCTCTGAGGGCTGTTCCGAAGGGGTAAGAGAGGAGCCCGGCTGTATAGGAGTTTTACAAAAAGAAACCAGGTAGTTGAACATCAAAAGAGTTCTGCTAATTAAAAAAAAGAAAAAAAAAGCGAAACATCTCAAGCTAATGAATTGAGTGCTTTTCTCCTGTGGGAAGATGCAAGAGTCTGGGCTATTGAGCTCATTCCTTTGATGTGCACCTTAACTGTCTGGGGCCAGTCTCCTGTTTTCCTCCATTCTGAACCCCCTCAGGGTGCACAGTTGCAGGCGGCTGCAGTGGCTGATGGCTTGATGGCTGCAACATCCTTTGGTTACTGATAAATCACATTCTTTGTCTACAGTTGAGTAATATCCCCAAGTAAAGATTAACCACAATTTGTTTATCCATTCAGCAATTTATGGACATTTGTGTTGTTTCTAGTCTTCGGCTATTATGAATAACACTCATATGAACATTGACATAAAAATCTTTATGACTATATGTTTTCGTCTTGGGTAAATACCTAAGAGTTGGGTTCCTGGGTAGTATAGTAAAGTTCATGTTTAACTTCATAAGATACTTTTTTTTTTTTAATAAGATACTTTTTTTTTTTTTTTAAATAAGGAGCTCTTTTCTAATATGACTGTACCATTCTGTATGCCCACTAGCAGCCCTGTGTGAGAGTTCTAGGTGCTTCACACCCTTTAAACTTCAGCTGTGGTGGTTTCTCAGTATGATTTTAATTTGCATTTCCCTGATAACATGATATTGAGCATCTTTTTATTTTTTTGGCCATTTGAGTATCTTCTTTGTGAAGATATCTGCTTAATATTTGAAGTGTCTGTTACATCTTTTGCCCATTTTTTAAAAACTCTGCTGTTTGTCTTCTATTTCGTTGTAAGGATTCTTTATGTTTTCTGGGCACCAGCTCTTTGGCAGATATTTTACAAATATTTTCTCTGTCTGTGGCTTGCATTTCATTTTCTTAACTGTATTTCTTGAAGAGCAAGAGTTTTTAATTTTGATCATCTATTTTAATTTTGATGAGATCTATTTTATCAATATTTCTTTTATAGTTTTGCTTATTTTAGTTAAAAGAAATCTTTGTCTAACTCAGTGTCACAAAGATTTTCTCCTATATTTTCTTCTAGAAGTTCTGTAGTTTTTGCTCATATATACAGATCTGTGATTTATTTCAAGTTAATTTTTGTGTGCTGTGTGAGGTGAGGGCCAAAGTTTAATTTCCCCCGTATAAATATCTAGTTATTCCAGCACCTTTTTTTGAAAAGACTGTCCTTTCCCCATTGAATTATTTTGACACCTTTGAGACTATGAGATTTTACTGTCATTTGTAACCATCTTCTTTCACCAAGAATTTAAGCCTGACAACAGGGCTTATTCAAGTATAAATAAATCCATCTTGTAATCGTACTGGTGAGTATATATTTTAGGATGTTTGGGGAATCAAGAAGGGAACTGCTTTCCAGGGCTATTTCAAGCTAATGAGGAAGTGTTTGTTGGTAACGTAGAAGTGATGGCAATGCCTTAGGATTTGTAAAATTCCAAGGAAGAAAATTCAGTACCCAGTTAGTGATACATGATTATCTTTAGGAAGATGTATTAGTGAAATATTAGCATGAAGGTGGGCTTACTTACATGCGCAGACTCTAAAAGGAGACCTCAATCAATAAAACAAAAATCTACAGTGGCTACTGATTCTGATGAGACAGAAAAAATAAAAGGATTTAGATGAAATAAAGTAGCTGCTTAAGGTGCTCTTTGAGTTCAAGGGCTTGAATGAAGGTAGAAGAAAAGATTTGTAACCAGTGAGTGAAAAAGTGTAGTAGGTACATAACAAACGTGTCAGAAAGGATCAAGCACAGATGAATTGACACCTGTGAACAGTGTGGAGCATGTTAAAAACATCTTAAGAAGGATAATTTGGATCCTGAAGATCAGTAATGACCAGGTCGGCCTGCTGCCCAGGGCAGGTCATATCATGTAAACACGGGAGAGAAGGCATCTGAGTCTCAGACTCATTTGCTTCCATCTGCTTTTTTGTTTTGCTTTTTGTTTTTAAAAGCAGAATTGCCTTCAAACAGGTAAGAGAATGGATGGAAATGAGAGGTAATTGAAGCCCAAGGTAGGTTAGGAGATGATAACACTGTTTAAGTCAGGTCTTTAGGATAAGTTGGGTTATATAGTCTTAGTCTGTTCTGGAGGACTTGGGAATAATCTTGTAAGCGTAATAAAACATGGCGAAGGTACTTGAGGACTGAACTGAAAGTAGGAGCAAGGGTCTATTCTGGTAACTAGACATGATTGAACCAAAATAACTCGAATCAGAATTCTAGCTTGGTTTTATTAAATAATAGCTTATGAATGGGCTTAAGAGGAAAAGATCTTTAGGAGCTTCTCTGGGTGTAATAAGGACAGACTGACGCAACCTCTTTTTTTGTTGCTGTCACTGAATAGCCAGCCTAAGGAAGTGTTACAAGTGGGTTTTATTTGGGTGTCAGAAAGGTATCTGATAAAGTCCTCTATGATGTCACCATAGACTAGGAGAAGTGATAGGTCATGTAATTTTATAATTTTATAATTGATTGATGGACCAGATTTAAAGTACCTTATTTTTGTTGGAGTGAAGGTCTTTGCCTGTGTGTCCTAGAGCCTTCGCTTATTCAGTGGCTAGGATAAAAATTTAGTTTAATCATTAGATTAATGAAGGAAGCGGGAGGGTACAGAGTTGACAGTAAAGTTATGAAATGAAGATTTACAGAGAACTATACAGGCCTGAATAGTGGACCAAAATGAAAAGAATGTTTGATTAAAAATGATGAAATGTCAGCTTATATATTGAGATTGAGACAAGTCCTAGGGGAAGATTGGGAGAGCTTAAGTAAATGCTAGTTATGAGCCCATTATATTGACTTGCCAGCTTGGTTTGGTTGCAGATCAAGGGTGGAAATAGAGCTGCTGTTTTCCTCACATCAGACCTTTTCTGGACTGTCGTGTTGAATCCACATGTCATATTTCAAAGAGGACTTTAATAAAATGTCATGTGTTGAGCAGTGTGAATATATCAGTGATTTGTATTTTGTAAGTGGTCATGTGGAAAAGCCTAATTTTGTTTAGAACCAAAAGGAAGACATTTCTGATAATAATTAGAACATTTTAAGGTGGAAGGGGTTGACTTGTAAGCTTGTGAGATTTCATCTCTGGAAGCCTTAAAGGGAAATTCAGTGAGCACTTAGTAAGAATGCTGGAGAGGACAGGCCGTCACTTGTGGGTGGTTGAGCTACATACACTTCAGGGTTCCCTCCAAGTCCTTTGGCTTTTTTTTTTTTTTTTTTTTAATTTTTGCTTAAATGGCACTTAATAGTTCTCCACTGCTTCTATTAGCCTGATTAAATGGGATGTTCACAAGGATTCTACAGGTTAGACAGGACATATTTTACAGTTTTTAGGCAGCTGTATCTTTATGATTTAGAGTAAGTATGGATTCTGGATTCCAGACTGTCTAGCCTCTGGCACTTGCTGTGAAATCTTTGGAAATTTCTGAATGGTTCTGTCCCCTCGTCTGTAATTTGGTGGTAATAATAGTGACTACACCACGGGGTTGTTGGAGTTTACATATGATCAATCATATGCTTGAGAGTATATGCCTAGAACATGATGCTCTGCTTAGAACAGCGCCTGCCCCATGATAGATGTTCATAAATGTCAGCTAGCGCTCTCGTTGTCACCGTCATTACTGCTCTTGTACTGGGAGGGAGACTGAGGCTCACCCAGGTTGTGACTTGCCCAAGTTTGCATCAGTAATTACTCTTAGAGCCGTCATGAAGAATTCTATCAAATTGGATGGAAACGAAAATTACTGGTATGTGGATTAATTTGTGAAACAATATTGATCTCATTTTAATTTATTAAGTGAATCCATCAGACTGTTGTGAAAGTATTGACTGTAGATTTTGGGAAAGCTAGAGTTTTTGCTTGTGTTTACGTATGTACACACATTCCAGACATAAATCAGTAGGAAAGCCCTTACTACTAAAGCATGTTGTAAATAAAGATAACCACATTTTCCAAAAGATTTATGGTGCTTGATAGTGTTTGAAAGGAAGTAGACAATTAAGTTTAGTGTTTGAAAGGAAGTAGACAGTTAACTCTCTGTTGGCATTCCAATATACTTGCCAAGCAGTTTGAGCTGATTTCTAGATGTGCTTAGATTTCTCGAGGAATGTAAGTCAAACTAAAGGCATCTCCTACAAGAAAAATCCAAATTGACTCTCATTTATGATATTGAAGTAAACGAAAAAATGATCTCACTAAAACTCTGTTCTATCTTCAGATAATCACCTCTTATAATTATTTCATTAAATGCTCTGTAGGTTTCTGGTCATGTTAGAAACAGTTTGAGTTGTGTAGTAATATAACTAGATGGTGTGATGTGCTTTGAGAGGATTGTTACTTTTGCCTTGCTTCATTGCTGGTGAGGTGTTGTGGTAAACACATCTCTTAGGGAAAGGATACTTTGATTCATTTAGAAGGTTGTAAACATCTTGAGGGCAGATTGTGTCTTAATATTCTGTGTTTATTAGTACTTGCAAAGAGCTTTGCACATAGTGAGTTTGTGAAATTGTCAAAATGTTGATGGCTTTTTTTGAAAAGCAAAGAACCCATTAAATTGTCTGTATTAAAAATGGTGAATTAAGGTAACTCACCATTCGCAATGATCTATTTGCCCTTCACAATAGATTACAAATGTAATCTGTTTGTCAGCAAGTTTATTAAAGTTATGTTCTTGAAAAGGACTGCTATTGGCAAAGCTATAGTTGGCAAGATCAGTGTCATAAGGGAAATATGAGTTTAAAGGAAAAAGAAATCCTCTAAAGGGCTTAAAGGCATTTCAAAAACATTTTAAATGAAAGTCCTGTAAGGCATCCAATTTCAAAACAACCCAGATTTGTCAGCAGTAAAAACCTCACCTGGTAAATTCATTGATCAGGAAAGTTGTAGTGTGATCTGCTGAGCCATATTCTCCTGTCAGTTTTGTTATTTGTCTTGTACTTATTTTTAAAGTATTTGAACCAGCCCTTAATAGCACAAAATGGAATGGCTTGAGCATTTGTATTATCCTTTGTTTAATTTTTGCACTTCTCAGTAAAGCGCTGATCCTTTTACAGATTATTGCGGTAGATGAGGGTATGTTTCTCTCTGGCCTGATTTTCTTTCCTATATCAGGAAGGTAGAGTGTAATCTGCCTTCTAATCTACACTTAATCTCTTCTTCCTGCACTGACTCAGGCCCCCGGCCTGCATGGGCTCCTGGAAGGAGAGTATTAATTGGTTTTCTTTTGGTCACAGGAAAGAATAGTTTTGCACTTGACCATAGGTTCTATCTCTGAATTGCTATTCTTCCTTCCCTTTAGAGCAGCAAAGAAAACTGGAATGTGAAGATGTTCTATTAGAAAGAGCTGAGGTGACCTTGTGCTTGACCCCCTGCTGTTTCAGACCACTGGAGGCTAAAATAAGTGCCTGGTGAGAAGGGACCTTTGCCTGTGCAGAAGTAGCTAACTTGGAGTAGTATTAAACCTTTAACCTTTCCCCGAGTAGGGGTTTTTCTCCTATTCAGTATCTTTACAGTTGTTAAAACTTGTATGTGTGTGTTTCGATGAGGCGGCACATACACAGGAGGCAGTTCATGTTGTGCTGAAGGTTGTCCAGTGGAAGAGAGGGGTCTCACTCATCTCCCCCAGGACAACCCTGCTAACTTTGTGTGTTTATGTACATCCCTAACCCCCAGGAGTGGGGTATACACACTCTTCTGAACCTTGCCCTTTTTTTTCTCTACTTACGGTATATCTTGGAGATGAATCCAAATCAAATCAGTACAGAATGTTGCTTCATGATTTCTAATAGCTGAATAGATGGGCATTTGTGTCATTTCCAGTCTTTTTTGCTGCACCGTGAAGCTGATCTTGCTTGTAAGGGGGGGATTTGGAGCACTGCTCTAAGTACGCTCTCTGATCTCAGCTAGTTTACTCAATGGCTTGGTAACAGTGCTTTCTAAGAAATATTTTCCACGATGAGAAGGATAGCAGGTCCTTTATGTGAAATGTGTTTTTATAGTCAGTCTCCTTGAGGTATGGTGATCTTTTATGTGGAAACTGGCATAACCCGTCAAGTACAGCAGTCTGAGAGGCTTTCCCCACTTAATGACTTCTCAAAGAGTTCTATTCTTTGTTGAGTTAAAAAAAAAAAAAGACTGAGAATCTGAATGAACCTGGGATGTAAATTTGAGGTAAACTGAGAGTGAGGCATTGGATGGGAGCGGGATTTATAGGTTACTGGCAAGAAGCCTAAATGTAAATTCTCAGGCTCTAGACAGGATGTTACTTGGAGCCCAGTGGCAGCCCTTCCCCCTTTTCTCTCTTCAGTTGTATTTAAGGTTATTATTTTGTTTGTTTTTAAGTCCTGAATGTAACCATGCAAGTTTCTTTGGAAATCTACATTCTACTACCGCTGTTTTCTCAAATATGTTACGTTCATTATCAGGAAGATAGTGTATACTATACATTATA
Source organism: Camelus bactrianus (assembly GCF_048773025.1). Lineage (NCBI taxonomy): Eukaryota > Metazoa > Chordata > Mammalia > Artiodactyla > Camelidae > Camelus > Camelus bactrianus. Next base: position 26,120,432 of record NC_133573.1, read on the forward strand.
TAGGTGTTTCATAATATTAAAGGAATTTATATTTGGATATGATCAGACTTGTTTTTAAAATTTACATTTTGAGCAGAATTTATATCATTTTAAAAAAGACTTCCCATTACCATTCTCTTAGTCATTCAATGCTGCATGACCCAGGTAATGATGCATGAAGCCTAGGTAATAATGACACGTTAGTAGTATCAAAACATGAGTTGTTAAGTTTTTAGCTTTTGAAAACCTTAGTTGTTAAGTTTCATTTTCTTTATGACTTCAAACTAATTTCTAGTCTGCAAATCTTTTCCTTTTATTTTCCTGTGTACACTTTTTGTTTTCTGGCTTTTGGTTTTTGTTTGTTGGTTCAACTTTTTTTTTTTTTTTAAATGGAGGGACTGGGGACTGAAACCAGGACATTATGCATGCTAAGCACGTGCTCTGCCACTGAGCTACATCCACCCCTCATTTCCTGCATACACTTAACTTTTGCTCCAAGAGATTACCTCTGTTCCAATTGTGGTGGGTGGGATATTATGAAGAAAGAGGGGAAGATCAAATGATAAAAGTTTGAAGACCTATCTTTCTTCCCCAAAATGACTGTTGAGATAGGTGCTGTTGAAAGGGCGGTACCAGTTGCTGTGGACTCTGGCTTTTTATTAGGACGCCACGGCTTCCTATGCTTGTCCAAATGGTGAATTCCCACCATTCTTTGAAGGCCTGGGTCAAATGTTGCCTTGTAGGTAAAGTGGTTTTTTTATTTTGCTTTTTTCCTACTGGCTTCTCTGTAGTATTTAAAAAGACATCCATTGAGGGGTTTTTATCATGTTAACAGTTGATTATTTTTCTGACTCCCTCAGAAGACTGTGATCTTTTTGAAGAATTATGTTTTATGCGTATGTATTCACAGTACAGTGGTACAGTGGAATAAATTATGCTCAGTAATTTTTGAATTGATACATATTGGAAAATTTAATCCACCTCATTTTCCCAAGAGAAAGTTGGTATTTATATTCTTAATCTGACCTTCATCCACTTACATGACTATTAGTTGTTTCAAACGGAATTTTGGGTTATCCATAGAGATAGGGCAGGAGTATTTTGATGACTGTAGATGACTTTCTTCAGAAATTATTTTATAGCTTTCCATCTAAAACCTCATAAGCAAACTGGGAGCAAGTCTGTTTTCCATACAGCACACTATTTTATTAAAAAGCTTACACTGTGTTTGAAAAATTTAAAAAATTTTTCTAACATATATCAATGTTATGTCTTTATATTTCAAAAACACATTTTATAATAAAAGTAATATGCCTGTTATTGCTCATTCAGAAAAAATACAAAAGTGTAAAGAAGAAAATGTGAGCATTCGTATTTCCTCCTTTCAGAGGTTAAAATGCTGGTTAACATCTTGGGACACTTCATTTCCGTCTACTGTTCATGGTTTTCGTTTATTTGTTGTCTGTTTGGTTTTCAGCAGTAGCTGATGGTTTGTTGTTTGGTGTTGAAGTAACTGTAGGCTTTAGGTGCACAGTTCTGGTAAATCCCTCATGTGAGGCCTCAGGAGGTCACATCTAGGGGGTTTAATGTTAGCAAATCCCCCAGTTCAGAAGTACTTCCAAAATATTACTGGATTGTTTTCTTGTTGAGGCCTTTAAAGTTTTGGGTTTGCTTCGTTTCTCTTCGCTCCCAGCAGGGACCTGGCGTGTCTATGATGACGTGGAGAGAAGCAGGCATCCTGGCTCGCTCAGCATCGGGTGACCGGCCCACACGCTCATCCCCCGTTCAGAGTCCTGCCTCGAGAAGGACCAGCTGTTCCACGTCCCCGCCTTTAGCAGTTGCTCCAGTGTTGAAACGGAAGTGTTAAACATGTTCAAATGCCCGGGATGAGATGGGGTAAATCCTAGAGAACAGTTCCTAGGAAGCCTCACATTCAAAGAGCCAGCGGAAGGGGAGGAATTAACACAGACCCTTGAGACAAGTTAGCAAAAGGGAGGTAGGAGAAGAACTGGGGAAAATTGTACAGTTTAGGCAGTGAGTTTCAAGACCAAAGAAGTATTTTCTGTTGTCAGGTACAGCCGAGATGTCAGAGGGAGGGTCCCCTCCTTTTTCAGGTCTTTCCCGACTCTCGCAGCCAGAATTGATTTCTCTCTGTGTCATGTCCTCACGGCACATCGTGTGTCCTTCTCCTGAGCCTTCGTCACGGCGTGGTGTGACTTTCCCCCTTCCTCCCTGGTCACCTGGAGCTCCCGCGGCCAGGCCCCCGACTGTCTCTGCTGCGAGGCCCCAAGCGCCTGGGTGGCCCTCCATCAGCACTGCTGTGTGAACACATGGCGCATGCGTTGTGTTTACTTTCAGAATTATTTTCCAGGTTTTGTCCAAGGGTAAAGCTAAGGAACCTTTATTACCTACCGTGCAGGTAACCAACAAATGCCAGAAATGAGGATTTGTTTCTTGGTCCTAGTAGTTACTTATTAAAGGTAGGGCAGCGCTGGCGCACTGCAGGGCTGACTGTGAGTAACTCAGCTTGCAAGTGCTTTTACTTCTATTTTGGTATTTGTGTAAGCCAAGAGTTAGGAATTTGTGAAAGCATCTGATCTTTCTCTGAATTATGCACATGTATGTATGTTCCAAGATGATACTCAGATTAAATTGGTGAATAGTTTTAGGAAGTGGGTGTTGTGTGAGACAGCCGTGCCTCTGTTGAAACAATGGTGTGATAAATTCACTGCCTGCTCCTCTAGCTTTGGCGAACAAGGTCTGTTTTGTTTTATTAAGATGCCTTTGTCGGGGAAGCACTGTAGCCCTTGCACGACATTTATGCACCACAACGTGCCGGCAGTAGACGTGTTGGGAATGTTATTTTTGAAAGTTTGATGTACTTCAGAGATAATGAATCTCTGCTCTGAAGAACATTATGTGTTGTGTCTAGAAAAAAATAAAGGTGTGGCAGAAAGAGTTTGAACTAAAAAGTCTGGGACTGGGTCATATTGAATAGAGTGTGTAACACAAGGACTAAAAGCCGTGGCAGAGCTCCCTTGGTGGGAACCCATGTTTCCCCATTTCTTGCCCAGGGTCTGGCCACTGGGAGCTAGTAGAGCATACAAACATAAGCTTGGTTGTATCTAGTTGTATATGAAAACAATATTTAGCTGCCCCAATTTAAAATTTGGAAAAATTTGCTTACTTGTTGATAATAATCAGTATGAAAATGCATTTTATTTCCGTAAAACTCTGTAGCAGCTTCGTGGTGTCAGTGGACTAAAACCTTGGAAGCTCGGGTGCCTGGAAGTGTACAGGAATAAGTCGCTTCGGAAAGTAATCGTTTTCAAGTCTCGGAAGATTTTTCTTTTTATTGCAGTAGGAGATTCACGCTTGTGGAAGCACAACCTGAACAGCAGGTCTGGGCACGCTGACGTCTGCTCCCCGACTGCCTGGTGACTGCGCACCTGTTTCTTGGTAGCTTACAGCTTATTAACTTACAGACACACAGACACAGTCTCTCCGTCTGGCAGAGTGGGCAGGAGGACACAGACCTTGGAGCCGTCCACATGTGGGTTTGAGTTGAGCTCTGACAATAATTTAGCCTTGGACAAGTTGCTTGACCTCCAAGTTCCATTCTTCTCATCTGTAAAGTATAAAAGACAATAGGGCTGTTGGAGCATTGAGTGAGATAATAACTGTACCTAACACAGTGTCTAATGGAAATAGTAAAAGCTGAACGCATGCGAGCTGTTACCAGGCCAGCTGCTTCCTTCCTGGTAGACTTCGCTTCTCCGCAGCTTCTCTGGCCGCTTTTCCCTTCAGAAGCACCTTGGCTTTCTCTTGGCTGGAGGGCATTTCCTTGGCTTCTTGCCCTTATGTGATGCTATTTTGAGGATCCCTGTTGACAGGTTGTCTTGCTAAGCTTTTGTTCGTTTACTTGCCATTTTGTTTATTCAGAGACCGCGTGGAGTAAGAGTGCCCGGGAGCCCGGTTGCCTTGGTCTGACGGCCGCTGTGCGATCCTTGCAAGTTCAGTGCCCTGACAATCTTCTTGTCTGTTAAGTGAATGATAATGATACCTGCCTCAGTTTTGATACGAGGACGTTTAATGAAATAACAATAATAAGGCTTCTAGATTGTGCAGAATAAATGCTAGCTTTTACTCCTGAGCCTGGCTCTTAGTTGGTGCTTAATTCATTCAGACTCCTGATCAGTGACTACCCGATATGTATAACACACTTGATGTTTGTTATGTAAAAGAAATCTTACTTGCACAAGTCTGCCTAACACAACATTATTAGCACAGTAACAGCAGCAACGTAGAGAATACAGACCGCATTCAACACGCACACACACGAGACGCAGATCGTGTTCTTAGGATTTGTTAAGTGAGGTGTGTTGAATGCAGCTGTATGTTGTGAGAATTGTGATGTTGTGCTTGGAGTTCAGGGCATTCTTTTTTTTTAATGATTGAATGAATGCTAGCTTCATTGTGATATGAGCACTTAGACTTATTATGTCCCAAATTGCTGGCTTTTGATGGTCTGTGTTCCAATCTGAAACTAAGGCCTGTGCAGGGGCCACATCCTTGCATAGCTCATATTTTTGTTCATGTATTAATGCAGTTCTTCCTGTTTGCTACTCAGTTTCTCTGGGTGGTACTTCTTGTTTTTGTGTGTCATTTTGGGCACAGTTTGGTTTTTGTATATTTGCATTTTTGATTTAAAGAGGAGAAAAATTACCATTGGGTTGAGAATAGGGTTTGCCAAACTATCTATGGAATTAGTTATTTGCTATTTGGTTGGGCAGTCTGTGAATTCTCTTCTATCCCCTTTGTCTTATATCTGGTCGGCAAGAATTTGCTGTTATTATATTATTTCTTATTAATGCCCTTTGGACTGATTTCAACACAAAATTTTGTTGTTTGTTCATAAAACTGCATGTCTATAATTCTGAATGAGCTGAAGGAGTTGGGAAAGTTAAGGAAATGAAGTTGATTCAACAGAATTCTTTCTGTAATCATAGAAGTTAATCGTGAAGGCATTTGATTCAGTAGCTACTACAAGCATAAAGTATTTTAGTAAAGTTAATTTTGGGATCCATTTGGTGATTATCCCATCAACTTTTTTTGCCTGTTTCGTGATCATTTCCTGTTATTTTACCCTACAGTGCACCACTTAAAATGTAATAGAGGGGGTGTAGTTACTTATGATCACAAAAAATGTATCCTTTTATACATGGTTCTGGACTTTTGCACAACACCGTCACTCTCCATTTTGCACAAATAATTGACAGTTCAGTGTGTTAAGTTTGGAAGGCTACTGGAACTCAGAAAACACAACTGTTAAAATTCATGGGAATCACAGATACGTTTGTTTCTAAGAAAAGAACTGTAAGGACTAGCAGAGGTGAGAATAGAAAACGATCATCCACTGTACTTCAGCAGACAGCCTGGTGGTTAGACATAGAGCTTTGCAGTCAGACGACAGGTGGGCTCTTAAGTCCTGCTCTTCCGTTTACTTCCCATAGGACCTCAATCACGTAACCTCTCCACGTGCCAGACTCCCCACGTGGAAACTGGGGAGAGTCTTACAGCTAACAGAGAAGGTTGCCATGAGGATTACGTGAGATTATGCATAGTAAATGTCTGGTACATATTAAATCATCACTAAACAGGTTATAAAGTGTCCACAAACAGGGAGTTGTTACAAACCAGTCCTGTGTCATCTGTTAATACAATCACGCTGCTAGAAAAATTGCTAAGGTATGATTTTGAGTTTGCCAGCAGCTGTAGGCGGTGTAAGTGAGTAAAATGACTCATAACGCTTGTCTTGGTTCTAAGGAGCTGTTGTTGGCAGTTTTGTCGTTCAACCCTGCCCACAAATGTGGGAATTAGATTCACATTCAACAACTAGTAATTAGGTTTCTCATTAGTAGTAATGGTATTTAAACGTTGTTACATCACTTCATATCCTTTTTTCTCTGTGAGTCATCTTACACAGAAACGTAGGAGTTCCTAGTCTGATTTGGGGAGTTCTAGGGAACCAGTAGCGATGCTGTTCCTTTTTGAGAAGAAAGACACATGAGATTAGCAGATAGAGATCAAAATGGCTCTGGTTTTGTTATTGTTGTTTTCCCATAATCACTCAATGACATTTAAAAAAAAATTTTTATAGTGTAGTTGATTTACAATGTTATGTTAGTTTCAGGTGTACATCACAGTGATTGAGTTTTTTACATATATGTATGTATTCTTTTGCAGGTTCATTGTAGTTATTATAAGATAATGAATATAATTTCCTGTAGGCATTTGTTGTTTATTTTATATATAGTAGTAGTATTAATCTCAAACTCCTACTAATTTATCCCTCCCCCTTCCCCTTTAGAAACCATATATTTGTTTTCTATGTCTGTGAGTCTATGCTGGTTCCTCTTTTGGCTGATTGAAAGACATGACATTAGATCTGGAGTAGAAAGGGCTTACCAGGCTCTTGACTCTTACACAGATTTACCCATCGGGTGACCAGTACACCCAGGCAACCCCAGGCCTCCCCGCAGGACCGGTGCCTTCCAGCAGGAAGAGTGGATCTGAAAGCCTTTGCTGAGGGACAGATCCTCCTGCTCCCAGAGAGGAGTGAGGGGAGAGCCAGGAGAGGTTGGGAAGTTACTATAGCTGCAGTGCCTCCATGGGGACTTGAAGCACAGAGGGGCACCCAGCCCAGGGCACAGGAGCCTCCAGGAAAGAAGGCGGGGCTGGGCAGCTAGAGGAAGGCTGGGTGTGGGGAGAGCAGGCTGGAACGCGGACAGCAGGCAGCTCTCTGATTCCTTCATCTTTCAGGAGCCACAGACATGCATTCATTCATCCATTCATCTGTCATTCCTTAAGGGATATGAGGGTCTTATAAATAGTCAGCAGTGCTAATCAGAACTAGATTGTGACCTTTTATGTCTGAGTCTTAATACTATTTCAAATGCTACCTTAAAATAGAAGTTTTTAAAAAGCAGAATAAAGTATATGAGAAACCTAAGAATCTTTAGCAAAGGCATATATATTATATATATACATATATATATATATTTTTTTTTTACAGTGAAGGTATGTCTGGACAGTAGCTTGTAAATCTGGTTTTTAACTAAATTGTTAAGTGTTTACTTGGTTGAATAATTCACGTTAGTCACTAATTTTGAGTAATTTTTAAAAATTCTTTAAAGAAATATTTAGTGAGCAGCTACCATGTGCCAGGCACTTTGATAGATGCAAGAGATACCAAGATGAGTGAGATACTGTCTTTTGTTCATGGAGATTACAGTTGAATAGAAGAGACATGGAAATAAATATTTTCAATAAATTATTATGGGTAATAGATCATAAATACAGTAGATCTAAAGATGCAGTGACCAGTTCTACCTTTTGACAGTGGGCATCTGTAAGGTGGGTCTTCTAGAAAGCCTACAATTCATGATTAAATTTGCAGGGGGAAAATTATCCTCTCTGTTGTAATGAATCCTTGTTAGTAATTGTAGGTCTTCAAAAATTATTTTGTTTCTCATCTTTCTAGAAATTAGGAGGCAAGTAATAGAAGCATGCCCTGGAATTGTTGTTAAAGCTATAATTTAAAATATTTTATTAGTTACGGAAATATTAAATATCTACCTGATGCTGGGTGCTCCATGTTTAAGATATTGGAGATGTGTCCTGTTCTATAGGTCTTACAGGTATATAATTGCAAACAAAACAAAACCACCTACCAATTATAAAACGTTGATCTTTTTGTTTGTAAAAGCAAGAGAAGGACCTGGAGAGTTGTGGGGGTCTCTGTGGAAAGGAGGCTGCGGTGGCAGTTGGGAAACTACTGGAAGGGAGCTCATTTGAGCAGTAGGTGACTAACATGCCAGCCAGAGGGGACCTTTGCTACATCTCACCTCAACCCCACTGACTGTACTTGGTTGAAAACTGGGCTTTTGCGTAAGACTTTGTTGAAAGAAATGTGTTCTAAAAAAAGAAGATACTAATGAACTTATCTGGAAAACAGAAACAGACTCACAGACATAGTAAACAAACTTATGGTTACTGGAGGGCAACAGGGATGGGAAGGGATGGGATAAATTGGGAGTTCAAGATTTGCAAATATTAACTACTATATATAAAACAGATAAACAACAAGCTTCTTCTATATAGCACAGGAAACTATATTTACGATCTTGCAGTAACCTATAATGAAAAAGAATATGGAAACAAATACATGTGTGCATATGTATACTGAAACATTATGCTGTACACCAGAAATTGACACATTGTAAACTGACTTGACTTCAGTTAAAAAAAAGTATTCTGCAAATTTAGTGAAAATTTTAAAAACTTAATTTAAAACATGATATAATAGAAAATGTTGCTATCATGCTGCTAGTGATACAATAGGAATATTTTGAATGGCAAGGTATAAATTATGCTGATAATTAAAAGCTAAAATTGAAGTGCATTTAAGCTGACTTATTTTGAACGTTTTTATTGTATCAGACAATGCATGTTACACCACAGGAGTATGAACATGTATGTGGATACCTGTGTGGCTCTTTTAAAGTGGGAATCTGGGCATTTCTGAGGATTTGGGGTTTATGGTGTTGGTTCTTTCCTGTCTTTAACTCCCAGCCTTTGACTGTCCCTTCCTTGATCACGAGTATTTATACTATTTTTATAATTGCAGCTATGATCAGAATCTTGCTGTTGTGTTGTTCCCAAGTTAACATGGAAAGAGGGAAGGAAGCCAAATGATTTTTCTAAGATGATTACACTGCTGGGGGATGAAGGAGATAAATGGGTTTTTGAGGTTGTGCATTTTTGATAAGACATTTGTTTAATATGGAATTCACTGACTTAGGAGAGGTGGAAGGGGAACTGTGCTGGAGTGAGGAGTGCTGAATTACAGCGCCCCTCCTGACGGGAGGAGTGAAAGGGACTGGAGGAGAGTCTGCGTCAGACCAGCACGTGATGCTTTTGGCTAAGGATGTCTGAGTCTCCTGGGATGCTATCCCAGAATAACCTTTCTTGCGGGGAGGGCAGGTAACTGTCCCTTTTATGTGCCCTATATAATTTCATCTCTCACAGAATGACCAGTTAAGATAAGTGGTATTTCAGGTTCTCTTGTGACTGGTGCGCCTTCCTTTATCTTGTTTATTTTTTGTTGTGTTTTGATGTTGATCTGTTTGACTGCTTATTTCTCCTCTCTTAGCCTTGGATCTGGAGCATGACAAAATAAATGCCAAAGTTTTTAGCAGTGGTGCCATTAAGATTTTATCATTAAAAGAATCTTTATTATTGATGTATCTTAGTTCATGGTGTACTAAGAATATGATTGCAAGTAACTGAAACATTGTTTAGACACCATTGATGCTTAGGGCCTCTTCTGGGTGAAAGATGGAGGAAAGAAATAAAATCCTAATGTTAAGAGTGTCAAGGTCAGGTGAATTCACTTTCCCCATATGTACTGAATTCATAGCCAGGCAGCTTTGTATATTACCTCGTATTTGGTTGTGACTTTTATTACCCTCTGCCTTGTCCTAAGATTTCTCATAGTCCTCTTCCCCTCTTTTTGGTGTCTTTTGTGTGTAAGCTTTTACTGTATCACTAACAACATCCATGGTCTATGTGTGTCTAGAATTCACTTTCTTTTTGAAGATACCTGGTATTCCCTGTTCTAATGTGGGCTGGTCACTCTCTGGGCAGCTACACAGTGGGCATCTGGAAATGTGTGACTTTAGCCTCCTGAGAGTTCATGAATTCTGTTTCTGCCTCTCTTTTTGATTCTGTTAAAGAAAAAATTATTCTGATACTTATAAAACACTAAAGAAGATTTTATTCAGGTCTGTTGCAATAAGTGTCAAGAATATCACAATAGGGGAGAGAGACTGGATTCCAAATACAGTGAGGCATTTATGGTCAACCAGCAGAGTGAGGACTCTGGTGGATGGAAAATTACCAAGAGAAGGCATCAAGGTTAGGGGGATTCTTGCTAAACCACCTTAACAAGATTTTTGGTAGAGGCAGGCCTGGGTAATCAGATACCAAGGGTGGGGGATGAGTATGACCAGATATCAAGGGTGATGAGATGTCAAGGGTGGGCGGACACTCGCTAAACTGACTTAGCAGGATTCTTGCTGCAACTGGGCTAGGCAGGCTGGAGGCAGGCGGGAGACAGGTGGGAGGCCAGGGTCGAGGCCTAGCGAAGCAGAGGCTGCAGTCTGGACAAGGGGAGTCTCTGTCAAGGAAGCGCTGTCTAGGCAGGGAACCTCACGTCGTTGCGTTAGATCCTGTTGCTCTTGTAACTGAACTGTCACAAACTTGGTGGCTTCAAAGCACATAAATTTATTTTCTTACGGTTCTGGAGGCCAGAAGTCTGAAATCAGTTTCCCCGGGCAACGTCACGGTGTCAGCAGGGCTGGTTCCTTCTGGAGCCGCTAGGAGACAGTGGGATCCCTCACCTTTTCTAGCTTCCGGGGGCCGCCAGCTTTCCTTGGCTCATGGCCCCTTCCTGCTTCACAGCACTGCAGCCTCTGGCTTCTGTCCTCGTATCTGCTTCCTCCTTTGACCTTCTCATCTCCCCTACAAGGTGCCTGTGACGCCCACACGGTCGAGCGTCACCTCCCCGTCTCAAGGTCCTTACTTAAGTACCTCTGCAAATCCTTTCTGCCGTATCGGGCACGTTCACAAGTTGGAGAGATTAGGATGTGGACGTATTCTGGGGAGTCACTCTTCAGCTTACCACGCCTTGTAAATATCTAAAAGCATTTTAATTTTTCCTCATACTTGATCAGTTGTTTGGCTCCAAGCTCAGGATAATTTTTTTTTTCTTGGAACTTTGAAAATAAGTGCTCTGTTATCTTCTGGCTGATAAGAAGTATGATGCCCCATTTGATTCTCAATCCTTGATTTATGGCTTAAAGTTTTTCCCTCTCTCTAAGCTTCTGAGACTTTTTCCTGTCTTGAATGTTACACCTGGCTTAAGCTGAGTGTAAACTTAATTCATTAGTGTCCAGGTAAGTGAAGTTGCTGTTCATAAGCATGCCTCTAATGTGACTGTCACTTTTGCACAGTGGTTTCCAAATTGTAGGTTCCATTCCATTTAAAAAAAAATAAGCAATTAAAGGAAGAAGGAAAGAATCAGTAGAATGGAATAGAAAATTTCATAGCGCCGCCTGACAGTAGTTAGACGTATTGTTTCATGAAATGTTTATTTCGCTTGTGTATGTGTGGTGTGTTAAAAATTTCCAAAACCTTCCAGAACTTAGTGCATAGTGTCTGAACCCGGGGCTGAAGCTTGCCCATTACAAATTGTTATACAGTGTGCTTGAGGACAAGAGTGGTCCTACTTAGCTGTAGTCTGATGTTTTAAATAAATTTTTTTCTTTGTTGCTCCAAGACAAGTTTTATTAAAAGTAATAAGAATGTGGCTAATTTTGAAGTACAGGGTGAAGGCACATTGTGAAGCTCCTTGTTACAGCCCCTGTTTGTTATTAGATGGAATGCGGGGTGTAGGCTGCTGTGGTTCCTACTGGGCCCCAGCCTGAAAGACATGCTTTTACCCTCAACAAACATCATCTTTGTTTGAATATCTGTAGTCCATGTAACCACAGTGAGGGCTTTTTTCTCCCTGAGAATGTATCTCAGACCTTCTCTCCTTCCGCTTGTTTCACAAATAGTTTAAAGCAGAACTGCCTTCCGCTTCTATGTTTCAGTTTGTCACAGAATGTGTGGGGTACCACCCGGCACTCTTGGTGTGCTTGTGGACTGTAAAGTGACAATGAGATCTTGGAATAGATAAGTTTACTCTATGAGGACTGAAGCTGTTGTTAATTCCCAAGGCCAGACTGGTTATCTCACAAAGGGTAAAGTACTTTCTAAATTGAGATTGCTGATTTTATGTATATATATATATATATTTTTAATATATATATTTTAAACATTGATCTGTCAAAATGTACACAAGACAAAATGGTCTATCAATTCTGTTTTATTGAATTGAATTTAAAATTTAATAACTTTGAATTGTTCATTACAGTTTGGAGTTAACTTTGTGATACTAACTTACAGTGCCTACTTTTAAAAAATGTAATTCAGGTGGATACTTGACTCTTAAAAATGCTGATGTTTAAACGGAATTAGAGGTCTTCTTAAAATGTTATAGTCGTCATTTTAAAAAGCCTTCTTAAATACTGTCAGTGTCATTTTTTTTTCCATACATGTGTTTCCAGAGATGTTTTCCTGTATACTTGAGTATTTAACCCAAACATCTTTGGTCTTTACTGCTTAAAATATGCCTTTTATACTTTGAAACATTGTTATATTAGATGTAAAGCCGATTAAAATGATTCGATTCCATTTGGCTTGAGTAATGTGCTAGGCTTGACGATGACGTGTGATGTGCGTGCCCAGGGACACAGCTGTCATTTAGTGGGTGCCTGGGACTTGGTGCACATTTGCACACAGACACGAGACAGCTGTTGATACCCTCTGTGGCCAGTGTTTTTAGGGCAGACTCCTTGCTCTGCAGTGGAATTACTAAATAGGCAATCAGAACAAAGCAAATGGAGTATTCTAGTATAATTCTTAATAAACTTCTCGACTATAGATCAGACAGTATGAAACATATTTAACTTAGTGAATTCTCTGTAAGGAAACTACTTCCTACTTGAAAGATGATTGCCTCACAGTGCAGATTATTAAATAATGCCTCTAAACTTGGTGTTGGGGAAGACTGACATTTCCATTTAGCCTCTTCAAAGAAGCAGGTTTGTCTGTATTTTATAAAATTAGTTTAATTTAATTCTCTTTTTAGAATACAGTCATTAATATTATACAGTTTTCTCCCCCTGGGGAAATATAAGGATAAGAACTTTCTAAAGGAATTCAAAGATGAGTACTTATTTGATTCAGAGTGAAGTCAACTATTGTAACATGTTAAAGTACCTCATTTTTCTCCCGTAGAATTAGGGTGCAGTTGCATCCAGTGCTGGTAGGCCCTTTGTTACCTGGCTAGCATGTCCTTTCTGGAGGTTGGTCTCTAGACTGGAGACGATCCATGTGAAGCACTCCATCTCACAGTTTGCCACGATGGTGTTTTCTTGGGACACTTGACATCTTCACTTCCTAACTCCGTCACGTTTCCAGTTGTTGCCTTTATACTTTTAAACTTTTAGTAGTGAAGTTGGAAATATAGTTGAGACTCCTAAGACTAGTAGCAAGAATAAAGACTGATATAAAATACATTCATGTATTGAATTTGGACTAATCAACAAGGAAATTCATGCTTAGCTGTTTTCTGATAATGGAAGTGGAATTTATTAAGTAGTCAGGTTCCCTGGTTTGAGTTTAATTTCTGTTAATTCGCTTTCCTACCTTTGTATAGAAGTGCGCGTATGATGGGTTGAAGTTGGGAGCAGAAGAGGGAGAAAGGAATTGACCAGGTTCACAAGTCTCCAGTAGGATCCCAGACTTCCGAATGCGTTAGTTAACTGGGAAAATCTGAACAGTTAATCCGTGTTTTTGTTATTTTATTGAACCATTATATTGTTTATTTACATTTCCCTCAAAGGATAGCATATTGACACTTCGTGGTCTGAGGAAAGCAATGATGTAAACGTTTTTCCCCCAAATACAAAAATTTACAAATTTCCATTCTGCTATTTTTACTATTATGAACAACCTTGGGCTTGTTTATTTCATTAGCATAAACTCCTAGAGGTGGGGTTGTTGGGAAAAGGAGATGCTAATTTTTAAGATTTTTAATACCTTTTATCAGATTGTTTTCCAGAAAGATTTTATACATTTTAAAGTCTGCCCACAGTGTAAGGTTCAGCAGATTGCACCACACTATGTCAGACTGAGCAGTGTCAGTGCATTTTTTGGTCAGTCTGAGATAGGTGCAAAGTGGTATTTTAAAACTCATGTTTCTTTAGTTTGTAATGAGTTGACTTTCCCCCCCATGTCTTGCCTTTTAAATTTAGACTTTATTTTTGTCAGAGCTGTACGTGGTTTAAAGATTTGGCCGTCTGTAAAACTTATTTTGAAAAATAGCTGATTTACGTCCCCCTCCCTCCTCGCTGCACACCCAGCAGACCTAAAGGGTCTGCAGTCCGGACGGAGTCTCCGTCTGTTTACGTTCCTGGCGCCAGGTAGCAGGCCTCTGCTGCCGCTTCCTGGTCTGCAGGTTGAGGCATTATCTGTTGGCTTCCTGCTTCGGAGGGTGAGGATTTGGTTCTCTTGCCTGGACTCCACCGTCTGTATATACCCGCTCATCCCTGAGACCTCAGAGAGCTGGTTCCTTTCATCAACTCCCTGTTTTTAACCCCATTCTCATCTCTTCTCTGGAACCTCCATTTGCTGGGCTGTTGAGGGCAAGGATTTAAAGAATTTCCAATTTTAGTGGGGTTGTAGGAGGAATGAATATAAAAGTGTGTGTTCTGCCTGAAAACTGGATGTCCTCTTTTCATCTTCAGTAATCATTTTCATCGTGGTGAGGTGGGAAGCCCCATAAAAAGACCAGCAGGACCCCTAGGCAGGGCCGCTGCTCTCCTCCCAGCACCTTCCGGTTCCCCGGCCCAGAGGCTTTATCTCACTTTTTGCCTCTAAAGTTGCTAACTTACACCTAGAATTCTGTTGGTTCCCTGAGCTCACTTTCTTTCACTCCTGATTGGTTGTTACTCTCACTCCTGATTGGTTACTACTCTCACTTCTGATTGGCCCACTTCCCTAACTTCTGATCGGTCCATTTGTAGTACTTCATTTGCATGGAGCTCACCCCTGATTGGTCTATTTCTACGAAGCTTGTTCCTGGTTGGTCAACTTCTGTTGTACTTTATTTGCATATGACGTTGCAAAGTGTAAAACTGGCAGCCTATGAAAGCCCTGTGTAAACCTATAGACTGGCTTCAGAGTTTGGAGTGTTAACTGTTGTGGGCCCGCTGGCGTAATAAACCTGAGGTCTCCGACTCTCCGAGTGCTGCTTGGTCTCTCGCCTGGTTCCAGGCTGCTGTCACAACTGAGCTGTAACGCCTAGCTGTAACACATTTTTCCGCAACAGTGGTTAAAATCGTGGGCCGTGCAGTCACCACTGTCTGAATTTGAATCTCAGTTTTCCTATTTAGTAGGCTTGTGACCATATACAAGTTGGTTAAAATGTCTCCACCTCGTTTTTTTTTCATCTGTGTCGTAGGATTAGTATGACGAGTGCTGCTGTGAGAATTAAATGTGACAAGGCATGTAAAGTGCTTTTCACAGCATCAGCTGCTGGTGGGATCTTACTATCTGCCGGACACTTAGTAGGAACACAGAGTTGTTCTGCTGTTTTACTCCTGTAAATGTCTTGCTCATGACCTTTGCCCAGTTTCCCACTGGAATGCTTGGCTTTTTCTTCTTGATCAGAAGTGCCTTTTATACAGTAAGTCATTGGTCTTCTATTTTTATTTGTGGTACTTGGGATGTGTGGTCTTCTCCGTACTACCTCATGTCTTGATCTCTGATTTGTGCCTTTAAAAGATAACCTGGCAGTACTAAGAAAGAGGGGTGTGTGTTACAAGACTGGAGATTATTTCAGTAGTTGGGGCAGTTGATAAAGGGGACCTGAGAGTCTAAACGAAGACGTGATTATATTCATCACATCAAAAAAAAAATTTTTTTTGAACTCCTAAAGTCTGTCTTGCATGAGTTTGTTTTGTGGGCAGATTACCTCAGTTTTTTCAAGTCTCCTTGGAAGCTCTTCACGTCATGCCCACAAGTGGGTTTCCTCTGAAAACTTAAGAGTTCTCAGTTCCAGTTTCTACTTTGATATTTATTTCTATGAAATTAGATCCAAAATTAACTCTTGAGGGATAAAATTTATCATATCTCCTAAGTTAATGCTATGCTAACAGATTTGCTTCCTTTGGGGTATCGTATATAATATTGAAATGGTAGATATGTTGATATTTCAAAGTTATAGTTAACAGATACTTTACTCATTCTTGTAAGTTTGTTTGATTTTTCTGATTTGTCACTTCAGGCAGCATTGATTTATTGTTTTATTTTGATTCATTTTGTCTTAGTTTTATAATTAATTAACTTTATGAATCTTGAAATAACAATTCATTTAAATTTGATCTCTCCATAGATTCAGACCAGGATGTAGCATTCAAACTTGCCCAGGAGCGAGCTGAAATAGTTGCTAAATATGACAGAGTAAGTATTCGTATTTACTCTTTGAGTAATCTTTATTTAAAAAAACATATTAATAGAAATGGATTTGCTTTTTGGAGAGCTTAAATTACAGAGGCTGTTTGCCTACTCCCTGTGACTGTTGAAGTCATCTTTTTTCTCTGTGTTCATCTCTATTTTCTGTCCCTCCTTCCCTCTGCTCCAGCTACTCTAGTCACTTGTTATTCTTCCAGCACTTCTTACAGGCTTGCTCCTGCCTCAGGACCTTTGCACTGTTTCTTCCGCCTGGAGCATTTGTATCCTGGATATCCTCATGCCTCATTGTCTCCTCTTTCAGCTCTTTGCCTAGATGCTATATCTTAGTGAAATCTTCTCACACTGTTTAATACCCCCTCCACTCCCAGCTCTCTATCGCCCTTCTCTTCTTTATTTTTCATCGTAACATTTATTGTATCAGCATACTTTATATTATACTTTGTTGTCTGTTCTCACTCCTAGAATGTAAACTCTCTGAGGGTAAGAATTTCTTTTGTTTAATTTGCTCTGGTATCCTAAATGCCTGCAATAGTTCTGGCCCATACTAAGTATTCAATAAATATTTTAATACATTAGTGTATGGAATTAAATACCCATTTTATTTATAAATGATATGTGCTACTAAAAGTTTAACATGGATCTAAAAATTTGAATTTGTAAGTGAAGTATGATCTCTGTTAGCATTTTATCCTTTAGTTATGGAATCTGGTTTTTAATACCCTAGAAGATCATAGTGGATTGACAATTTACATGTATCCTTATTCTTACCCTATCTCTTGAGGTCCATAATGAGTTGTAGCTATGATTTATAAATGTCATGTTTTATATTTATATCACTTGCATGTAATTTCATATCTGTTATTTTTGATTGTTTGTGAGAATAATAGGAACATGAAATTATCGAAGGCCATCTGGACTGCGCCCTGCTTCCAGGGAGGCATTCAGGCAGTGCTCAATTTAATAGTCATGTTCCCAGAGTTCGTTTTTAAGTTGGTTGTTTGGAACATCAGACACAGTGTCCCATTATTATGATTAGATTTTAGCGTGGCCATGAAAACCTGATTAATTTATTTAACTGTTTAACTAATTTAAAACCAATAGAACTTGCTTGCATTTTTTTCTCCCAATGCAATTAGCAGTTAGTGACCAGGCTAGGCCCCATGCTAGGCCTTGGGAATTCACCGTACACGCGTGAGTTACAGCAGTCCTTGCCCAGGAGACGCTGTCGCCTGCTTGGAGGGGAGCAGGTGCACAGACAGTTAGCAGTGTCTTCAGGGGGAGGCTCCATGACACAGCTGGGTACTGGGTGCGAAGTGGGAGGGACTGGTCCCCACAGACCTGGGTTCCACTGGGTTCCCATGCTAGTCGGTGCTGCTCTGCAGCCTTGGGAGGGGAGTGAAAAGGATGGAGTGCTGAGGACAGAGCTCTGGGCACCAGCCTTCAAGAGGTACCTGTGACAAAGCTGTCATGGAAAAGTTGGGGAAGGACGAGTAGAACCAATAGATGAGGGTCCTGGAGCTTGAGAAACAGGGACAGAGCAATGCTGACAAGTGTGCCAGAAAAATCCACTGGTTGAGGCTGGAAGCATGTCCCCGGGACCTGATGGTGGGTGGGGGGCCACTCTGACCTCGGCAAGAGTAGTGCCAGGACCAGTGAAGCTCTGAAGGGAGCCCCTTCTTCTGAGGAGTTTGGATGAAAAGGCAAGAAACCTGTTTTTTCTAAGGCGTGTTTGCTCTAAAACCTTCAAGTTTGGCAGTTCATTCTTGACTGGCTTTCTTACCCTCCATTGCTTCCTCTTTACCAGTTTCTCACGTTAACCCAAGTCTTAGGTTCAAGGCTTAGTTAGTATCTTCCAAAGTTTGAAACAAAGAAATAGTGATTATTGCCAGAAATAGTTTTTTTTTTTTTTTAAGTCAAGTACGGTTGATAATGCCTCAGTTCCAGCTCTTATTTTTATTAAAAAAAAACAATTTTTTTGTCTTTTTCTTTTAAGAAATGATTCAGTTTTATACATTCCCAGTAACCTCCTCCTTTGTCTCCTGCCGTAGGGACGAGAAGGCGCAGAGATTGAACCTTGGGAGGATGCTGATTACCTGGTTTACAGAGTCACAGATAGATTTGGCTTCTTACAGTAAGTTACACAGTTTGAAAGCTGACATTTAAAATTATGTTTCTGTGGTCACCTTTTATTACTGATTTTCTTTTTTTTTTTTTTAAATAGCATTACTGTGAATAAGATCCTAGGATCGGTCCTGCAACATGCTTTTTATTATTAAATTACTGGCATTTTTAATGTCTATGATTGAAATTGAAATACAGTTAAGAATACAATCTTTAATACACACTGTGTTTTAGTAAGAACATTAAGTGCAATTAATGAGTTGTATTAATAATTTAGCAGAATTAAACAAATCAATAACTTGTATTTCAGAAATAATAATAAAACATTTCATTTTATGTAAATGTATTTTAAAAATAATTAGCAATTTGAACTTCAGTATTTTGCAGCCTAAGAATGAGCAATGGAAAGAAATGTCATTGATCTTCCTTATGGCTGGCGATGTGTTCATGTTATTGCTTCTCGAAATTAATTCCATTTATCCTGAGTATGTATAGAGAGAGTCAAGAGTCTAGAACCCTGCAAAGCAAAGTCGTTAAAGTGATTTTTGGACTTCTGAAAACATCCTGCAATGATGTGAATCTGCCCGTTTCGGGTACAGCTTTGTTTAGTCAGATTCCCACAGGTGGAGACTTTTCTTCATCTGTATAGTTTGTTTGGTTTTGTATAATTGAGTGGTTAACTTTACTACTCATTCAGATGTATTCTTTTCTAGTCTCATTTATTATACGTAGGGAAAAGCCAGGGATTTTTATTTTATGATATGATTAAATTTCAAAGGAAAAATACAATGTTTTGTATAGTTCATAGCAGTAACTTTATAGTACTCAGACCGTGTTTTTCCTTTCTGTTCAGCTTTCTTGCTTTTAGAAGGTGTTTTGTTGTATCATGTTTTTCTCAGGGTAAGACAAGCAAGCAAACAAACAAACAGTTCTGGGATAGGCTTTGCTGGTCTCAGCTGTCTCATGCCTCATCTGTTAAACAGAACAGTTACTGCTCTACATACTGAGGGGTAGTTGAAGCACTGAAGAAATAAAATGACAGAACACGACATAAAGGTCTTTGCAAATATAAGTTGTTATTATTCTACCTAACGGTACTAGCGCATCTGAAATGTTCCCCTACTAACTGTAGGAAGGCTTTGAATTTCAACAGACTAACAGCAGCAGTATTTGACTATGATGAAAATACTGTTCTTAAAATAAACCTCACTTCCACTTTTTTTTTTTTTTTTAAGGTAAATCAGACTTGGCCACAAATATGGCAGGAAATGACTACACATTTGTGTGGGTTACTGTGCAGATCTGAGGTGTGTGAATGAAGTCCTGAAGGACAATTTGAGTATATAGCACAGTTAAGATCAGTGGATCCCATATTTTCCTGCACATTAGAATTAGCTAGGAAAGGTTTTTATTTTTTTTTTAATTTTACTTTTTTTTTAGGTTTTTAAATATTTATTTATTTATATCTTTTGGGGATATTTTTTCTTTTTTAAATGGAGTTACTGGGGATTGAACTCAGGACTCCGTGCATGCTAAGCACATGCTCCATCACTGTGCTGTATACCTCTACCCTCTGTTTGCTTTTAAAAGAGATTCCTGGGATCTGTCGCAGATTTTGATTCAGAAAGTAGGATACAACTCAGTGATTTACACCTCCCCAAGTGTTTGTGATGAAACCAATAAAAGTGCTGTGAAACCAGTATAAAAGATGATTTTTATCATGAAATGATCTAATATAGTATCAAATGCATTTGAAAAACCTGTGCATTCCAAAAGGGTCTAGGAATTATTCAGATTCTCTTTTCTCATTGCTGAAAGCAACTGGATTCTGGTCCAAGAGCCTGGCCTGTATTTGGCAATATAAAAATCACATCCGCTTACTCCATGCTTGTTTCTTATCTCTGAGCTGAGGTCCTTTTGTCTCTAGTGGGAAAAAAGTCAGTGATTTACCTTAATAATATGAGCTAACATTTATTGAGCGCTTGCTGTGTGCCAGGAGCTGTTCTAAGCTCTTTACAAGAAGAATTTACTCGTTCATCCCTCTCAGGAGCTCTGTGGGCTAGGCACTCTTTGTATCGTTTCTTAGATGACCCTGAAGTACAGAGAGGCCAAGCAGCTTGCCTAGGTTGTGCTCACAGTGTCGGATCCGGGGCACTGACCTTGGCCGCCTCATGGGAGAGCCTCAGTTCTGACCTTCTGAATTATATACTACCTGTATTTTTAATAAGAGAAATACCGACGAAGCTCTTTGAAATGCCTAGAAAGAAAACTAAAGGGAGGAGAAAGAGTGCCTAAAGAGAGGGATGCTCTTTGAAGTGATCACGTCTCCTGAGACGTGTACTCAGATAGCCGATGAGCTCAGCGTGCCTTTGAAAACGAAGCTGAACCAGTTCCCATACTGAGAACTGATTTTTAAAATTTACTCCATGATGCAGTCCTCAAGCAGGCAGCACAGATGAAAATAAGGAAGCACAGAAGTGGATTTTAGCGTAGTGTTAGGCCTTACTAGATTTCACCAGTCACTGTTTTTTTGTTACAGTGCCTCACTGCAGTAGAACATTTTCTCCTGAGGTTGCTGCTGGTGCCTTTTATTGCTTGTCACTGTAGATGGGGAGTTTTTGCCCTAGTGAATGAAGTCACTTGGCCGAGGCATTTAGGTGTTGCTCCTGTCACACCATGATCGAAAGCGTTTCTTTCTGCTGTCTTAGTTCTTTGTAACTTTTGATTGGTTCTGGGATAAACATGGGTTTTAAGTGTCAACGTCAGTAAGATGGTATAAAGTAACTTCGTAGCCTTCTCTGAAGGCTGCTGACTTTGTACGTAATTACAGTTTTAGGAACTTTTAAATTACTTGTTATGATACGTGAAGGATGACAGTAATTAATGAATACAGTGTTGGACTAACTTGGCTTTATAACAGATTTCACAACAAGTATAAAAACTGTTGCCAAACCAGCCTGGCTTGCTGCTGGAACAGGATTGTCTTTGTTTAATACGCAGAAGTGGGGAGTCAGGCCCCACTGTGTGTCTGTGAGGGAGGTGCATCTGGAGAATGGAGAATCAGGCTTATTAAGAACTTAGAGAACTTTCAGCATTTGAACTTCCAACATTTTTTATCAAAAATAGTCACTGTTAGTCTGCTCAACAAAGAATGCTTGGTATTTGGATAATGATAGATAATGCTTTTAGGCCACAAGTTATTAATAGAAGAATTAGACGGAAATGGGCTCAAAAATAAAGATAAAATTAATACCAAGCTTCAAATTTTCACCTACTTACCAAAATGTGTACATTTATAAAACTTAGAATTACAGTGTTTTTGCTTTTGAAGATTATTTAAATGACAAGGCCTTGAGAATTCTTTCTGCTCTTCCAATAATTAGGTTAGAGGAAATCTAAGACAAAATTTACTACAAAGTCAGAAATAAAATTTAGTCAATATATTCAACTTGCTGATTTTAACACGTTAAGTTTGATGTTTCCAAATGAAGGTTTATCTCAGTTACAGAAACACTCCACCTGAGCTGTTGAAAAATTAAAGACACATACACTCTAATTAGTAATTCTTTTATGTTAAGTAGCAGATGAAAAAAAAAAAAAAGATCCAGATAGGGTCACTGTCTTTCCAGTGATGTTGCTTTTTGTTGTTGCTTTCCTTTTTATGTAGTGCATTTCCATGAAGCATAGTGTCTTAACTGTCAGCTTGGTCTTTTCTTTAAGCAGTCTCTACGTGCCTCTTTCCATCAGAGGACAAGCCTTTGTTTTCTACAGCAGGGGTAGGCAAACATTTTCTGTAAAGAGCCAGATACTAAATATATTTTGGCTTTGCGGATCATATGATCTTTGTCACAGCTATTCAACTCTACCATTGTAGCATGAAAACAGTCATAGACAATACATAAATGAATGAGCGTGGCAGTGTTCCAATAAAACTTTATTTACAAAAACAGGCTGTGGGCTAGATTTGATCCAGGGGCTGTAGTTTGCTGACCTAAAGGAACACTCTGCACTCACCCAGATTTTGATCTTGCCTTTCTTCTTCTTGGAGGATATTTAGGTGGCAGGGTAAAGATGCACGTGTGCATGCAGGTG
The DNA here is from genome assembly GCF_048773025.1 of Camelus bactrianus. Classification (NCBI taxonomy): domain Eukaryota; kingdom Metazoa; phylum Chordata; class Mammalia; order Artiodactyla; family Camelidae; genus Camelus; species Camelus bactrianus. The sequence continues at coordinate 26,142,830 of NC_133573.1, forward strand.
TGCGTTTGTCCTTCCTTTCACACACTTACCAGCAGCAGTGGTGCACTCATCATGTTTCTGCTCTGTCATCCATGTATGAAGTCTCAAGACTTTATAAAATTCGGAATCTGCTCATGATAAAAACTCTCAGCAAAATGGATATAGAGTGGAAGTATCTCAACGTGATAAAGGCCGTATATGACAAGGTCACAGTTAACAGCATACTCAGTGATGAAGAACGGAAACCTTTTCCTTTAAGGTGAAGAACACGACAGGGTTGCCCGCTCTCACCACTTTTATTGAACATAGCGTTAGAAGTCCTAGCCCGAGCAGTTAGGCAAGAAGAAGAAATAAAGCATATCCAAATTGGAAGGGAAGAAGTAAAAACTGTCTCTATTTGCAGGTGATATCATCTTATATATAGTCTAAAAACTCCATTAAATGTTAGAACTAATAAACAGATTTAGTCAAGTTGCAGGATATACAGTCAATATACACAAAGCATTTGCATTTCTATGCACTAGTAACAAACTATCAGAAAGAGAAATTAAGGAAACAGTCTCACTTATGATTGCATTGAAATGAAATACTTAGGAATCAGTTTAACCAAGGAGGTGAACGATCTTCACACTGAAAGCTATGACATTGGTGAAAGAAATAAAAGACACAAATAAATGGAGGGATATTCTGTGCTTGTAGAGTATAAGAATTAATATCGTTAAAATGTATACCCAAAGCAATCTACAGATTCAGTGCAATCCCTATCAAAATTACATCGGCATGTTTCACGTAAATGGAACAAATCATCCTAACCCTTGTATGGAACCATAGAAGACCCTGAATAGCCAAAGCAATCTTGAGAAAGAAGAACAAAGCTGGAGGCATCATGCTTCCTGATTTCAAACTATATTATAAGCTGTAGTAATCAAAACAGTGTAATTATTGGCATAAAAACAGACACATAGGTCAGTGGAACAGAATAGAGAGCCCAGCAATAAGCCCACGTACCTATGGTCAATGACTTTATAGCAAATTCTTGGCAAAGGAGCCAAGAATATACAATGCGGAAAGGACAGCCTCTTCAGTAAATGGTGTGGGGAAAACTGGGCAGCCACACGCAAAAGAATGAAATTGGACCACTATTTTAAACCATACACAAAAATCAACTCGCACTGGATTAAAGACTTGAATGTAAGACCTGAAACCATAGAACTCCTAGAAGAAAACTTAGGCAGTAAGCTCCTTGTCTTAGGTCTTGGTGATGATTGTTTAGATTTGACACCAAAAGCAAAGGTAACAACAACAACAAAAAAAGACTACGTCAAGCTAAAAGTTTCTGTGCAGCAAGGGAAACCATGAAGGTAATGAAAAGGCAGCCTACTGAATGGGAGAAAGTATTTGCAAATCATATATTTGATAAGGGATCAATACCCAAAATTTATAAAGAACAAAAAAACCCCAAACAATCCAATTAAAAAATTAGCAGATGATCTAAATATTTTTTCTAAAGAAGACATACAGATGGCCAACAGGTACATGGAAAGGTGCTCAGCATCACTAATCATCAGGGCAATGCAAATCAGAACCACAAGGCGATAGTACCTTGCTCCTGTTAGAATGGATAGTATCAAAAAGACAAGAAATAATGAATTTTGGCAAGAATGTGGAGAAAAGGGAGCCCTTGTGCATGTCTGGTAGGGATGTAACTTGATGCAGGCACTATGAAAAACCGTATGGCGGCTCCTCAAAAAATTAAAAATAGAGCTAGTGTATGATCCAGTAGTTCCACTTTCAAGTATTTATCTGAAGGACGTGAAAACACTATCACATATCTGCACACACACATGTGCAACCAACCCCATGTTCACTGCAGCAGTATTCACAGTAGCCAAGGCATGGAAACAACATAAATGTCCATCAACAGATGACTGGATAAAGAAAACATATATGTGTGTACATACATACATACATAATGGACTGTTACTCAGCCATAAAAAAGAAGAAAATTCTGCCATTAGCAACCACATGGATGGACCATGAAAGTGAAATAAGTCAGAGAAAGACAAGTACTGTGTGGTATCACTTAAACATGGAATCTAAAAACAACCAAACCCCAGATTCATGCACACAGGAGCATGTCGGTGGCTACCAGAGGCAGGGGTGCAGTTCATTCTGTAAGACCCGCCCAGCACAGGTCATGTAGCCCGAGCAGGTGATTCCTAGTCATTCCACAGATGGTGCAAAACTGGGTTTTGATTCAGTGCTGAGACTAGGCCCAGTTAGGTCTGTTAGTCTTGTTCAGTGACTAGGAAGACACCAAGAACTTGTCCTGTGGTGGCAGCCAGAGCTGGCACTTCATTTGCAGTGAGGAGTGTCCTGACTGGCATTGCCTAGGGTCTGCTCAGGTCAGCTGGGCAGAAGCTCTCTCCCACGGCAGTCGGCTCTCCCCAGAAGTACCGTCGGGGTGCACAGAGGTTGCTGGATGTCCTCATTCCTGCAAGATGTCCCTGCTGACCTGATCACCCAGCGAGTACTTTCCAGTGGTGTCGACAAGCCTTCTGTCAGCAGGTGAAGAGTGGGTGGGAGCAGTTTTAGACTGGAAGTTGCATCCTGTGCCATTCGTGCATCACTGGCCCCCATGGTCAGGATTACAGATAAGCGAGGAGAGTGAGGCTAAGAGCGTAATGAAAGGTATAAAGATAAATAAAAGTGAGCAGACACTTTACTTAAAAAAAAAAAAGATACTTAATCCTACAGGTTTCATTTTCTTCTTGAGAATCGGTTTCTTAGCCTGTTGTTCATATACTCCTGCACAGTGTGAAGCTCTTACGTTGGTTTGAAGCCCCTGGGTTAGGTAGCGCTGGACATCTCTGTATTAGGACAAGTGACGTGACTGAGGGAAGTGTGCGTTTTCTTATCTGTTCAGTGAGGGGTTGCACTGCCTCTCTGAGATCTCTTGGCCGTTACACATTTTTGTCAGTTCCATGGCTGCAGCTTCATGGTTCGCCTCAAGACTCCAGAGTAGCAGAAGAGGGCCTTTGAAGATCCTGGGCTCAAGAATACTAGTGTATTGTGCCCTTGGAAGTGCTATGACTTGGACTCAAGAGAAACTAAGGCATACGTATCATCAGAACATCGAGACTGCTGATACATAGCAACTCAAAGCATATAACCTTGTTACAGATAGCACGTTGTTTTTGTGTTACTGACAGTTCTCATAAGAGTCTCGGAATGTTTTATGTTAGAGGAGGTATCAGAATTACTGTATAAGAGAGATGAATTTGATCTTTTATTGTACATTAAAAAATTATTCCCATTGAATTTTTGACATTATGAAGCTTTCCCTATTTACAGAATAAAAGTTGAAGTTTTCTTTTTAATTCATAAATCTATTGGAAACAGTTTTATTTCCCTATACTAACGTTTTTGAACAACCATTTATTTTAGGCTATAGTTTGAGCCAGAAAATGGAGGCGGTGGTCTAGAGTAGTGGATGGCAAACAAGAGGCTGTAGACCAGGTCTGCTTACCGCTTGTTTTTGTAAAAGTTTTGTGGCAACAAAACCAGACTCTGTTTACATGTCGTTGTGTTTGCTTTCAGAGTCCAACATCAGAGTTAAGTAATGAAAAAGACTGTATGATCCACAAAGCCTAAAATATTTACTATTTAAATATTTACCTTTACGGAAAAGGTTGTCGACCCCTGGACTAGAGCAGTCTTGTCCACAGCGGTGAAATGTTGTTTCTCTGTCTGCCCTGCTCAGTACGGCAGCTGACCTGTGGCTAGAGAGACTGATAATGAGTTATATTAATTTTAAGTTTAATTTACATTTAAAATTAAACAGCCACATGTGGCTAGAGATGACTAGATTAGACAGTACAGATCTAGAGATTTGAAGACAGGGGCCATATGGTTATAGACTAGCTAATTGTTTTATGTTGAATCCGATGGAATTGAAAGTTTATGTAACTTTTGTGATGACAAGTGTTTGTACATCCTCTGTGCCTACAGGTTTGTAATTTTTTCAGAATTTGCTCTGATTTCAACTGTTTCACACATGCTGTTTTTCCTCTGCAGTGAAGAAGAGCTCCCGTATCATAACGCAGCTGTGGAACGAGTAAGTCCAGCTCTGTGTTCATTTATAATTACCAGTAAATTATGTTTATCAGAGGAATAAAACCTACCACCTTTGGTGGGGGGAGGGTATACAGCTCAGTGGCAGAGCATGTGCTCAGCATGCACGAGGTCCTGGGTTCTATCCCCAGTACCTCCGGTAAAATAAATAAATAAACCTAATTACCTCCGACCCCCCCCAAACATAATAAAAAAAAATAAATGAATAAAAATTTAAAAACCTACCACCTTTATGATTTGGAGGGCCATATTATATGTAAATGGTGCCGTCACTGTTAAATTTGACCCTCAGTCTGTCACTTCAAGAAAGTAAGAAAGAATGGTGCGATAATTTGAGATATTGTGGAACTTCTCATGAGAACTTGACGAGGGGGAGAGGTGGCGGTTCCCAGAGACCACCTACCTGCTGGACGTGGTGCCCCACCTGGGACTGTGGCACAGGCGGGGCTGAGTCAGGGCTCCGATGCTCTTCCTCTGGGAGTCAGGCCCTCTGGACAGGAGGAGTTTCAGAAAATGGAGGTGAAATTGGAATCGGAATCTGAAAAATGTTTTAGAAAATCTCTCTGAAATCAAAATCTTCTGAAAATAAAATAAAAACGGTAGCGTAACTCTGAGATGTGGGTCAAGTCGCCATTTTACGTGCGCTGTGTAGAGATCCCTGTTGGCACGTCCCTGTGGCCGAATCCTCCTGTGCCTGCCTCATTCTCTCTCGGTATTGTAACGGATGTTTTGGCACAGGAATGTAAGTGATATTACTCCTCAGCAACTGTGTATCAAGTGCTGGTCTGAAATGTAGGTGCTGCCTGGAACGTCAGGATCAGATAAGACAGGTTCTGCCTTTGAGACGCTCACTGTTGGTGCAGGACCAGAGGACGGTCCCTTGAGACAGGAGGTGGGAGGTGATGGTGGCTTTCGGGAGCAGGGTGTCCGTGACATGCAGTGGCAGTGCTGGTGGTGGAGAAGGGGGGATCTCTGCGGCTCAGGGATGAAGGAGAAGGAAGTGACAGATGACAGCATCTTCTCTGTCCTGCCTCCAGTGAACTTTGAAATGGGGACACAGGGATTTCTTTGTCTCCCCCTCTGACCATTACCCCTCTGCTGGTGCCCTGACTTCGCTCATCCTTGGGCCCTTTTGGATCCCACCACTGCTCCACGCCCCGTGGCACACTCGTGCCTTCCTCCCCTCTCTCCCAGCTGCGCTCCGCTGCAGGCCGGCACCCCCACCTCCTCACCCTTGTCGCTCCTTCTGGGCGAAGCTTTCTGCCGCTGCAGTGCCTGCGCCTGCATGGCTCAGCGCAGCTGGGGAAAGACTCTCAACCACGGTGCGTGGGTTTACGTTAAGTTCATGATCACGGACTGTGGCTGGACGTTCATGCTGCCTGGACACGATACCATTTCTTCCTAGTGGATTTCTGCTCCCATTTTAACTAGTGCCACGTTCCCTTCTCTTCCCAAACCTCCAGTAAGCCCTTCCCTGTCCTCTCTCAGCTGATGTTCTTGCTTCTTTGTTCTCCGTTCTTATTTCTGTGTTGTTCCGCCAAGGAGTCAGTTCCCAGGGACTCCCCAGCACATGCGAGGTGGTTGGTTGGTGTCCCCAGCTGACACGTACTCTTTTCTTGGCCTTCAGGACCCACTCCCCACGTGTTCTTCCCGCTCTGCTTGGTCCTGCTCATCTCCCTGATCTTTCTCCTTCATAGGGTGCCTCGCGGCTCAGGCCCGAAACTGCTGCTTCCTGTCTACTTCCTCCTGGGTGATCCCATCCAGTCTTTCTACTTTAAATGCCAGCTGCCCGACTTGCATGTCCTTGTCAGTCCATTTCAGTGTCTAGACTTCGGAGTCTGACTTACTCTGTACACTTTAGTGTCTAATAAATGTCCGAACTGGGCTTTTGTTGTTCTCTTCAAATCCATTCTGTGAACAAACCTGCCCATCTCAGCCCATGGGAGCCCTACCCTTCCAGTTTTCAGTCTAAAAACTTGTGAGTCGTCTGTCTGTCTGTCTTCCTCCTTTCACATCCACACCGTGTCCCTCGTAGTCCTGGGAGCTGGGCCTTCAGGGAGGTTCACTGTGAGGCCCTCCCAGCAGCTCTGCTCTGCCTCCTGGCCCGAGGTGACTTGTCTTGTGGGGCTTCCAGCTCCTGCCCCTGCCCTGGTCCTCCCTTCTCCCCAGTCTGTCTGTTCACCCAAAGAGCCAGACTGATCCAGTTAAAATAGTAGGGTCATGCCACTCCTAATGGGAACATGCTGGCTTATCCACGGTCTTTCTCCATGGTCAATGGGAAGGTCCTTAGATTGACCTCAGAGCCCCCTGTGACCTAGTTTCTGTTAGTCTCCCCTCTCATCTCCTGCTCCCCCTTGCTTGCTCACTTCTGGCCTCCTCCGAGTTCCCTGGCCGCGCCTGCCACGGTCCTCCTCCAGGCCTTCGCCCTGCGGCTTCCTCTCCTGGGAGCCCTCCCCCCACCCCGAGGTACCCGGCGCGGCCCCTCCTCTCCTTCAGGTATTTACTCAAGTGTCTCCCTCAGAGAGAGACCCGTCCTGGCAGCCCCCCTCCCCCATCACATGCTAATTCTACCCCCTCCTTTATTTTTCCTTCAGCACTAACACTATTTCACATACTAAGTATTTTATTTGTATCTTTATTTTGTTTGTTTCCTCACTAGGATGTAACCTCTGTGAGGGGGGTTTCATCTGCTGTGTTCACTCGTGTCCCCAGAACCTAGGGCAGAACATGCCTCATAACAAGGGACCCGCCAGGTGACCGTACGGTCAGTGTCGTTTTGCTGCCCGTGTGGGGTGAGGGCTGGTGGAGCTGGTCCTCTGTTCTTTTTGACAATGTGCTTTAGTTGAGAAATTAGGGAGAGAAGAGTTGGAAGGTATCTTTTAACAAAAGACATCCATATTGGCAAAATAACACGCTGGGAACCCAGTATTGACTTCTCTCTCCAATGCCACCTCCTTACCCCCCTTCAAAATGCTTTACTGGTCCAGAAAATTCAAATGCCTGGGAACCAGTAGTATAGATGATTCAAGAAATGCGATGCTAAAGAAAAGAAGAAATACGAGACAAAAGGTAGGGGAGGATGCGTGCTTGAGGGAGGTTATTTTTTATTTTTTTGTTTTTTAAGAGACTTGCCTGTACAGTAAAAGACCTCTTACCCACTGCAATTAAAGTTACAGTTATTAGTTGTTTACTGTAGAGATTTTAATATAATAGGAAATCAGTAAAAAATGACATGCACACCTCGATAATTTAACACGAAGACGTAATCTTATATTCACCTGCCGGCGTTCTCCGGGCAGGGGCGGGGCGGGGCGGTGCGGGGCGGTGCGGGGCGGGGCTCCGAGGCCGCGGACGGGGTGGTCTGTGCCTCCGGTGCGGGGACGCCCAGCGCGCGCCTGCTGGCGCAGCCTGCTTCCTTCGGAGCTGGTGACGAGCAGCCTGAGGCTAGAGACGCCACGGTTTGCCAGGATTTCCCCCAGTTTTTCTCGTTTCAGTTTAGTGCTTATATTCTTCAGTGGCTGCCTGGTCCCGATGGCCGCGGTCGGCCAGCTCTCGGAAACTGAAACAAAATTCTCCACGTGTTGCCTCATGGAGCGGAACCAGTGGAGACGATCACCTTGCTGAAGCGCACGCGCGTTTCTGAGTTTCTGAGTCTTCGCGGACTGTCCGCCGCACGGGGCCGCACGTGCTTCTTGCCGTTTGGGAAGACTTGTTCACTGATGGCTGGTCAAGTCATCGTGGCCTTGGTTCCAGCTCTGCCAGGGTTGTTCTTTCTGTTTTTGCTGAAGACAATTCTCTGTTTAAAATAGGAATGGGAGGAGGCAGTTGCTCATCAGATGATTGGTGTTGATTTTTGCAGAGGGCTCTGGGCAGAACAGGCACTTAAACAAATAAACAAACACACTTAGTTTACTCTGCAGAGAACACTATTAACAGTGGATTATATTGTTTCTTTGAGCTTATTGATGTTTTTAATAAGGAGGAAAGGCTACATAAAGCCATGAATTTCCATGGATCCAGCTACGCCTTTTTGCAGTGCAGTATTTTGCATGCTTAACGGAATATTGGATCCTATTCAAATCTTTAAAAACTGTGTCTTAATTTTATGTGGTGTGAAATCTTACTCAGAATACGTGACAGATAGACTTTGCAGTGTCGTCGTTCTGTCAGAACACGACCCTTTGCTGCTTGCACTTCTCATCCTCTCCTGACCTCTGCTGGCGAGGTCCAGGCCTGCGTGACTTGGGCCAGCTTTATCCCCAGGCACACATCCTAATAGTCAAAAAACATCTGAACACTTGAACTTCGGTGAAGTTCTAAGGTTTCTTATTCTAGAAGAGAAGGCTGTTTAGTATCCATCCTGCATTGTATATGTTTAGCCTTTACCGTCTGGGTTGTTAATCGTGTTGGTGGGGGAGGACCATTGGACCCACTGCCGGGCAAGTTCATACGATGTGGGTGCTGCAGCCGTTCGTAAGTGCTTACTCTTCAGCTGGTCCTGCAGAGGGTTGAAGTGTGGTCTCAGATCACGAGAGGCAACAAGGACGACACTGGTCCCATTTTTGATCCTGACACCCTCCTTGCCCCAGTAGGAGGGCCAGTCCTGAGCTGGAGGAAATACCAATTTTAGACAGTCAGGTATCAGATCATAAACTTCAGAAGTTTAGTCCTTTCCTGAAAACAGCTCCTGTGGGGAATGAAATACACAACAGTGTACTGTTTTTGTCCTCAGTGGAGGTAATGGGGAGAGAGCAGAGGGAATGCTGGGCGGAGAGTAAACGTCTGCATCGTTCTCCTTTTGATACATGTTGTTCTCACATTCTCAGGGGAGCAGAATCTTCTTGCACTGGGGTCCTCCTGTATGATTTTTAAAATTGCAATAATGAACACGTCTAGTACCCAGACCTTAGCTTTTGAATACCATTCCCCATTAAAGAGAACACTGTTTCTTAAAGGAATGGCTGATCTAGGTCAAAAGTGAGTCTGAATTATTTTGTGCCATATCGGGCATGTCTAAAGGATCTATTTGAAAGGGGGAAGTCTCCAAATATGAGGCAGTCCAGCCAAATTTGGGGCAGTTTGAGCTTCAAAAAGAATGATGATAATAATAATAGATTATAAGACACTGAATGAAATAGGCCTTTATACCATAGTGACAATTAAAAATGAGGGACTCAAAAGAAAAAACTTTTTAATAGAAAAATATCAGTTAATAATATAGAAAGAATCATAGAAAAAAACCCATCACACCATTTTACCACCATCAGATCAGACAAACAGTTCAAGGTGGCCAGATCATAAAAGTAACAGGAAGTGAAACTGGAAGGTGAGTTTGGGCCATATTGTGAAGGGTTATCCATGTAGAGATTAGAACTTTATTTGTAGGTAACGTGTAGCCACTGAAAGATTTTACCCTGGGACCCATTTAGAAAGCCATAGCAGCGTGGAGGTTGGATTGAAGACAGGCGGGCTCCCTGTGAGGAGTTACTGCCTTCATCTAGGGATTAGGGTTGCCGAAGCAGGAGACATGGATGGAAGCAGCAGAGTGTCGAATGGGCGTGGGAGGAAGATAAAGGAAGACTGAAAACAACCTAAGGTTCTCCGTTGGTTGGCTTGGCGGGTGTGGTGCTGTTAATTCACATTAGGGAAGGGAAAGTCAGAGCCACATGTGTAGGGAAGTCGTTTTGGGTGTGTTGTGCTGGAAGCTGTCTGCTGAACTTCTCCATCGAGACTAACTTGCTGTTAAATTCTAGTTTGTCTTGGTGTTACTGAGTCCATAGAAGATGGTGTTCCTTATCCCATTTTTCTAGAGTGCTTAAGTTCACATTTGTCACGTGTGTTTTCAGTTACTTCTTACTTCAGAATAAATTCTGGAATAGTTAAGCTGTAACATGTTTGATGTTAAAGTATATTTTACCCATTTATTATAGATGCATGGGTGGGGAAAAAAGACATTTACGTACGTTCATGTCTGGTGTAGTTGATCTGGCAGCATTATAGCGTTAACACTTAAACCTTATGGAACTACTGATGTGGAATTTTAAAATCCTATAGCCTGAGAGCTTTTTCCAAGGTGCATCTTTTTTTCTCTTTTTTAAAATTCGCTGTAGGGGAAAGAAAAGAATACTTAATGATTCTTAAAATCATTCGTGTTTTTTGTCCCTGCACATGAGAATGTGTAGCATTTAAAATAACTCTCTCTGTATATGAAAAGCATTAGAAGTAGAAAAAAAAAAGTGCCTTAAGAAAAAATAGCTACTTCTTAAAGTGAGTCATTGATGATTTAATAGTCATAGACATGAAAGACTGCTGCATCTCAGCAGGGTTTTCCCGGCACAGTGTATGTTACTGTACTCCGGGGTTGGCTTGAATTCTTTGGTGTTTTCCGGTTGGTGGAGAGAGGGATTACACTTTGAAGAAGTCGGAGGAGGAAGTGCAGACGAACAGGAAAGTACCAAATGGCATCCTGGATCAGTCTTAACTTTTCACAGCTTGGCCTTCTCTACAGTCACATTTAACAGAAACATTAATTAGATTTCAGTGCCCCACTGAGTTTTAAAATTAAACAGATTTCTGAAACCATCTGTAACATTTTATCACTTAATATAATGAAGAATATGCTTAACCTTTTGAAAAATGAGAATCATGACAGAATATCTTTTGCTCGCAGGTGATCATCTTTGATTAAGAAAAACCCATCAAAGTTTTTAGAAAGAGTTAATAAGTAATTAAGGAGTTTGAAGAAGACGCCAAAATAAAATTCTATGAAAACATTCTTGGTGGGAATCTTTTCCTAAATTCAGGGTTTTCTTTGGGATTTTAGTGTTTCCTTTGAATCTGAAGCTGGTGGTGGCGGTCCGGTGCTGTCTGTCTGTCTGTCTGAGGCTGGGCTGAAGACGGTCAGCGAGGAGCCGCCTTTCACCCAGGAGCTGCGGTCCCCGGACCGAAGCAGGGGTGCGGTGGAAGCAGAGTAGGAGCTGGTGCGGGTTCTGGAGTCTAGCTGGCTGGCCTTGAACTTACGAGAAGGGGGACTCGGATAAGTTGATTAAACCCCTGTGTGCCTCTGTTTCCTTGTCTGTAGAGTGGGGGAGATTATACCTATCTCATAGGGGTGTAATGAGCATACATTTTTGAGCACAAAATGTATCTTCAGAACGATTTTCTTTGTTGTGTAGTCTTCCATTTCCTTGCTTTTTACATACACTTACTACGCTTACAGAGGCCTTCAGAAAAGGAAATGCTGGGGTCGAGGAGAATTACCAAAATAGCAGAATCTCTGCTCGCTTGTAGGGAGGCGTTCTGTCGGTTTTGTGCCGGGGAACAGGTGGGGGTTAGGTGTGTGCTCCGCCCACACCGTCCCGGGTGGTGGGGGGCAGCGGACATCTCGGCATCGTGGGAGCAGGTGGGCGTGGCAGGGGGGGCGGCCCTGCGGGCCCAGGAGGGGACAGACAGACTCGCCTGGGCCCGGGCAGAGGGATCACCCAGACTTACCGACTGAAGAGGGTGTTTTTTCCTGCCTGAAAGGACGGGGTGCAAATGTGCTTTCAAGGCTAGCTGGGCTCCCAAAGTAAAGGAACAGAGGGCTGTTCTTGGCCAGTTCTTTTCGAAATTTACAAATCAGGTAGGTCACTCTGCTGCCTTAGGAGTGAGTGAGAGGGCCCAAGCGCTTAGGAAAACTAGCCTTTCTCCTGGAAACCAAAGAAGCAAGGAAGACGCATTTTCTCTACCACCTTCCCCGTTCCCCAGCTTTGCCCCAAATCTGAATTTAGTGTGACATCCGGCACCTGCCGGTGCGTTCAGCCTAGGTTCCTCATGCTGTTTCTTTAGCCCCTGCGGTGCTGAGCTGGCTGAGCAGTATGCCTGTCCCTGCTTCTCGGAGTGCTCCTTCCAGGTCAGAGCCCTCATCATCGTCCAGGTCTTCGTTCAGGCCCGTCTGACGGCCCTGAGTGGGATTGACTGCTCCCTCTGCCAGCACTTGGGGTCACCCTCTCCGCCTCTCGGCCGCAGCACCGGCCACAGCACTGTATGCTCCGTCAGGTGCCCTTAGCAGATGGGGAATTTTCTTTAGGGCAGCAACTGTTGCTTATTTTTGTACAACTTTTTACTAGCATAGTGCTACTTATATAATAATCTCTCCAGAAATAAATACCCAGTTCTCCTTTATAAAAACCACCTTTGTCACTGAAAACATTAAGATGCCAGAATTTAGTAAAATGTGAAAGAAGAGAATGGAATTTTGAAGTTGTGTTTTTGTTGCTTCATAAAAATATTTTAAAATATTAAAAAGTTTCCTTTTGGCTTAAATTTGTAGAATACACAGGGTTTTCAGAGATTAATTTTTGAATGTTAGAAAATACAGGATTCCTTTTTCTTTGCCTACCCCAGTGGAACATCTATATGTCATAACTTTAAGGAATACTGTTGATGCAAATGTAATCAGTTATCCAACTTTTTTTAAATGTTAGGGTATTTGCTGTCTAATATAGCATAACTTTTTTAGTAGTCCGTTTTTCAACAGCATTTTGACATTTTTTTTTTTTTGGTAATTCTTAAGAAGCCTCAAACAAACAGTAACAATGAATTTCAATTTTATTTTAGCAAAAGCACCTGGAAATTGAAAGAACTACTAAATGGTTGAAAATGCTAAAAGGATGGGAAAAATACAAGAACACTGAAAAGGTAATTAAAAATGTTCCTTCCTTATGAAACTATACAAATTTAATGTAGATTTTCCCACTAGAAGCTCCTCTTTAATTATAAGAGTATTACATTCATATCTTTTTTTTAAAAAAGTAAGTTTAATTTAATTTAGTCGAATGCCTCAAATATGGAGTCTTTTTGTTGTAACAGAATACCCAGTTCAGATTGGATGTATGGGACAGTCCAGAGGGAGATTGGTTCCAGGAGTGATTGAGTTCGGCGTTGGTTAGGCTGCCTGTGATGTGGTTTCTTCCCATCCGTCTTCTCTGCAGTGCTGTCAGCCTTATGTTGGGGTCGGCTTCCCTTTAGGGTCAGAATTGCTGCATTTATTCCAGGCTTCAAATCCACCTGTCACATCACCCAGGAGGAGCGAGGGGCTGGCCTCGGAAAGCTTTCTCTGGAGCAGGAGCACTCTCCTTGTCCAGAAGCTTCTGGCTGACCTCCCCTGAAGTCTTTCCTGTGTTGAGTTTGTGCTGTTTTAAACCAGTTTTTAAAAACACACACACTTATTAATATGAATGCCAGTCTTTGTCAGTCTTTAAATATTGTCAAGCTTCTAGTGGTACAGGCTTTCCAAAATTCTAACTTTTGCTTGAAAGGGAAAATGTTAACAGTGGCAACAAATAAGTCAGTTATTTTCCTTAAAGTGACAGGCTTACTTCGTTTATTTTTGAGAAAATATCTCCTAAATACCAAAGTCTCAGCAACCGTAGTTGGTTGGTCCGTCTTCCTTTCCAGTAACAGCAGTGCGCCGCGGAAAACGCGCTCGGCTCAGATCATGATACAGACAGCCGCGTAAATGCTCTTTCCTGAGGCCAGCCCTGTCCTTCTGTGTGTGGCACGGTGCCGTGTGTGCGTCCCGTCTCGTCACCCAGACTGTTAGCAAGACGTGTGCAGGATCAAGGGTGAAGACACTTGGGCTTTCTTAAGTGCACCGACTTCTTTTGTAAACTATGAGCAGAGAGAACTGTGGCTTCGTTCGTGTTCTGGCGCCGGGAGCTTCACCACCATTGCTTTCCTGCTCTTGGTGCGAAAGTCAAGGCGGTGAAAAAGGCAAATGACATTTTAATATCATTATGAAAATAGTTTTTGACCTCATGGCCTGTGCTTTGAGAGCTGCTGACATCTAAGCCTTGGTTTCCTCATCAGTAAAACGGAAAAGATAAAACCCTTTTCCAAGAGATGAAAATTTAATGATTTCATGCAGGTAAGGCACTTGGCACTGCACTTTGCATATAGGAAGCACTGAATAATGTTAACCACCACTGTTAGTTTTTTGAGGGAAGGTTGGACAATAAAAAAAAGTTTAAAGGAAAAAAGAAATCTTCCATAATCCTATAGCAAAGCACAGTTGAGTGTAACTCTTAGAATTTTTGGTCTGTTTCCTCACACTTGCTTCCTGCGCAATTGTTTTCCTTTTTACATAGATACAGATGGTTATAAATCAGCATTTACCAAGAATTCCAGGCAGCATCAGTTCCTTGGGGTCTAACAGGTGTTACATAGAAGCAGTATTGCCTGATGGTTAAGCAACGGACCATCCTAGCTTTGGACCCCGAGTCTGCCACGTTACAAGCAGTGTGACCTGGGGGAAGGTGTTTAACCTCTTCCTGCCTTAGTTTACTTATCTCTTAATACCTCCCTCAAAGAGTTGTTTTGAGGATTAAATAAGCTAATTCATGTGATGCACAAAGAATAGTGCCTGTACTTAATATGCAGTCAGTAACTTTTATTATTACATGAGAAATAAAGTTGGGAAAAATTAAAGCTAAACAGAGGTCAGCAAGGTTTCTCTACTCCAGGCCTCCGCAGTGTCTTTAATATTACAACGTGGTAGAAATTTTTGAGGGACCTTAAATTGTGTGACACTTGTTCAACCATGAAAATCTGTTTGTCACGGGGAATCTCACAGGACTAATGTCACTTGTCTTTTTGAGCACCCTAAATATCCTTATTTAAAGTCTGTTAGACTCTTGCTGTTTTATTTTCATCAGGAGTGAGCTCCTCTCGGGCTGCTGACTGCATTGAGGTGTTTCAGGAAGCACCTCAGGGTGGGATGTTGGTCACGACACCCGTGTTCTCGCTTAGCTCGTGCTCCTCTTGGCTGCCCTGAGCTGACAGCTGCTCCGCCTGCCGTCTCTGTGGAAAGATCGCTCATGTGCTAATTGCAGGATGCATTTCGATGCATGGCATCTGTGCTTTAATCTCAGCTTCAGTCTAATGAAGTGCTTGTAGAATTACATGGCTTTCTGTCCTCTGGTGCACGTGTGTCTGTGAAAGTATATAAGCCCCTGTGAAAATGAGCAGTTCCCCTTGTTCTCCTGACAGCAACTCTGGCTACTGTACTTCCCGGTAAGAGAGATTTTAATAAAGCTCTTTCTTTGGGGTATAATTTTAAAGCACTTTCCCACAACTATAATGCTAGAATTATTTGATGATATACATATGGTCAAGTCTGGTATGAAACAGAATGCACCTTCTAAAAGGATTACTGCTTTCAGTTCAGACCCAGCTTTAAATTGCATTGAAGTAAAAAATAGTATGTATTTTTCTTCTCTTCCAAGGGGAGATAAAAGTTTTCTCTCAACAGACTCTGTACTTATGTGGTAGGAGTACAAAGAAATATCTTAAAATATCTTGAAATTAAAATATAGCTCTGATAGAGAATATTTGGGTTTTTTGAATACAAACTTCAATGAAAAAAATTGCCATTAAGATTGATTACCTGTGTGTTTTCACAGTGACTGCCCTCTATGTACAGCCATACTGTATTTTTAAAATATAATCAGTCTATTAAATGGAGAGATGAAGTTCTGTCTGCTAAGTGGAGGCTGTTCTGATTTAACTAGTCATGATATAATTGTGTCTAAGTTCTGTCACTGCAGAGTTCCTACTACAGATAAACATATTTTTTTCTTGAGGCAAATAACTGAATGGACCTTTGTTGGTCAGATAACTAATAGACTCGTATTAGCCAACATTTGATTTTACTGACGCGAAAATGGAGGCACAACCTTTAAAAATCAGTTTTTCAAGGTGTTTATTAGTGACCGTCAAGGGCTCCTATGTCCAGATGTCAGGGCTTGTTTATTGCACCATCTTTTTGCTAGCTGCCCCCTTTGATGTCTGTCAGTAAAAGGTCAGAAGGGAATAGAATGCGGTCCTAAGAGACAGAGGGCCTTGTGGATGGTTTAAGACTTTTTCAGATCCAAACTCAGGAGACTCTTGTCTATTTGGAGGCAGAGACGTAGGGACCAGTGGAGCAGGGGTGATTGAAGGACACAGAGAGGCCAGGAAGAGCACAAGCATCTCAGAGAGGGAGCTTTTGTTTCATGGCGAATGCTTGCTGTTATGAAAGTCCCACGAAATTGAGCCAAACTTGCCAGGCTGACAGGTATACTCACTGGCACCATGATCATGGGCACTGGTACATTTATTCATGTTTTGAAATCACTGAGGTTGGGAAGATGTGTTGAAAACATTAGGTCAGTTGGTGGATTTTTTTTTTTTTTTTTTTTAGTTGATGAATTTTAAAAATATACCTGTGTGACTGAAATAGACTGGTTTTATTGGCACGTGAAGAGATCCTGGAAACAGAGGAAGATTTCAGGCCACCTTATTTATTTAAAGACTTTATATATCATATCCATAAAACAAAACTGTAGCAGAATTTTAAAGGTAGTACTTTTCAAGTTGGAATATTAAAATGTTGTTAAAATCTATATCATGGTTGTTCAGACTATGATCTATAAAGTCAGATTACCTGTATTTCAATTCTTCTTCCTCAGTTTATCATTTGTGTGACCAGCTAGTTACTTAACCTTTTCTATGTCTTAATTTTCTCATCTGTAAAATGGGCATGATAATCATACTACCTGCCTCTGTAGGAGTGTAAAAATATTAGGAGAAATAAATTGATCTAGAAATTAGTATCTCAGCTCCTAATAAATCATTATTATCCTCACTGTCACCTCCACCCTCACCCCCACCCTCATTTCTTTCTTGCAAATTTTTGCATATCCTTAATATTGAGTTTATTGTCATCTTCTCTAAAGGATATCTTTCCTAACTCTCTCATGCAGAATTCATCCCTCTTTCCTCCAGTATCTCTAACGTAGTCTCAGGATGAGTGAGACCCACTGTGCTGGACCAATAACGAAGTGACCACCACAGCAGATTCACTGCCCTTGTCCCCAGCACCTTTACCCTAAATGTCTTCTGGTTTCCCCTTAGAATCTCACATGTCCTCCTCCATCAGGGCCAACTGCCCCCTGAAATCACCCCGCAGACCTAGATAGAGCAGTGCCCGCTGGCCCCCCTTTCCCACCCGGGCTCCCTGCCGGGGTGTGATGCTCAGCTGTGATAGCAGTAGTCTGTGACTGGATTATGAAGGTGGTACGTCCATAATTAGGTGATTATGTGATTCTCTGTCCCACTACACTGTGAACGCCACAGGACTTTTTCAAGTTTGTAGCCATAGTACCTATCAAGTGTTGGCCACAAAGCAGAAAGTCATTACAAAGTTTCTTTTTAGAATGAATGAGTGAATTTTGTTTATTTACTAGTTGGGATGACCAGCTATCACCTTTTACTGATACATTCTACTACTTTAATAAAGTTATAATCTCTAAGAGGCAGTGTGATTTGGCAGAAATACCCTGAAGTAGGACTAGGAAGATGGAATTCTTGGCCTAGACAAGCCATTTCTCTGTTCTTTGAATTCCTTCCAGTTAAAATGGAATTATAATTTAAAATTCTTATTTTAGGATCTCATAATTTCATTCTTTTTCTGCTATGTTACTTTCTGTACATGTTTCATTTCATTACCTCCCATAGCTTGAATTCCAGATACATACCTTTTTATTTGCCTTTTAGGTTTTGAGTACAGTTTTTATTATCATTATTTTAATGCTTTCTGCTCTTTGATATCCTTAATATTTTCCATTTCACATATTTTATTTTACTGAGTCCAAGTGAGCAGAACAGTGGATACTACATACACCATACTGTTAGAAAGATGATCTTTGTTTTTTATAACATATAAAATCAGTATCTTCTACTAACTGATAACTTGTGTGTACTTTTGGGCAAGTTATTTAATCTTTTTGTGATTCACTTTCAACATCTGTAAAATTGGGATAATAATATTTCATGGAATTGTTAACATGATTAGATGAGACAATATATAAAAATAGTTTTAGAATTTCCTGCACATAGTAAAATCTCAGGAAAAGCTGGTTTTAATTGTTACTGTTGATGATAATGACAGTGTATCAATATTTCTTTTTCAACTTTTGCCATGCATGCCTCATTTTTCATTTTAGCTCTGGAATAACACTGGGACCATGACTTTTTTATTTCTACCTGAAATTTCTCCATTGTTTCTTCTTAGTTAAATCATGGCAATCTGACTGATGTTTGTTTTGTTTTTCTAAATCTAGATTTAACTTTAGGATATACAGTAGAGAGTAATTTATGTACAGTTGTTGAATACAGAATTGAATGAAAGCAGTAAGTTATGTGTAAAGTCTTTGTAAGCAATACAGTGAAAGGTGTACACGTGATTCTTAATTTTATTCATTGGAAAACATCCTTCAAGTCTGTCAAAGTTTATCTGTTTATCTGCCATTGTATTTTATGTGACTTCACAGTTTCACTTCTCACACTTGCAGTACTTCCCACGTTCTGATACTCATGTTGATTACACTTTAGCATATTTACTCAAGAAATTCAGGAGATAATTTGAAGTAACTTTTAGTGGATGATATTCCTTTAAAAAGTTATGTTTTTTGTGATTTTGAAGTGGATATAGATAAACTGTCTTTAGAAAAAAAAAATCTTAAATTCACTTTTTTAAAAACCACACTGAGTTTGCAGTTAGTGGTGGTAAATGTTCAATGCGTGGGAAAGCTGAAGCAGCGGAGTCTAGTTTACACAGGCTTCCTGTGTGTGCTCCTCCAGTTACATCTGCTGCAGGAGTTAAAACGCCCATGTTTCTAGTCACTGCTGAAATTTCAAATTTGAAACATACTATGTCTATACCAAAGGAACAAAACTGAAATTTATGTATGTAATTATCTAACTGAATCACCTTCATAGCATTCACTGTTTCACAGAAGTTACTCTGCTTTGTCACTCATGTAAAATCACACATAATTAGAGTTTCCTAAAGCTCCATCATGCTTAGTTACTACAGGTTTCAGTTTTAAAAATCTAAGTAGTATAATCGTAGAAGTTGAAGCTCTGCTTATTAGTTCACAGCTCGTCAACATTTCAGTTACTAGAACTTGCATCTTGTTTTCTTAGCCACCCTATTTAAATACATTGCTTTGATCATAAGGGTAACTACATACTTAGTCTTAACTCACTTCTTAAGTTTCCGCCATAATTTGTTTAATCATTTCCCTTTAAGTTTCATCTACTTTTAAGTTTCAAAGTTTCCTTATGCACAACTTTGTAATGAGCATAATGGGTTTATATATTATTTTGAATACGTAATTAGCCTTGAGGAAAAAGATATAATTATAAGAAGATGGAGATGTATGTTGAATCTTAAGATTCCTAGAGCGATAACTGTACTTTCCAGGACCCAAGAGTTAATGATACTGATAATTTATATGTAATTTCATTCAAAAGTGATGATGTCGCTTCTTGATGGAGATTCAGCACTATTTCTGTCTGGTCAGATAGGGTCAGTGTCACTTAAGAAAAGGACGACAGTTTTCCTAAAGAAATTATCAAGAGTTGAGAAGAGGAGAGGGAAGAGTGTGTGTGTGTGTGTGTGTGTGTGTGTGTTGGTTGGAGGGGGTGGGTAGGGGGCTGAAGACTGGGTCACTTTGAATTATGTGATAGAAGGTTCTAGAGAGTCTCTGCCCTCCATGAAGAATCTTTGACACAAGAGAACCCTTTTGCTATTTGGAGCCTTTTAAATGTATAAGGCAAAAGGAAGAAAAAGTATGACAGCTCAGTTGTATCAGTGGGGGACTGTGTAAATCAGATGTTCAAGACTTAAGAAAGAGCACTGACTATGCTTTCTTGCCACTGCAGGAACACCTTTGCAGTGTGTGAACATACTGACGCTGGGCTTACTCAGCACTTCCTTACTTGTTTACTCTCTCCTCTGTGTGTGTGTGTCTCCCTGTTCAGATCTGAAAAGTAGACATGAAAGGATGCAAACGTGCCATGTTAAATCATATCAGTTATCGGGAGTAATTGGACAATAAAAAACTAACAAATATTAATTCATTTGATTTGAGGGACTAGTCTAAGCTTTGTCAGTTTGTGACTTTCAATTTATATTTCTTTTAATAAGTTTCATAGGAGAATTTACAAAGGAATCCCACTCCAGCTCAGAGGTGAAGTCTGGGCTCTACTCCTGGAGATCCCTAAAATGAAGGAAGAAACAAGAGACCTTTATAGTGTGAGTATTGAGAACCAGCCTGTTAATTTGAAATTCTAAAGTAAAACCTACTTTTTTTTTTCCTGTAAATTTTTTAAAATTAAAGTATAGTTGATTTATAATGTTGTGTTAGTTTCTGGTGTACAGCAAAGTGATTCAGAGAGATACCTATTCTTTTTCATATTCTTTTCCATATGGTTCATTACAGGATAGTGAATATTGTTCCCTGTGTTATACAGTAGAATCTTGTTTATCTGTTCTATATGTAGCAGTTTCTATCTGTGATTTGCAAACTCCTAGTTTATCCCTTTACCCCCTTTCCCTTTGGTAAACATTAAGTTTGTTTTCTATGTCTGTGAGTCTGTTTCTATTTTGTAAATAAGTTCATTTGTATCATATTTTACATTCCACATATAAATGAACAGTATTTGTCTTTCTCTGACTTTCTTCACTTAGTATGATAATCTCTAGGTCCATCTATGTTGCTGCAAATGGCAATATTTCATTCTTTTTTATGACTGAGTAGTATTCCATTGTGTATCTATATGTGTGTGTGTGTATACACACATACATACATACCACGTCGTCTTTATTCAGTCATCTGTCAGTGGACATTTAGGTTTACCTGACACAGGTCAGAATGGCCACCAGTAAAAAGTCCACAAATGATAAATACTGGAGAAGGGTGTGAAGAAAAGGAACTACACTGTTGGTGGGAACGTAAATTGGTGCAGCCACTATGGAAGACAGTATGGAAGTTCCTTAAAGAACTGAAGGTCGTTACCATGTAATCCAGCACTCCCACTCCTAGATACTTGCTTTTAATGTCATAACTTTAGAACCAGTGTTGAAAATGCTGTCTGAGAGAACATATATGAAATCTAACCCCAGCACCTAGGACAGTGTACCTGTCATACAGTAGGTGCTCAGGAATTACTTGTTTAATTAATGAAAGAAGAAAATCTTATTTAGCATACTATGGTAGTTCTCTCAGGCCACCATAACAAAGTACCACGGACCGAGTGGCTTAAAACAACAGAAGTTTGTTCTCTCGCAGTTCTGGGGGAGAGAAGCCTGAACCCAAGGTGTCATCAGGACCGTGCTCTCTCTTGAGGCTCCAGGGAAGACTCCTCCCTTGGCTCTTCCTCCGTCCTGCGCTTGCCAGCATCCCTGGCCTTCTTTGGCTTGAGGCTGCATCACTCCAGCCTCTCCCTCCGTCTTCGCGTGGCCTTGCCCTGTGTGTCTTTGTGTTGCTGGGTCTCACCTTACAGGGATACTAGTCATTGGATTTGGGGTCCACCCTGATCCAGTATGTCCTCTTAACTTGAGTACACCTGGAAAGACCCCATTTCCAAATCAGGACCCATTCACAGGTTCTGGGCAGACAGAAATTCGGGGTGAGGGGGACATTATTCAACCCAGCGCACATGCTAATGTTAGAACTGTGGTTCTCAGTTACACTTTAGACTTTCTTTACGTAGAATAAAATTATCCAATGACTGGTTAACATGAGAGAACCATTCAGTGAAAACCAATCATACAGTAACAACAACAAAAGAAAGGACTTGCCCACCAGTACTTGCAGGCTTATCATGTTCAATAATAACATAAATGTTATTTTTACTGTTTGAGATTCCTCCAGCATTTCACCAAGTCTTCCCTTCCCAGTCACCATCTTACTCTCTCTTTCCAAATGTGGTATAAATTGCTCTCCTTAAGTTGGAAGTTCAGTGGGCATGGAACGACTTTTTCTTGATCTGCTGAGCTTTTTCTTGCACGGTGAGATGTCCTGGCTCCTGAGCTGGTGCTCTTACCCACTCCTTTCTCCTGTTCTTTTCATTGTATCTCACTGTCGCTTGTCTCTACTGGGTCTAGTGGTCCGTCTTACAGGTGGGCGAGGTCTGCCCCTAGTTGTGAGCAGCGTACCTGCAGCGTTAGCCTGGCCCAATCATCCGTCTCCAACCAAAATGAAAATCTACTCTATTGACAGGATGGGGTGAGAAGAGGTGGTGGGAGGAGGGAGGAGGGAGAGGTTGGAAGTAGGAGAGATGTGGGCACGGACCAGAGAGAGACCTGTAACTGTGTACCTTGTTACGTTGTTTGCATTTTTGAACCATGGAAATAGCTTTACTAAATCAAAAAAAGAAAAAGGTTTTTAATGAGAACTGTTTTACTGTTTGTCGTAGGGTTTTCGACAACTGACTTCCATAAAAATGTGCTTTCTTCCCCTCTTTTTCCTTTTCAGAAATTAAAACACAGAGCACGGGGTTGTTCACCTGATATCAGACAAATAGACCTTGATGTCAACCGCACTTTTAGGGACCATATCATGTTCAGGGACAGATACGGCGTTAAGTAAGTGAAGTTTAATATTATAAAATATGAATAGCATTTATAAATCGTCTTTGTCAACTTAAAATGTATTTAGAGTATCTTGTATAGACTATAATTTGAATCCAGGTCTAAAGGTTTTAAGTTTTGGCAGATCATTTTGTCTGTTTTATAAAACTTAGGATCAAATTTAACTTAAATTTTTAACCTTTAACATATAGTAGATGCTATAAAATTGCTACAAAGTCATTATATGATCTGAGAATTCTTAAATATGTGGTAGTTTTATTAAAACTCTTAGAAAAGAAATGAGAGGTTGCATTACTTTTGAGAACAGTGTCAGTAATCAATATATCCCTATAATCTTGACTCCACACACTGATGGAACAAAAGAAAAAAAAAGGAAAATGAGCGATGAAAAGACTGTGGCAGTTTATGAATGAAAGGTACAGTTTTGCTGACCTCCATATCAGGGTTCAACCAAAGAAATGGAAACCAGTAAGGGACGGAAGCGAAGAGGTTTATTGCGAGGAGGAGCTGGCTTACAGAGCTGCAGGGACGGACTGGACAAGTTTGAAACCGTAGGGCGGGCATCGGGAAGGGCCTGCTCTGGGGATGAGCTGAAGCCACTGTCCAGGGGAGGAGTTTCCTCTTCAGGGAAGCCTCAGATCTGCTCTCACCGCCTTTTAACGGGTGGAATCAGGGTTGCCCTGATTATCTAGGCTAATCTTCCCTATTTAAATTCAACTGACTATGTATTTCAGTTACATTTACAAAATTTCTTCACAGCAACACCTAGATTAGGGTTTGGATAACGGGCTGCAGCTTGGCTAGGTGGGCGCGCAGAGCTGACCGTCACAGGGCACCCCTGTCAGCTTAGTTTCCAGATAAGACAACGAAGCCGTACTTCCGCCTGCCACGGTGCCGCTGTTCTGCTTGCGACTGAGACTGTGTTAAGCCCCTCTGCACAGAAGGATGCAGGGTCTCTAGGCGATGCTCACTCTTCTGCTTTGATAGTCTGTTACCTGAATGCTGTGATATGAAGTCAACTGTTACTAAACATCTTATGTTAGATGATAAACGAGAAGGAAGAAAATACGTTAAAAAAATGCATGCACACAAACATGTCCATGTCAAACTAAGGAAGAAATCCTCGTAACAGTTACAGCCGTCATTTCTGTACTGGGCGTGTGGTCGTTGCTGGTTCATAATTTACCTTCCCACGACCCATCCGTTCTCCCTCTGCCCTCGGCAGGTACCTCAGCTGGTCGTGGCTCTTCACCTGGTGGAGGGACTGCAGCCTTTACTCCTCAGGGGTCTGGACCATTATTAGCGTCCTGCCTGGACTTGACTGTTGTACTTTTCCACTGACTCTCATCACAGGGTTTGATTTTACTAAGAGGCACCTTCCGTGTTCTCTGTGTTCTCGACACACTCTTCCTTCTGTCCACCGTGTCCCGGCAGCTCATTGCCCCTGGTTGCCAGGATCAGTCACTCAGTATCGTCATCTCTTTTGTCTGTTGCCCAAAGTGGCCGGGTGACCATCTCATCTTCCAGTCCCGGGGAATGGTTGTGTCTCCTGGGGGCGACACTCCTCTCTTTGGCACTAGGACCTCTAGACCAGCAGAGCCCGAGGGTGATGGGACAGGGAGCACACACTTTGTCAGGGGACGATGAGCGGTCGTGAGGGTGGAGCCACCCGCACTTCCACCCTTGAGTCTTGGACCCTGGGACCCTGGCTGTGGGAGGGGCAGCCCTGAGTTTGGAGGCTGATTCACAGCCTGTCCTGCCTCTTGGGGGACACGGCCCCAGCCCTGCAGGGTGGAGCCCCCAGCTGTGAATAAGGCTTCAGAATGCTGTTCCCTGCTTCTTCAGGCTAGCCACTGTTGTGGGATGACTTCGTGGAGAGAGTAGTTCAGTGAAAGAGGGCAGCACATTTTAAAAACGGTGAAGCCCTTTGTGCATTGTGGTATAAATTCTTTCCGTCAGAATGAACGTTATCTAGCCTCACATTTAGACTGTACAGGGTATTGTTGCATTCAGCTTGGGACCATTTCTTTATTATAATAGTAGACAGTCCAGATAGATTATCTGTCTATCTTCAGTCAAACCGTTGTTTATTTTTTAAAGTGCATAATTGTAGAAATATGTGAAATAACTCAGTCGTCTTCAACGGAAGTTTTCTTCTTTTCTAGGCAACAATCCCTATTCCACGTTCTCGCTGCTTATTCTATTTACAACACGGTAAGTGGGGCGTGCCTGCCCACAGCGGAGCTGTGCTCTGAGCAGCTGGACCATGTCTTTGGGGACCCCTCCCTGACATGACCCTTTTGGCCAGCGTTTCTTCATCTCGGGGCTGGATGGTCTCCTGGTCTCAGTGGGTCTTCTGGAGGCTCCGTGGCAGCCCTGGGGTCTTGGAGCAGGGCTGGTTTGGAATTGGGAAAAACCACGGTGTGACAGTGAATCTCACTCTTTCCCTCATTATCTAGATTGTTCTGTTATGTTTTCTGTTGCTGTTTATTTTTTATCTTAAGCAAATAGGACTGGGAATGCGCAGGACTAGAAGGACAGGAAGTGGTGGGCAGATGAATTTGCCTGACTCTCGATCAGTCTTCATTGCCCCAGGAGGTTGTGCTCCATTCACTGGGTGAGGTCCGGAGGGGCTACCCTGTGTACCTACTTGCTGTGTGGTGGAGCAGGCTAAAACTAAACTTTGCCAGCATCTGAGCAAAGAAGAGGAGTATTGAGCTGAGACTCACACGTTAAACAGAAAAATAAACAGCAGGTGTGATGACACTGAGCAGAGGCTAGTAAGACGCACGTGGGCTTGGACTTGCCCGTACTTCTGCACTTCCTCTTGGATACAGATGTGTTCTTTGATAGCATGTGGCTCAGCTCTGTTAAGATTGTAGTATTTCTCTGTGAATAATCTGTTTAGGCATTTTCTGATTATTTTATACACCAGTTTTTTTTTTTTAATGTGTGTGTATACACGTGGTTTGATCTTAAAACCCCCGGCTTCCCTGCTGTCATTTACTCTGTAGGAGGTTGGATACTGTCAGGGGATGAGCCAGATCACAGCCTTACTCCTCATGTACATGAATGAAGAGGACGCCTTCTGGGCCCTTGTCAAACTCTTCTCGGGCCCCAAACATGCCATGCATGGTAAGGAAACCCCACGGGTGATCAGAGACAACAAATGAGGGAGAAAAAGGAAAATTCAAACAAAGTCGAACTTTGGAAGATGTTTGGTAGAGTGAAGTACAAAAATTCAATGCCTAGGGGGCTTGTTGAGTTAATTGGTGTTTGTTACTAATTTCTTATTTCATTCTTCTTGAACTTTTCTAAGCTTTTCTGTTCACATTTATATCCCTTATTTGTGTTTACTCCAAAGTATACTGTTGGCATTTAAAAATTCCCTTCTTTCTTGCCCCAGCCAGAAGAAACTAATTTACGTTTGGAGGAATTTAGGAAAAGCTGTATTGTTGGAGAAATAGAAGATGCCTTTGGATCAAAACTTTTAGACAGTCATGCCTTGAGTGAAATGCTTACTGTCAGCTGCATATTGGGATGTGTACCTCTTTGTTAACGAATAATTATTGAGAAATGACACTTAGGTGTGTAACGGAAAGATACATAATAATTAGGTAGTTTTGTATATCAAGTATGTATTTTTAGTTCTTTCATCCTTAAAAATTGATTCCATTTTACATAAAAAGGAGGCTGATAACACATTCTGGGCACTGTATTATTTAGTATTTTAAAATCTGCATAGTTTTTTGGTTTTCAAATTAGAAGATTATTTTTAATAACCTTTTCCTCATATTTGCAGTAAGTTTACTGCAAGCATATGCAGTAAACTTTATTTGAGAGAGTTTGGATCACAGCTTCTCTTGGAAGTAAAAGTGGCATTTGTCCATACAATGCAGAATTAATTTTCCCAGTGCCATTGCGTGTGACAGCACCCAGTTAAAAACACGTTTTGGTGCTAATCCCTCTAAGAGCGGACCATCTAAGTTCTGTCTGTGGACATTGGAGCTTTATGTGGTAGGGAATCCGCCACATGCTAACGTGATATTTTACATTTTCAAAAGTATGATTTTCCATAGTCCATAGTTTATTAAATCTCGCTTTCTTACCCCGTGGTTATTGTGGGTGTGTGTGTGTGTGTGTGTGTGTGTGTGTGTGTGTGTGTGTGTGTGTGTGTGTGTGTATTTGCACTTAGCTATCTCCCTCAGTGTTCCTTGTGAATGTTTTTTCAAATAAATACCACCTGCATGGTAACTGTTTCTGGACACTTTGCATCCCATAAATAGACCCCAGTAGTAAGACACATTGTATTGAGTTGCCATCTGGTAGGCAGTATCATTTAAAAAGGCATCTTGACACTAACGCCTCCTTGTCAGTCTTTATTTTGCTTTACGATGAGAGAGTGTTGCTGATCTGTTGGGACGCGCAGTGCAATGCCACTCTTTCAGTAGGGCGTCGCGGGGAGCACTGCCAATTCCTGTCACCAGTCTTCTCTCTAAGGCAGTATTAATTTTACTATCCCAACGTTTACATTTACAGAACAGTTTGGATCTTCATTATGGGTGAGTTTGTACTTAGAGATACTTGTTTCTCGATCTGCCAATGACATTTTATACCTAAAGGTGACCTCAGCTCTGCATTGAGGGCTAAAGAGAACGAGGTGTAAGATACCAAGTCTGGGGGGCCACTGAAAAGTGAAGCAGCGTTAGGGATCCCAGCATCCTTGAGCTGGTGTTTATTGCTGAAGGGATTGTCTTTTTTCAAAATTAGACTTTTTCTTGAAGTTCTTCCAACTTCCATTCCTATCAAATTGACCATGAAAGCGGCACAGAAAGAGAGAGATGGATTTTTTTTTTTAATGAAATCATTTCACTGGAAAAATCTTAACTAAGAGAGGAATTTCCTATCTTTGGAAATTTTTACACACACCTTAGAAAACTGAGATTT
The DNA here is from genome assembly GCF_048773025.1 of Camelus bactrianus. NCBI lineage: Eukaryota > Metazoa > Chordata > Mammalia > Artiodactyla > Camelidae > Camelus > Camelus bactrianus. Next base: position 26,170,350 of record NC_133573.1, read on the forward strand.
AGTTAAGAAATAGCCCTTCCGTGAAGATTATAAAGCAGTGTTTCCCAGCAGTGTGTTCTTGGAGGGGCATAGTTCCACTTTTTGGAAACAGATGTGCTGTGGGGGAAAAATGGACTCCAAGATCAAATAAAGCTGGGATATGAGTTAAAGAAAGAACTTAAGTAAGTTTCTTTAGTCTGTAAAACAACTTAAGAACATTCAGAAGCTCTTAGGCCTCAGGAGCTTGTATTTACAAGAAGAGTACATTGAACACACAGTGTTTCTCCTGGATTCTCTTAAAGACATAGAACATTTATTAACATCTTTAAAAGTTACATAGACCCTGCCTTGGAAAACAGTAACGTGGAGAAATCATAAATTCATTGTGTAAACATCCTTTTTAAAGAGTTGTATACAATATCTGAGAGGAAACTTGTGACTAAAAATAGATGTTTAGTTCCATGAATTAAATACACAAAATTAATATTAGTTTCCCATTTACAATTAGTTACCTCCTAAAAATCTTACAGATTTTATGTCGTATCATCAGTTGTGATAAAATACATTAGCATCGGTCGTACAGTGCCGGTATGCTTTAGCTGATGTTAGATTACCACTTTCAGAAAGGATTAAAAAGTAGTAATAACTCTGGAAGCACGGCACTGGTGGCGGTGTTAGAGTAAGCCTGAAAAACATAATCAGATGTTTGTTGTGTAATGTACTAACGGTAAGGCAATGATAAGTAATCAATATTAGAATAATTTATAAAAAATGTGTGCACTAATGATACGACTTAGTACTTCAGGAGAGCAGATAATCTTAATAAACGGCTTCCGTTTCCATTTTTTCTTAGCTTCTTAGTTTCCCTTTTAATGCACAAATGTTCTGTCCTCATTTATATTTTTACCAGATTATAAGAGATCCTCAGCAAACACATGCTAGACTGTCTAAGTCTCATTAACCAAAACTTACAAACAATTGATCCCTCGGTGGGAGGGAAAAATATTTTGGTAACCACTGGATTTGCTGTTGTTGTTGACAGTTAAAAAATGAAGGAAATATGTCGCATTTTAAGATAGGGCTTTTGTGGGTGTTGTTTAATGAAGTATTGTCTTTATGTTTGTATTCCAGGTTTTTTTGTCCATGGTTTTCCCAAACTCTTGAGGTTTCAAGAACATCATGAAAAAATACTGAATAAATTTTTGTCCAAGCTTAAGCAGCACTTGGTAGGTAGATGTGATACTGACTTTCAGCACGAATAAAGCTGGAAGACTTGAGTGCAGCCATTGGTCCCAATTCCCTTACTGATTTACAGTGTCGTCCACTTTATTACTAAGCAGTTATAATTCCCAGGTGTTCGAGGGACATGAGATTTGTGAGATTTAGTACTGATGAACTGTCACAGCACCAACTCATAGAATCACACTTTTTTGAAGCTGCTATATACCAACAATACAGTTTTTAAGGATATATGCTTTCTCAGTGATTTGGGAGGATTTTTTAAATTGCTCTAAAAGTATTTTAAGGGTCATACAAACTCGTCCTCAGTGAACCACATACATGATCTCCTGTAAAACGCAGTAATTTAGGGAAGCAGAGCTCTTCCCTGTAGAACGAATTAGAACCAAAGTGTTGTGTTCCAATCCTGTCACAAGAAGGGTTTATTCTCAGAGTGATTCTCAAAAGTAAACTCGAGGGAGGGGGAGCCGGGAGTGGGAGTTGGCAGACAAAGTGAAATCCTCCAGCACGAGAAGGATTCTGAGTGAAGGGTCCTTAAGCTTTGACTGGTGCCTCCGCTGCCTGATGTGTGTTATATTGTCCTGTTTTGTTTGCTGCAGTCCAGAAACTGTGAAATCTTTGTGTTTTTCAGGATTCCCAAGAAATCTACACAAGTTTTTACACAATGAAATGGTTTTTTCAGTGTTTCCTTGATCGGGTGAGTATTTACTTAGAAAACTCAATCGTAAAATTCCAAATACCAGACAAGGGCAAACTGTTCATCTTATTTCTGTTTTGTTTTTAATTGTAGACTCCCTTTACACTAAACCTCAGAATATGGGACATCTACATCTTTGAAGGAGAGCGAGTTCTTACAGCTATGTCTTACACGATCTTAAAATTACACAGAAGTAAGAAAACATTTAATTATAACGCTTTCACAAAAAATCTAGCCTTGTTTTAACTCTGATTTCTCATTACTCACCCAACTTCAAATTCATTTCCTTTTGGTAATAAGTGAAGAAATTGTCTTCAGTTGGTGATTGAGTATCACTGGTTCTGTCTCATAACCAGAAGCTTTACATTGCCAAGGTCTTTGATTCTTTTCTCCATATCGGTTTCGTCTTCACACAAGTAGAATGTAAAGTTTGGTTTTGTTAATGATGATGTTCTATTGATTATTTGTTTCCACGGGGACCCCTTGTCTCTTTTCATCAATCTGAACCTTGGGTTTGTAGGAGGAGAGGGACACCAAAGAAGCCGGGCCCCTTAGTTAAAAGTGCTGGAGAGGGCATTTCCCATGACTGCTTCCTTCACCAGGAATAAAGCACCCAGCCCAAACGAGGGGCGCCTCCTCTCCTCCCCCTCTCTGACTGCTTTGTGGCCTCTGGGGGCAAGGACTGCTCATGTCTAGTTGCCCAAATGCAACACAGGTCTTTAAAAAGGCTTCAGTCGCGTATTTCAAGGGCTCTGTAAATTTGACGTGTGATGCCTTACTTTAAAAATCAAGAAGTGTAAAATGACTATAACTCAGTTAAAAAAATGTGAAAAAAAATTCTCAAAAAAAAAAAAATCAAGAAGTGAGTTTTTCTTTATGAATATGAAGAAGCTTATAATACCCCTCAAAGTGTCAATCCAACCTCAAAACGTAGGTGACTCCCCGTGTAACTGTGCAGAGGGGAGACTCCCTGAAACTCTGGGGCCTCCCACGCAGGTCCCATCTAGGGCAGAGCCTCGTATCACGTTCCCTTTATCTGCTCTCCTGTGTTGTTCTTGACTGATTGATCTGTTCAGTTTGTCAGCTAAATGATAAGCTGACTGAGTGCTTGCAGTCGTGTTTTGTAGTGTTTCTCCCTGCTGGGCTTGGCTTTGTTCTAAGAACATGTGAGGTCCTTTGATACAAGATTGTTTGATTGCTCACTTGCAAAGCAAGGACTTAAAGAGCACCGAATTATCCACATTCTAGATAGGAATGAAAACTTTAAAATCACATCTGTATTGTTTACTCTGAAAGAAGAGGATTCAGGAGCGTCGTGGTTCATTTCCCTCCCTCCCCAACACGCAAACCACAGCACCGAGATGAGACAGTTTGGTAACAAATTACCTCCCAAGACTGTCATTACAACCACAGGGAATCAGTCAGTCTCCTCTCCCTCCCTCCCTCCCTCCCTCCCCTTTACTCCTTTTCTCTCTTTCTGAATTATGAACTGACCAAGATGTTGAACAGAAGTGTACTTTTTATTAAGATATATACTTACTAGTTTAGTGTTCCCTAAACAGTGATAAAGTAGAAACATGGTGTTATGTTCTCCATAGCCTTCTTCTTCCTCTTAAATTATGTTTTACCTGTGATTCTTGACTAATTTTGACAAGTGAAAAGTTTTTTCACCGTTTGTAAATAAACTTGAAGCATAACCATTACTTTGTATCCTACCATGTCATCAGACTAAACAAGCTGTGGGAAGACTGCCTGTTGTGTATTTTTTCTTCATTAGGAAGACAAATCTTAAAGTCTTAAATGAAGTTCTTTCACCATATAACGCTTGAAAAACTGTCTAGACCAATATTCAGTGGAAACTCCTTAGATTTTTTTCTTGTTTTTCTCCTGATCGCCTTACTAGTATTTAGAGACATTGTTACTATAAAAAAAATTAGTGATTTTTAAATAATAAAAAAAATTAGAAATGACCTAAATGTCTGATACTAGAAGACCAATTAAGTATAGAGCACACATGCAGCAAAATCTTACGTAGTTGTTAGTGACTTAAGTTGTTAATAGTAAGGTGTAAGACCATATTTGTTGAGGTGAGAGGTATCAGTGATGCACGATAATTGAGTTGGGGGAAAAGCAAGAAGGTGAGTAACGTGGAAGGTGTCATTTATTTTTGTAAATTGATACACATGGACACACACATGCTTCTAGGGCAGTGACTAATGGATCTGAGCTAATTTTTACTTTGTGCTCTGTATCTGTAATTTTAATTTTTTCAGTGAAACTAATTTCATAAGTAGAAATACAGATAATTAATAATCCAGATTTGGGGGAAGTTTGGAAGTAGTGAAAATACAGACCCGGAGGTGGATGTGCCCGTGAAGTTGGAGCTCCGTGCCAGTAAAACAGGAAGTGCACGTCACGCTTGGTGGCCTTTCTCTGTCTACCGACTCTAGGAAGCTCTTGCTCTGGGTCAATATGCGTCAGCATGGTTATTCTCAAAGCAACAAGAGGGGATTTAGCGGTATTCATCTGTCCCCAGTCCCGCAAGAGTACCTGCTTTGCTCTGTGACTGCTCTAGTATCAGAAAACATTTTTGTCTTACTGAGTTTCAGTAGTATTCACAATGCCATGTATACGTTGTGTGCTGTGCCCTTTTAAAAAATGCATCAGAATAGAACACATTATCTTCTCAACCTGAAGTAGCTGGTGTTTATTGTTCTCTTCTTTTCTTAGAACATCTTATGAAATTGTCTATGGAAGAGCTTGTAGAGTTTCTTCAGGAGACCTTGGCGAAGGATTTTTTCTTCGAAGATGACTTTGTAATAGAGCAACTTCAGATATCCATGGCAGAACTAAAGCGGGCAAAATTAGATCTTCCAGAACCTGGTAAGGAGATTCTAAACACTTTATACCTGACTTACAATTAAGATTCGCAGACATGCCGCCAGTGGCCTGGGCCATTGTTGTTTGAAAACATAAGCGTACTTGTGATGGATTCATGCAGATCAGTTTTTATCGCCTGCTTATGGCTTTATTCTTATTTTAAGAAGAAGCAAATAAACATATTAATTAAATCAGCCTCTCCTAAGAGAGTCCCTACTTCAGTTTAGGAAGTTTGTTTTGACGAGTAATGTTTAATCAGAAGTAACCATGCTGCTCTAAGCTACTATAGTACTAAGCACTTTTTACTTCCTTCATCGCATTTTGTGAGACCATGTGCAGTAGCAGAGCACGTAAAAGTCCCGTATTACAGACGAGGAAACTGATACTAAGGGGCTGATGTGTTGCTGCAGGACCTGCAGACAGCATCATTGACGCCAGGGCCCAGGGGTCCTGTCTGCCCATCCAGGGCCCTTTGCAGGGTGTTGCAGTGTAGATAATATATTTTACTCACTGATTTCAGACCCTCTTGGAGGACCTCCTGTTCAGCTTTCTGCTGTGTGCTGGGTTGGGGATTTAACTCAAAAGAAAGACGTGCTTCATGCTCTCAGGGTGCACAGAGCAGAGACAGAACTTACACAAATGACAACAAATAGAGTGTGGTGAGTGGGGCACCCACAGAGCTGGAAGCAGGATACACGGGGAAGGATCCGACGAAGGGCGGAGCAGTACCGGACGAGAGGAGAGGGGAGGAAAGTGTGGGAAGATCTTTTCCTCTTTGGTGAAAAGCAGATGTTCTGCTCTTAGTTACATAATTGCAAGGGTCTAATCAGTATCTCCTGAGGTTTGCTGCGGGCCATCCGATTTCCCTCGGGAACAAACCATCACAGCGGCAATTGAGAGAACTGGGTGTGGGCCTTGGCCCGTGAGGCCATCACCTGTGCGAAGTGAGGTCGGCCCTCTCATTCAGAACAGTAGCGTCCACTTTCTACTCATTCTCTCCTGGAGCACGGGCTGCATTTGGAACAGCAGTTACTAACTGTATTCTGGCTTCTTTACCATTTATTTTTAAGTGTCTTGCCTACTTTTAAAAAGAGTTTAAGACAAGTTTTAGTAAAAGACACATATAGAAAATACATATTTGTATGTATGTAGTGGAACTATTTAAACACGAGAACAAAGTAACAGCCTGTGTAACACAAAGGGCCGATTGAGCATCTAACGAGCAGCTAATGTTTATTGAATGTTTCCTCTGCCCCACGTACTACAGGGAACATCTCATTTATTCCCTAAAATAACTGGAAGGAAAGGCACTCACTCATCCTCATTTTACACAGGAGGAAACTTGGTAGCAGTAGTTTGTAAGGCCTCTTTACTAGGAGAGGGTAGGATGGGGTCCTAGGGTAAGGCGAGGGATGACAGCAGAGGGCGGGTGCTTTGCTTTCTCTCTGTCTACTCTGGCGGTTAAGGTGCGACGCGGTGGGTCGCTCTGCACTTTCCGGGATGATAATCTGTCCTCATCTGCGTTTCTGCTGCCACAGCGTCGGCTCTTTGGACTCCCCCACAGCGTCCCGTTGTTACCGTCTTCGCATTATTGTAAGCTCTGTGTGGAACAGTAAGATAACCAAACCAACACTAGTGAGAAATTTAACACCATACCTGTCATTTTTGTTACGTCTCTCCTGCCTCAGTCTTCCATCCCACGCAAACACGTGGAATGCTACACTTTTTTTTTTTTTTTTTTGCTGGCTGGACTGAGTATTCCATTGTTTTGATTTGTATTTCTTTAATTTTGAGTAAGTTCAGTGTCTGCCTTATGTATTTATGGTGCATTTTAAATGTTTTTCTGACAACTTCCCAGTTGATCTTCTGCCCACTTTTCTATTGACCATTGAATGGTCTTGGCACTCTTGTCAAAAATCATTTGACCAAGGTGGGGAGGGTACAGCTTAGTGGTAGAGCACGTGCTTAGCATGCACGACACCCTGTGTTCAATCCGCAGCAGTTCCGTTAACAAGTGAATAAAATAGCGTGAATAAATAAAGAAACCTAATGACCCCTCCTCCAAAAAGACACACCAAAAAAAAAAAAAAAAAAAAAAAAAAAGGAAAAAAACAATCATTTGACCACATACACAAGGATTAACTTTCGTTCTGCTCCGTTGGTCGTAAGGTGTCTGTCTTTGTCCCAGCACCAGAGCTGTGGAGTAAGCTTTGAAACCAGAAAGTGTGAGTCCTCCAGCTGAAAAAGACTGTTTTAGCTATTCGGGGCCCCTTGAGATTCCATATGAATTTTAGAATGCGTTTTTCTATTTACGCAAAAAAAAAAAAAGTCATTAGGATTTTGACAGGGATTGCATTAAATTTGTAGATCGCTTTGGATAGTATTAACATCTTGACAATGTTAATCTTCCAATCTATCAACATGGGATGTGTTTCCACTTACTTACGTCTTCTCCAGTTTCTTTCAGCAACGTCTTACGGTTTTAATTGTGCAAGTCTCACACCTCTTTGATTAAGTTAATTCCCAAGTCTTACTGATGAGGGAGGACTTACTTCTGTCAGTTTGCTGTTTGTTTTCAGTATACCTTTCTTCTGGGACTATCTTAATTTATCCCTCACTTTGGAAGGACAGTTTTGCCTGACACAGGATGCTTGGTTGACAGTTTTTTCCCTTTTTGCACGTTAGGTATATCAGCCTACTGGCCTCTGAAGCTGATGAGAAGTCTGCTTATAGCCTTATCTGAGGGTACCTTGTGTGTGACAAGTCACTTCTCTTTTGCTGCTTTTAAGATTCTCTTTGTCTTTCAGAACTTTGAGAAATGAAGGGATGGATGGGGAGGAAGAGGGCAGGGGCCCTTTAAAGCCTCTGGAGGTCACTGGAGCTGGGGGAGAAGGGCTCCTGCGGTGGGGGGAGGGGCTGCCTTGTGTTTTCCTCTCTTGTTCATTGACACTGACTTGTTACAGAGATCAGTCTGTTTTCTTGTGGAATGTCTCATTTGGAGGTGTCTAGTTTTTCTTTACTTTGGTCATTTAATTTGTTCCTCTAGCTTCTGTATTTTCTGCAAGCTAGAAGCTAGATGTAGACATTTAATCAGATTCAGATTCAACAGCAGGCACAGAATGACTGGTTTTATTACTGTTAGTGATACTGAGCTTGAACCCTGGATAAAAGGTGGTGATAACCAGATCTTTTTATTTTAAAAATAAGGTTTTTTTTTTTTAATTACAAAAACTTTCCAGTTAGCAAGTGATTTGTGGTGCAGTGTTTTGACACTGTACAGATATCCAGTTTCCTTTTAATCTTTCCCCTGATGGTTTTAGCTTCCATTGGTAATCCTTGCCAAAAAGAAATATTTCATTTGAGGTTACAAAATAGTGATTTTTCAGATTCCATTCTTTGCTTTACATTTGTCAAATCAGACTTCCTTCTGTAGGAAAGCACGTTCCCTCCTCCTTCCAGAGGGGCTCTTTGGTTGCCTTAAAATGTGCTTGCTACTGAAACGACAGAATAAACGCTGAATGTGTCAGTTGTCCAGAATTAGGAGTTCACGTCTTGATTATGTCCAGTGGCAGCAAACGAGCTTATTGTCTCCGCTCTTTCATTGCAAATCTGTGGAATGTGATACAGTCTAAACGTTTTAACGCTCAAATCGTTCTGTATCTGGCCAGTGGAACCTCCTTAAACAGATTCCTGTGTCCTGTGGCCCCAGCGTGGTGAGTCTCGGAATATTTCCTTGCTTTTCTGTGCAACAGGCTATCTCTGGCTCATCCTAAGAATTCCTTGTTTCTCAGTTTCGTTACACAAGTGGTGCCCAGATACATCCTGATAAGAATGGCAGACAGTCTTGAGGTAGATGGGTGAGTGTGAGGGCTCCCATTGCTTCTGTTCTCCCCTTCAGGGTAACTGTCAGCGGCCTGGGACTTCCTCGTCTCCTCCTCTCCTTTTCTTTCACCTGTGAGCCCACATGTAGACACGTACATCTACATAAATGTGTGTAGCGTTTTTGTAGATGTCTTTGTCAGTGATTCTTCCCTTCTACTCCTGATTTGCTGACAGTTTAACCCTATGTCAGTGTTTGTGTTTTTAGAACATTTATCTTGTTGCTAGTCTTGATTTCCAGCCATTTCTGTTCCGTCCTATGTTGTTTGTTTGTTTGTTTTTTTAAATTGAAGTATCATTGATTTACAGTATTATATTAGTTTCAGGTGTACAACAATATTGTTTCTGTTTTATTGATTTTTCTATAATACCCCTGTTTGGGGCCATTGCTAGTAATAAACATACACGTATAAAGCATTTGTAAAGTTTTGCTGTCCATCTCTTAATGTGAATCAACTCTGAAGACCTCAGTTTAAATGAAAGTATTTTTTGTTGACAAAATATTAAAGTGACTCAAATAGTTTCTTGTGTATCCCACTGGCTGATGAGCTTTAGATGGAAATGTCCCTTTGTTGTCCGCTGTCATCTATTCAGATGAAGCCATTTGGCCAAGATTTTGTCAAGTAGGGAAGTCATTCTGGTTAGAAAGCCTATGTTGAACCACTGTGACTTCCAGTTGCCCCAGAGATACAGCTCATGACCTGTCTAGTAGAATGGAGAGAGAATTTTTCTTAGAATAGTTGAGGGGGCCGTTTTAATGTGTATCTTTTGTTTTAGGTATCAGAAAATAGGAAACTGAAAGCAAGCGAGTGAGCATTTTGTTGCTTTTGGCTCTGGTACATGTCCTTTTTTTTCCCGAGAGAAATTAAGAATTTTTTGTTTGTTTATCTGTAGAAAACCATTTCTCGCCTCAGTGCTGCGTTTTCATTTTCGTATGTTTTTTGTGATGGCAGTCAGAATTTTTTACTGGAACACAGGAAGAAAACGCTCATTTGTGCTTGTCCACGGCCCTGCTCTCTGGGCATCACAGTTTGGAATTATTTCAGTCCAGATGCTGTAGATTGTGTTGCACACCGCCGCCTTCTTCCTCGCCCTTGAGGAAGTCTGCGTCTTCCCACCTGGGAAGATGGGGTTTTGCACTTCCTTGGCCTTTTACCGTCAGCTTTGACCTCGCAAGAGCTCCCAACGTGCCGGAATCCTCTGCTTTTCACTTGTTTCTTACCTGGCAGGGCTGTAATTCTTGCATCAAAGGGGGCATCATTTTAATTCTGACGAGCTTTCTCGGTCACTCTGCCATCAGGATTACTCTTAGTGGCTTATAGACAAGGAAGCTTAGGCTGCAAGGTTAAGTACTTGCCCAGGGTCGTGAGGGACTGGCCCGACGGGTGAAGCCTGTGCCTGCGGCATCCCAGGCGGGTGCTGCTGCGTGTGGTTCACGCCGCCCAGGGTCACGCCCTCCTGGTTCTCTGCCTTCGGATGTGCGTCTCCAGGACCTCCCTGAGCAGCTTTCCAGACGCCTCTGGCCTCGTCCGTTCTGCTTGGTGTCCATGACCTGGCTTAAGCCTCATCTTCCTGTAGACTCAGCCAGTCCCCAGCCTCCCGAAACTAATAAAATTTGGTCACCCGTATTTCATGCCGGAAATGTGCCCCGTGCCTGCTTCTGTCCCACACTCTGTGTTTCCCCGTGTCAGTTAGTTCTATGTCTGCGTTAGAGTGAGTTCTTGCAGGACAGTGAGCATGTCTGTGTGTCACCAGCACCTAGTACAGTGCCTAGTTTAGAGTAGGCACTCAATCAGTATTTTTTTAATGAACAAATGAAGTTGCAATAATATTTTTTAGATACTAAAAACATACTGTCTGCAAAAGGTTAGCATGAGGCCGTTTTTGGAGGTGATGGAATCTTTCTGTGTCTTGTGCACGCACAGACAAGTCAGATTCATTGTGTTGATTTAAAAAAAACTGTCCCACTTTTTGAGAATTTGAATGGGTTTTCAGTTTTATTTGTTCATATAATGTAAACTGATGTTACACATGGTGAGCAATTTTTACATACGCGTATGTGAATTGAAACTCTAGGAGACACAGAGCTCAGGTTTTAAAAATTAAGTTATTTCACAGAGATCTATGTGGCATTAAAATAGGTGTATAACAATAAGTACATTTAAATAATTATCTCCTTTCAGCTTTCCTTTTCTTTCAAGTTTTATCTGTTCAAAAAAAAAAAAAAAGTCCAGCCTGTGAACCTAACTACAATGTTCTGTTTGGACTTTTTAAAACTATCACAGCTAGAAATTAGAAAGTATGCTGTATTTCTTTTGGTCACCTTGTTGAAGGCTGTACTGATGTTTGAATTGTATGCTCTTCTGGCGGATAGTACATTAAACCGAAATAAACCACTTGATTTTTCAGGTATAAATTTGAAATCAGTAATTTTGTGACAATATTTTAAAACTCATTTGGACTTAATATTTAATCCAGAAGGGACTAAGTTGATCCCGTCCCAAAATAATTTCCCCCACTTCTCACTGAAAACTGTTGGAGCAATCAGAGTACATATACTCTGTTCCTGAAATTTAAAAGAATGTTGCTCACAGAGAGTGCTCTTAGAGCACGTTCCTGTCACTGGGTCTCTGGTTGGGTGCAGGGAGCTGTTTACCTCTCCGGAGTCAGTCTGTCTGCGAGACTTGCAATTGAGCGTTGCGTCCAGTGGGTGGTGCCAGGCACCTGAGTAAGAGCAGAGATGGACTCTTGCCCTGACTTTTTTAGGGATTCTTTTTGTTGGGCTGTTGTTTTTTTTGGGGGGGGGGTGTTTTTATTTGGTTTTTTTGTTTTTTTTTCTTTTCTTTTTTTTTTTTTTTTTTTTTAGGAAACAATGTTTAAGAAAAAAATAACCAAGAAACATTTTTGCTCTTATTCTGAAATATGTACAGTTATAGTTATTTGTTTTTCCATCAGAGTAGTCTTAATTGTTGGCACTGGCATAAAAATACCGCTTATGTAATAGAACGCTAGGGAAAAATATCATGATTGTGCTGTTTTCACAAAAGCGCCCCCTGTTGTATCTGAAGGGAACTGTGTCGGTTTCCTGAGTCTTCATTTAAACTCCTGGCTTTCAGGGGAAGAAGGGAAGGACACAGTTTGAGGCCTGGAGCTCTAGTGGAGTGAGCAAAACAGTACTGTGTCTGTTGAAAAGAAATCCAGGATGAACGTATGGGTGGTGGTAGAATACTTACTGCCTGCTTATGGCCATCTGCTCTGACATCAGTCATGCTTGAACCTTCTCGGCAGTCAGTTGCTTAGGGGTGAAAGGAGATGCTTAAACATAGACCAAGGACAGCAGTGGCGGGTGGGGAGGAGGGCGAGAGGCACCCATGAAGAGATTGTACAGAACGGTTAGTGCTTGTTTGGGTCTACTTCTGGGGGAAGGGCAGAGAGCATGAGCGCATGAAAACCTGGCTGACGGTGCTTAGGTCCTTCTTAGAGGGTCTGCACAATGTAGCTTCAGTCAGGGCCAGCTGAATAATTAATCTTCAAAAAAGAATTGCCTTAATGACAAAGTTGAGCAGATTTTTCTTGTTAACCTTGTACTTAGGTGCAGAGGTCAGCCCCCCCCCCCCCCCCCCCCCGTGGCGGTGAGGCTCTGCCCTGCCCAGTCCTGTGAAGCCGGGTGTGAAGTGGGTCCCACTCAGAGGGGCAGGAGAGCCCCAACCCTGCCTCTGTCTTCCCTCCCCCTCCTCACCCCTTTCCCTCCTCCTCCCTCCCTGTCTTCCTCTCCTCCCCTCCCTTCCCCCCTCTTCTCTGGGCCTTTTTTTCCACCCCTTCTCCTTCCTCCTCCTGAGAGACAGGGCCCCTCCCCACAGTCAGGGTTGCCCTCAAGGCCCTTAGAAATGCAAACACCAAGTGTCTATGTGATTGTTGTTGAGTTGCCAAGGATTTGAGGATTTACACTGTCTGGAGGTGGTGGGTCAGTTGCAGTAAGAACCCGCACACGGCATCATCCAGGGGCCATCAGTCAGCGGCTCCTGATGGCGGATGGAGTGGTGCCGGGGTCACAGCTGTGTTAGGTCCACCTGCTCCCTGGTCACAGGCCAGGCCGCTGGGGAGACCGAGTGCTGCAGTCAGTACACTCAGTGTCCGGGGCGAGGTCTCCTAGCCTGACGCAACACTGTCCTTGAAGTTGGAAGGAGTTAGGTTTTTACGCACTTATATTTTAGAAGGCTCTTTTTTATATCCTTATCTACTGCCTCTTTCAAATTACTTTACTTTCTACCGTATTTATTGAAAATCTTCATGGAGATCAAGAGGCCATGTCCTCTAAATGTCTTTGTACAGTTGAAGTATTTACCATGTACCTCTTACATAGTCCTGGTTTCTAATGAGAGATTGACATTCGGGAATTAATAGACACAATGTCCTCCTGTTTGCACTAAGTTTTTTCCGCAAACCCTGCTGCATCTAGTTTCTTGGGTATTTATAACCGTCATGCTTCCGTACTGTTTATTGGAACAATGTGTCTAAAATTACTCCGATTCATACTAGTTACATGTGAATGCTTGGACATTTTGTCAGAACCATACACCTGTTGCGATTTTGGAGCCTTTGGAAGACCTGCAAAATAGGTAGAAGTCACTTCCAGGTGATCATCTACTGGGGGAAGGGAAGTGTGTTACGGGCTGTCATGAAAGAGCTGTAAGATGCTACTTTGGGGGGAATTTAGAAGTCACAGATTTTTTGTTTTCCTTAGTGTGGCTTTTGACCTCTAGACCATTCAGTAAATGGAACGTGCTAAAGTTTTCTTCTAATTCTGGTATAACATGTGGATGCAAAGAATATCAGTGTCTCTTCCTTAGAGAAATTTGTGTATTGACCTGAATGTGAAGTAGGGTTAAGTGAACAGTGAGCACTTTTCTCACCCTCTGTAATGACAAAGTAGAACTCCCTCACCTGTGTGGTGCGTGCCTTTCCATTTTGCTTCAGGCATGAAGTTGCCGCCTCAGTCTGTTACTTCCTTCTCAGTTTTTTTGCTCTTTCTCCTGAGAAATATGTGCCTTATGTTTGTAATCCCACGTTGTCCTGTGTGCCCTAGCAGTCTTCACGGTAGTGCCTTTCATATACCCGGAGGGTCTCAGAGTGGGCTTCTGTGAATACGGAGACACAGGAACAGTATGAGATGCGGCCTTACCCCCGAGATGCTCAGTTTTCTCCCTTGGTCCTCTTTCCTCCCCATGTCCGTCCTTCCACCTCCGCTCCGAAGGGGGTGTTTTGATGTTTGGCTGATGCTGATGAAGTATCAACTAGCCATTAAGCCAGCCATTCGTTTACTATGCTGAGTGCTTAGAACGCTGTCAGAGGGGGAGCTAAAAGAAAATTGATAAATTTGGATTTTCTATTACGTAGATCTTTGTATCTTCTTGATAATCTCTGTTCATTGGGGTTACTTACCTACAGGGAGGAAGGACTTCATATATGTATCTGGGACTAAATGGATTCCTATTTGTAGAGCTGATAAAAACTTTGCAGGGGACCCACTCTGGGCACAGAGAGCCTTTGCATTTCCGGGAACTCTCCCCTGCTCTGTCCCCCGGGCCCCGAGTCATTTTAGTTACCTTACCCTGGCACTATCTTCATGGCCCTCTGTACAACTAGCACAGCTCCGTGAGGACAGGGCACTCCCCGGTTTCACCCTTGGATCGCCAGCACCTAGAGCGGTGCCTGGCTATAGTAGTTGCTGACAGGTGTGTATTTGTTGAATGGATGGATGAATGAAACAGACGGTAATTGTCAGTTCTAATGCTTTGTGTACTTTCAGATGTATAAAATAAAAAGCTTACATAAATATTGTCAAAGTGAGGTTAAATTCAGTTAAAACCATCCCATGTGTCTCAGGTTGAGTGAACATGGCATAGTGGAAGACAGCAGTGAAGTGGGAGTGAAAACATTGGGTCCTGGTTCTCACTCAGCTTCTGCCACTAAAGATCACTTGGCTTCTTTCTCTGAGACGTTGCTTCACCTCCTATAAATCACGGGCTGGACTGGATCTCTCTGGAACCCCAAGGCTCTAAGAAGCTGCCCAGTTGAGGGAAGAGGAGAAGGGGTGAATGGGAGGTACCCCGAGCCCTTCCACTTTAACTAGAGCAGCTGGCTTCTGTTTTCTTTATATATTGGAGTTTCATGTGAAATTTGGTTTTTTAAAAAGATTAATTTCAAAAAGTTTAAACAACCACTGAGCTAGAATAGCATAAAGGTTATTTTTAGCTCAGTAATTCTGATTCTGGTAGCTTCACTACTTAAAGGGTATTGCATCTCCATCATTCTTTGCTCCCTCCCTTCCCAGAGAAAAGCTCATTGAACTTTTTTTAATATCTTAAGAAAATTATGATATGTGGGCAGATAATACGATTGTCATCACCAAGAACGTTAGCTGCATGAAAACAGTGGCTGCGTCTGCCTGCTCACGACTGATGGACTTGTGCTTACTTGGGAAATCTGTGTTAGACGCGCGGGTGGCTGGGTATTTGAAGAGAGCAACAACTTATTTTTAAGTGAGAATATGTTATTATGTAGTAAAAGGTAAAAAACATGTATCTTATACTAGGAAATTTTTACAAGTGAAGTCTTGTTTTTTTCAAGGTGGTATTTACTGGGTATCCATATTGTAAGAAATCGTTTTTAAATACTGTTTACTAAATGCCCAATTTACTGCACCTTCCTTAATTTCTCATTAATTTTCCAATGTTAGTTATTTAAAATATAAAGCTAGAAGTATATAATATGATTTTCTTTCTTTTTTATTCTTTTCCCCCCTTTTTTGCATTTAAAGTAGCATCGTTTTAATTTTTTTTTTAAATTTTTTAATTTTTTTTTGTTTTAATTTTTTTTTTCTGCTGACAACCAGCACTTTATTTATTAGTGAGATGCTGTGGTCTGGGAAAGGGGAAGCCGGGATAGACAGGACAGCACCCATCTCAGGGATTTTCCTGGACATCAGGCGTTCCCTCCATGCAGGTTTAGAGGAAACACCTTCCTGGGTAAACTCCCCAGAGGGCAGCGCTGTGACTGCCAAACAGCAGGGATAGGAGGGGCCCCTTAGGCAGAGCTGGGCCCCTGGGACAGCAGGGTTTCGATGTCAGGCTCCATGTCGAGGGTCAGAAAGCGGTGGCTATACCTGCGCACAGGCGCACCATCTGGGCCCCCCCGGGAACTTCTCGAAGTTCCAGGAGACATCGTTGCGGCATACTGGAGACCAGGTGATGAACTTGGGGTCGGTCATGAGGGCAGTGGCGTGGTCCCTGGGAGTGGGCAGGGCCTCACGAAGAAAGGCGAAGAGCGGGTGCGCCTTTGAGCCGTCCACCTCGCATTTCTCAAAGAGCACGAAGTTGGGCTCGAACCTGCCGTCTGGTCGGACATACTTGAGGCAGTTTAGGATCTCCTCGTTCTTCGAGTTCTCCTGATACCCAGACTGGTTGCACAGGGAGCCCAGCACGACCAGGCCCCGGGGCCCGAGGCGCCGCTGCAGCTTATTCATCTGGGTGTAGTCCCGGCCCGTTGTGCCTCAGTGACGCCACGTTCTCAGTGCGCAGCACCTACCTCGCAGGGCGCCCTGGCTCCCCGGCTCCCCGGCTCCCCGGCTCCCCCGCTCCCCCTGGCCCGCGGGCGCGCGGAGAAGGCGCACGCCGAGCACCGAGCCGCGCACGTGGCGTGGGTTTGGAGAAATAAAGGAGCGCCACGGCCTAGAAAAAGCCTTTTTAAAATCTTTTTAATTGAAGTACAGTTGATTTACAATGTAGTATTAATTTCTGGTATACAGAGTAGTGATTCAGTTATATATATATATATATATATATATATTCTTTTTATATTCCTTATCATTTTAGGTTATTACATGGTACTGAATATACTTCCCTGTGCTGTACAGTAGGACCTTGTTGTTTACCTGTTTTATATATAGTAGTTAGTATCTGCAAATCTCAGGCTTAAAGTCTGAGTCTTTTGGAATATTAATTTTGAAATGGAGAATATTATTTCTTTTTATTCCGTGGAAGGTACTTGAGGTAATAATAAGCTATTTGAGGACAACTTGGAGACCACGGTTGGTCAGCAGTTGACTTTTTAATTTGGCAGGCCTGCTTGAAGTTGATAGGAAAAGGTTTACTGAGATTCCAGAACCATTTTAGTGGAGGCAGTCTAAAGTGGAAGGAATGTAATGGTAAGACACTGAACTACTGACCTGCAGGATTGTTTTAGGAATAGAAATGAGAACATCAAACTTGGGTTCTTCAAAAATCATGTAGCAGTGTGTCTTAACAAAATATAAGAATCATGTGTTACGCAGTTGTATGACCCTTACTCGTAAGGTTGTAGGTCTTCCCACTTGCACATTGCCTAGTAAGACCTTGCGTTTCGGTATGGTTTAGTATCAAGTATTAAGCCTCTGATGCTCTGTGTGTGTGTGTGAGTGCACATGTGAAAAGCACACAGTTACTCACAATGTACTACTTCTGTTTGGTCCATGCTCTTGTGCATTTATATGTTGCTTATGAACTTATCTTTCCCTTCAGGTAAAGAGGAAGAATTTCCAAAGAAACCTTTGGGACAACTTCCCCCTGAATGTCAGCTGGCTGGCGTCAGTCACCTGAGCAACGGACAGAGAAGTGTGGGCAAGTCAAGTCCCCGGACAGGAAGCAGAAGGGAAAGCAGCTCCTCTCCTCACAAGACACACGAGCACTCCCCTCACCATCAGAGCAGAGCTGGTACCCCGGAAAGAGTGAGGCAGCCAAGGCGGAAGTCAGTGGACGAGGAAAGTAAAAAGCTTAAAGATGAGGCAGATTTTCAAAAAAGGCTTCCATCAGGTCCGCAAGACAGTTCCAGGCAGTATAACCATGCAGCTGCTAACCAGAATAGCAATGCCATTTCAAACATCAGGAAGGAGTTTGTGCCCAAATGGAATAAACCGTCAGATACGTCAGCTATTGAAAAAGCTGCCAAATACGCCATCGAAGGCAGAAGCAGAGCTGCCCACCCCACACTTCGGATCACCGTCCCGAGTTCAGCAGATGCTCGGGTACCCAGCGTCAGGCAGAAGATGAAGGTCTTGGATGCTGACGAAGGGAAGCGGGGCTCGAATGCATCCCAGTACGATAACGTTCCTGAAAGTGAGAATGGCGCTGCTCTGGAAGAGGCCCTCGAGCGGGCGTCCTCGCACAGCCCCAGGGGCATTGCTTACTCTCACAGTCCCAGGAGGCATGCCGAGCCAAGCTCCAGTCCACCCAAAGTACCCAACAAGTTTACTTTTAAAGTACAGCCTCCAGGTTATGCAAAATACCCGCCTCAGTTCAATGGGGAAGATCGTGGGACAGGGCATCCCCCATCTTACAGTAATCCCCCCGATTACCATGGAAACCCTCCTCCCAAGCACGTCCCTGCTGCTCACAGCAGCTTTGTGCCTCCCCCGTTCACCCTTGGGACTCACGTGAATCCTCCTAGGAGACCTTATGGTTCTACTCTTTCAGTCAATGCTTCTCCAGAGAAACCCTCCCACCGCCCGACTCCAGTCGTCCTGCCATCCAGTAGAATAGAAGTTCTCCCTGTGGATTCTGGTGCCAGCGGGTATTCGGGCAATTCAGGGTCGCTGAAGAATGGAAAATACATCCTTCCTCCAGCAGATCGTTTGCCAGATAACAGAAAATGGTCGGAAATTGGTTACACGTTCAGGCCAGAGATGCATGGACAGTCGTGGGCTCAAGATGCAGACCACAGCCACTTAAGCAGTTTACCAAAATATCCCACCTTTCAACGTGGACCCTTTCAGGACCACAGCCTCCCAGCAGTTTCTGTAGATAGTCCAGTGCGGTACAGAACTTCCCCAGCGCTGGAAGATGCCAGTTCATCTGGGTATCAGTATTCAGGGCCCTCGCCTCCGGCTCATCACTACAGAAATCGGGATGGACTCTCCATCCAAGAATCAGTATTGCTGTGAGAATTTATCTGTGCTTGCTACAGACAAGAGAATAGAAACCGTGTGAAACCTACATTGCTGTGTTTATAATTGCCAAAGCAGTATTTTATACAATTGTGAACAACTCGCACAATTCGGATGTATGTTAGTAATAAGAATATATGGGAGCGTTTTCATCCCCACCTAAATGCTGCTTAAGATGAGCTTTTAACTTGCATCATCACTGAACCTGTTAAAAGGAATTTAATGTGGAAACATAGCAATAGCATTTAGGGACGTACGCTCGGTTTCATTTGTATCTTTCTCCAACATCTGAATATTTGTACTCTGTTAGCCCATTCTATTTTGAGTGATGTTACAAAGCACTGAAAACCTGAGCTGAATAGTTACTTTTAAGGCTGTGTGTAGTGTATGTGTCTTTCCCTAGATACCATGGGCATCTGTGCATTACACGTTTGAACGCAGAACTAAAGAAATGTTAACGAAAGAAACTACTTTTAATCTAGATCCATGGAATAATTTATTCTTCTTTTCTCCCTAACTTGTCTTTTGGTCAAATTTTTTTTCCCCTCCCCTTTTATTTTTAACCCAGGTCCTAAACTGACTTAAGGGTTTGCCCTGACTTAATTCAGTGTCTCACAGAATGCTCAGCTTTTTCATCCAGTTGCTGGCATTTTCTTTGAATCTGAAAATTGAAGACATTGGAGAGAAAGGCTGACCACTTAATGGTGCTTAAAAATCGGGGCAGTTAAAGTAAGTTTATGGCCAAAGGTGCAGCGCTCAGAGGATCCTTGTTCACCAAGAGATCTGTTTTGGTGCATCTGTGCCCTTTGTTCTGGTCTGACTCTTGCAAAGCTCAGAGCAGAACGTTCCTCGCCAGATGCCCAGGCGGTGCTGCGGCGCAGCTGTCCGGCGGGCGCCAGCAGGAGAAGCTGCACGTTACCATCAAGCACTCACACGGGGAGGCGGAGCAGGCTCCTCTGAAATTCGTTTGAAAGCAGGATCAACAATACGGTTACTTCTTACTTCTGCCCCTTGAATTCCTGCAGACCCTCCCCGCAAAGGGCCCGGGTGGCATTTACACGATCTTTTCCTGACACTCTATCTTTAAAGAATGTAGTCAATGGATATTGCTGCACTTAGGCCATTAAATTATCGCTGTGTAAAATTGTGAAAAAACGATCCTAATTATTACTGGAATCTTAAGAGTTGGATCTTTTTTTTTTTAATAGTGTAAGTTTCATACTTTCAGAAATCTTTTTGTCTGTTCGCGTCAGTGAAAAAAATTCAGGATCATCATAACGAAGACAGCAGTGTCTCTTAAAATTTTGTTTTACACTACAGTTGCCAAAACACTGACCACGTTTTGGGCACTCCAAGAAAGTCTGACTTTGTTGTCAACATTCCTTTGCTCCAGTTTGCCTCAGAGAGAGTAGAAAACCTCAGATAGATGGCTCTTACTGTTGCAAGTTGAGACTTTAAGCTTTCAAGGTACAGAGGTATGTCTTTTAAAACGAGAGTAACAGTTGTTTAGTTCCTGAATGTGACAATGTTTTTTGTGTATATAATGAGTCTAATGTAATTTTAACCAACTCGGTCATGATGTTATTAAAAATGGCAAAACAAATGCAGTGTGTTAGTGGCTAAGCACTGCACAGAAGCTCAGACTAAATCCGGGCACACCGGGCCGTTGACTCAGATCATGTGGAAGCTTAGAAGTAAATGTATATACAAATGTAGCTGGGGATATGAATTCCAGTCTTAAACCATGACTCTGTGACTTGTAATAAACCAAGCTGTACAATTTAGTTTATGATAGCAGCCTCTGAGCTGCTCCAAGATATATATATCAACAGTGGAAATACTGTAGATTTATATTTATATATATATGCAAAATATATATACACACACACTATTTTCTTACGTCATCTATGACATTTTTTATCTGTATACTTTTTTTGATGTGATTGTTTTTAACATGCTAACTATTTTGTTCTGTGTCTTTTATGTGCTTTTTTCTTCGTAAGTCAGAAGTGCCGCATCTCTGATACTTCGGAAGCTAATTCTCTTCTGAGTAGATGGTGCCCAGTGTTTGCCTACATGACTTCAGCTCGATCACAGTTCTCTGCTCCATGCTTTGCTAATTCCCAGTAGTTCTGTATTTAGACCCGCATCACCTTGCCTTTGTTTTATTCAATCGTGAGTAATAACAATGAGGTCTTCTTTTCAGTCTTCCTCATTGTAAAATGTAGCTCTCTGTTAGTTTGTCAAGAAAAATTTAATTCGAAGTTATTTTGCCTCCGTACAATTTTATTCTTTCAAATTTATGTTTTAATAAAAGGTAAATGATGAAACAATGATGAAACATGAAATAATATTCATAAAGTGGGTTAAATATATTTATAAAAAAACATAATAGGTTAGTTTTTTCACGGTGTGGAGACTGATTTTACTCTGTAACTGCATGTCCAGTAGGTAAATATTTTGCCACTGTTGAGCCTTTTTCTTTGTAGCAGTTTTGCTTTGCTTATTAACACAATAAGCACTTTGGTATAGTTTTTTTTTTTTCTTTTTTCATATTTACTTTGAAACGTTAAAGAAACTAGACCCAGGGTCTCAAAGGGTTTTAAAACTTCAACTTTTTCAGGTGCTTATGTTGTTTTTAGAATTTTTTAAAATAGCATTTGGAGCTGGAAGACACCTGTATCTGTCAGATCGGATCCATATTGGGTATAAATTGGACTGACAAAAGACAGATTAACAGGAGAAAAGGAGACAAGTTTAGTAACGTGCATCCTGCGTCCATGTGGTACTGATGAGTGATGAGTCACTCAGGAGGGTTAGACTTGGGGTCTCTGTACTACACTTAGCGGGGGGGGGGTAGGGGAAAGGGATGAGGAAGAAGGGCACTTATGGAAAATAAATGGGCGCTTAGGGAGATGGAATAGTTGGTGACAGTTTGGTTGTGGCGCCAGGAGAGAAGGTTAGAGCTTCCGGGAGGGGATTTATGACCGTTGAGTCCTTTGGGGGAGGCTCTACTTTTAGCCGGAGCAGGGGTTTCAGGAACTCCAGTGTCTTTAGCTCAGAATCATTCTGATCCTCTTCGCTGTCAGTGACAGAATGTTTCTTGAAGGAAGAGAGATTCCGCCAATGGGACATTTTTGGAAGGGAAATCAGATGTTTACAGGATGTAGTGTGATCGTCTTAACTTTTTTCATTTTAAGACAGTTCCAATGCTGTTGTATGTCATATTGAGTGTCAGCTTGAACGTGGGATTTGGTGTTTGTCATTCAGATCTCCCTTAGGGCCCGCTGATCATAAGCACAGAAATGATGCCTGCTTAGTACTTTGCTGAGATCTCCTTTCTTTTCATTTTCATGGTTAGAGAAAAACATTCCATGTCCACAAAGCAGGATTTATTCATAGAGGTTGCAAGTCCAAGATCAAGGTAAGGATCTCCAGCTTAGTCTTCAGGAAATACTACTGCTCCCGGTTACCTTTTGCACTCACACCTTCATTTTAGTGTGCGCTTGATTGTGGGTTAGTAAGACTCATTGTGGCAATGTGTGTTTTTCCCCTTTGTTTCAACTGTCTTTTAGTAGATTTTAAATACATTTTTGTTACGGATATTGATACTGACTGACCAGATGGTTTCAGTAAGTCGGACTTGACTTTGGCAGTGACCTAAGGTACTGAGAATAGGAAGAAAAAATTCCGTCAAACATGGATCTGTGAATTGCACTTTCAGAAGGATTTTGGTTATCCATGAATCTAAGCATAACTGCCACCATTTTATCAGTAAGAACACCAAAAAACAGGAACAAATTTTAGATTTCTTGGAAGTAGCTCTTGAGTCTTCTGGTCTTTAGAATTATCTGGGGAACTTGAAAAAAAAGTAGTTGTTGTATATGCTCACTGTGAGCGGTCCCCAGAATTCTTA
The DNA here is from genome assembly GCF_048773025.1 of Camelus bactrianus. NCBI lineage: Eukaryota > Metazoa > Chordata > Mammalia > Artiodactyla > Camelidae > Camelus > Camelus bactrianus. The sequence goes on from NC_133573.1 coordinate 26,192,919, forward strand.
ACAGATCAGTTTCAGAGTTTAGAAACTCTGATTTCAGGTAAGTTATGAAAACTTGCACTGGAAAGGCGGGCATGACCAGCCGTCTGTGAACGCTGACGGAGGGCCCCGAGCTGTGGGAAGTGTGGGCGGCTTCCGCTGAAGGGGGCCTGGGCCCTGAAGTTGCTCCCACTCCTGCTGACCGTAGTTCTTCAAAATAGGTAGAGCCCTGGGAAGACTTATTTCCATTTTCCTGCATGACCTCTGTCCCTTTGCTTAAGTGACTTGCTGGGAGGAAGCCTACGCTCCCTGGAAGCCTGAGTGATTTTCCCCACGTGAGGAGCTGAGGCTTTGCCGCGCAGGCTGGGCACCTGCTCGGCCAGCCAGCGCTTGGTCGAGCCCCTCCCGGGTCCTGGTTGCCCTGGGACTGGGCCGGGTTCATACTTCAGGGTAGGAGATGCGTTTTATAATCCACGTCTCAGCTCAGTGTGGAGATGGGCGTGGTGACTATTACGGGCACAGAAAGGCCCAGCTCGGGAGGACCAGGGAGGGCCTGTGAGCGGTGTCGCCTTAGCTGAGCTGGTGAGGAATCATAGGGCAGACGGACAAGAGGGAGAAGAAAGGGCATTTGCCCAGAGGGGGTGGCCGTGGTAAGTGTGGACTTGGTGTGTGTGGGGGATGGGGTGGGGGGGGTCCCGCAGAGACCAGGTTGTGGAGGGCCTCATGTGCCCTGGGACTGGACGCAGAGGTGGGGGTGCAAGCCTGACGTTGGGGTGAGGGCAGCAGGGGTTCTGTCTAAGGTCTTCTGTCTAAAGGGGATTCCAGAGCTTCACACCAGGGAAGAAGTAATGAAGAACGGTGATTAAGTTGAACACTACTAAGTAAAGAATCACTAGCATTACTGGCATATCTGGCACTGCGCTAAGCGTTTCACCTGTGTTAATCCAGTTGGTGCTCGCAGTGACCTCGAGGCATGCACTGCCTGACTTCCTGGTTCACAGGTGAGGAGTTGAAGGCACAGGGAGCTGCAGTAACTTTCCCCGGCATGCTGGGGGTGGAGCCAGGACTTCCCACCCCCACCAGCAGTTTTAAGGACGTGTAATTTACCCACCATAAAGTTCACCCGGTTAAGTGTGCACATCAGTGATTTTTTCAGTCAGTTTATGGAGTTGTGCAACCATTACAGCAAACCAATTTTAGAACATTTCCGTCACCTCAAGAAGATCTCTTGTGTCTGTTTGTAGTCCATCTCCATTCCCACCCCCAGCCTCAGGCAACCACTAAAACACCTTCTGTTTTTCTAATTTGCCTTTTCTGGACATTTCCTGTGGATGGAATGGGATAATACTTGGTTTTTGCTTCTGGCTTCTGGCACACTTGGCATAATGTTTTGAGGTTCATCCGTGGAGCCGGTATCAGTAACACCCTTTCTGTTGCTGAATTGCCTTCTGTTGTGCAGCTCTGTCACGTTCTGTTTGTGCAGCCACCAGCTGCTAGACGCTGGGCTGTTTTCACCTGCTGCCACGACCATTTGTGTACAAGTGTTTGTGTGGCCATGTTTTCATTCCCCTCGGGTACACACTTAGGAGTGCTGTTGGCTTTTATGATATGTTTAACCTTTTAAGAAACTCCCACACTCTTTTCCAAAATGTCTGCACTGTTTCACCTTTCCACCCACAATGCCTGAGGGGTCTGATGTCTCTACACCCTCACCAACACTTGCTATTTGTGCTTTTCTATCATAGCCGTTCTAGTGGGTGTGCAGCGATGTCTCATTGAGGCTCTGATTTGCGTTTCTCGAGTAGCTAATGATGAGCATTTTGCCATGTGTTTGTAGATCATTCGTGTGTCTTCTTTGGTGAAATGACTATTCAGATCTTTTGCTTACCTTTTAATTGGGTTTTCTTATTTTGGAAAAGTAAGAGTTCTTTAAAATACTCTGGATACAAGTCCTTTATAAGACATATGGTTTGCAGATGTTTTCTCCCAGTCTGTGACGTATCTTTCCAGTTTCTTAATGATGTCTTTTGAACTGTGAATGTTTTTATATTAATGAGGTCCAGTTTATTATTTTTTTCTTTATGGATTATGCTTTTAGTGTTGTGTCTCTCTCCCTAACCCAGGGTCACAAATGATTTTCACCGATGTTTTATCCCAGAAGTTTTATAGTTTTAGCTCCTACATTTGGGTCAATGAGCCATGTTGAATTATTGTATAAAGTGTGAGGTAAAGATCTAAGTATATGTGGATTTCCAGGGGTCTCAGTACCATGTGTTTAAAAGACTATGCTTTCCCCAACTGAATTGCATTGGTACCTGTGTCAAAAATCAATTGACCATATATGTAAGTACTCTAAGTTTTGAAATCAGGAAGAAATCATCCTCCAACTTGGTTCTTTTTCAAATTATTTTGGCTATTCTGGGTCCTTTGCTTTTCTGTATAAATTTTAGGACCAGCTTGTTAGTTTCTGCCAAAAAAACAAAAAACAAAAAAACCTGTTAGGATTCTGATAGGTATTGTTTTGAATCTGTAGATCAATTCAGGAACCTTAACAATGTTGAGTCTCCCATAAGCATTGCATGTCTCTCCATTTATTTTGATCTTTAATTTCTCTCAGCACGGTTTTGTAGTTTTAGTCTTGCACATCTTTTGTTAAAGTTATTCCTAAGTGTTTTATTTTTCTTCCTCTTGTAAATAGAATTGTTTTCTTCAGAGCTGATGTACTTCAACATCCCCTGTACTGTTGCGGGGAGAAGGCTCAAGGTTGACTTGCATGGCTCCCAGCTTGGGTGGGTAGGGTGGATAGTGGGCCACCATCCGATGAAAAGGACTCAGGAGAAAGGGGCAGATTAGATTTGGTGAGGAAGTGGCTTCTGTTTTGATGTGTAGGATATGAGGAATAGGGGACTGACGGGTCATGCTGTCTGACGGTTCCAGAGAGATTTGTTTGTAATAGAGAAAAATTGGAAATAACCAGAATGTCCGTCAGTCGAGGATAGGTGAAATTACAGTATAACCGTATAAAAGAATGTTAATACTGTTCACCCATTAAAACTGCAGAGCCATGCTGATACGGGACTGACCTGGAAAGATGTCTGGTTGATTGCTAAGTGAACCAGGCTACAAACAGCATTCACTTAGCCATTGGCTTTCCGGCTCCCACCTTCGCCTCAGGCCCACCCTGAAGCTGACTCAGCATCGTAGTGCTGAAGTTCATGGGTTGCGTGGGGACAGGGCGGCTCATTATAGATTTGGGGATGGGGGCTGTCGAGGAGGACCAGGGAAGTTGTACGCACACGAGGCTTCGAAGCCTTAAGGACAGACGGTGAAGAAGGTTTTAGAACCGATGGGCAGTCCCCTGGGATGCAAGAAGGAGCCACGCTGAAGTGAGACAGGGAGCTGAGGAGGGGGAAGGAGCCCTGACAGGGTGGGGGCCCCGGTCGGTGGGAATCGGAGGTGAGAGCGAGGCAGAGCGTGGACCTCCCACTTCGGTCACCTACTAAAGGCCCCAACCGAGGGGGCCTGGCAGGCCTTTGGGTGGAGCTCAGCAAGTGCCAACCGCGTGGAGAGGCCTGCAGCCTGCCGCTCCCTCCTTGCAAACAGCCCGCTCCTTCCCTTGCTGGTCCTCCAGTGGTGGGTGGGGGGACGGGGAAATCAGAGCAGTCCCTGGGGCTCCCCTGGGAGGCAGCAGGTGGTCCCAGCCGGGAGCTCTGAGCCCGGGACACCAAGTGGAAGCCACACCCTGATTGAGGCTGGTGCGGCCTGGGATGAAGGGGCACTTTGTCGTTTTCCCAGGGAAGCTGAAGATCAAAGTGTTGCCCTGTGAGTGAAAGAAAGGCAATAATGGTTGTTTCTGAAAGGCAGGCCTCTCAGAAGTGTGAAGACCTGGAGAGAAGAGGGAGTTAGCTCCCTCCCCGCCAGTCTCCTGCTGAGCATGTGGATGTGGACTTGATGTTGGACTTGGTCTGTTTAAACGTCTATGTGGGAAGCCCGTCTCCTCCCTGCCTGTCCCCCCAGAAACAATGGTGGGTGTTTATGATTCCAGAAAGCGGTGGGAAGGTTTTAAACCTGGACATGGCCCATCTTTTTAAAATCTCTGGATGTCCCATTAGCCTGGGATAGTCTATTTTGGATTTCATGGCTCAGTAAAATACTCTCCAAAATTTGAGGCACTGTTATAGAAATGTCCATTTGTATTTTGTCAAATATATTTATTAAGAGAAAAATACCTTAAAGAATGTTGTTAACACACACACAAAAAAGGAAGTAAGAGCATAAACTGAGAAAAACGGACAGTCTTTTAAACTGAATATAGTTGGCTTTTTAAAAATCCACTATGTTGACCTTTCTTTTTTAAAAAAAATTGTCACAGCAGACTGGTGGAAACTCTGTGTGTCTCAGCCCTGGTGCACACATCAGAATTTAAAGGCCACTGAATTAGTGTTTGTTTGAACACCAGATGATATGATTAGATTGTGAGGTTTGTAGGAAATTAAATTCTGTAGCTAAACTGGATGCTAAGCTTCTGCCCAGAATCAATATACTATTAGAAGTCCTTGGAAACTAATAAACATACCATAACTATTAATTTATGGATAGGTTGTTGGCAGATAACCTCAGAGAAGGAATCCAGGCTTGAAACAGCTTTTGTAATGCCAGGTGAAGTGTGTGAGTTTAATCAGAGTCCTGAGAAGGAGTATCTGTGTAGTGTATTAAAAAAAAATCCACTGTCAGCGGAGTTGGGTCTGAGAGAAGCCAAGAGGAGCCAGGATAACTAGAAACTAATTGAAGTTGATACAAGAAATTAAGATCCATGCAAAGAAAACCAGATATTCTAAGATGAAATGTGTTGGTGGGAAGCAGGGACAACTTACCAACTTAGAATCTGGTCACCTGGCATCTTCTCCTGAGGACAAGAGGCCAGAAGGAACTGGCCCAACTAACTAAGGAATCTTCCACACGTAGGATGGCAGGGCTGCAATACTGCCGTTGGGGACCCTCTCAGGACGGGAGGCCACACTCTGGACTCAAGCCAGGCAGTCCCTGAAGTTACGCCCTTTACAGGGTAGAAGGTTTACAGATGAAGAAGTGAGCCCAGAATTGTCCAGTGCCTTACCCAAGGCCTCACCTTTCCTCGTTGCTGCTCTGTCCCAAAGTGGATTGAAGATTCCAGTCCAGAGTTGGATGCCCTCTGCCGGCAGCTGGACCGCCCTCGGCCTGAGAGAGAAAGGAGGGTGAAGACCGAGTGATGTGTGAAACCAACCAACCAGCGAACCCTGGCACAGATACTCAAGAAATGGCATATGGGTGAGGAGAGCCCAGCCGGACTGAGGGTTTCCCTGCATCAGTGTGTGGACTGGCTGTGCAGTGGTGCCCCGAGTCACTCACACAGTGTTACTGAGTGTCCACTTTGTGCCCGTAAGTGTCCATCAAAATAAAGTCACATTTTGTTCGCTATGCATTCAATTAAAGAACAAAAATTCTTAGTTGACGTCTTCGGTAACACTTGCTGGATTAAGGTAATAACGTTCTACTAACCGCACAATATCAAGTCGTAGCTTTAAAGCCCAACCTGGATTCTGTCCTTTTCCTGCTTTAAAAGCCTTCAGTGGCTCCCCACGGCCGCCGCATTAAATACCCATCGTTCGTTCAGCCCGGCTTTCACGGCTATCTGTGACGTATGCTGTGAACTTCCTGTCAGCAGGGTTTTCCCGTCTGTGCTTTCTGGGGCCCCAGAGTCTCTGGAAATGACCCAGACCGCGGTGAGTTCGGAAGTAGCGAAGTTGGGTGTTGGTGTGAAAGTGAGTCAGGGGCTTTGCCGGCTGGGAGATCGCCAGTGGGTGCAGCTGACCCGGCCTCGTGGGCTGCAGGCTTCAGTAGCTTACGTCAGTACTCGGAACTCCACCGGCCCTGCCGTGCAGTGGGAAGACCTTCCACGGTGCCGTGAAGGATGTCGCCCACCAGGCTATGGGCAGAATTACAAAGCGTGGTTTGCCTCTATGTCCCCCACACCCTCCCTGTCCATTCGCTGTTGCTTTGTACCCCACCACCCCATATCTTAACACTTACCAGCTGGTATCACTTCCCTTGAGAACCCCAGCATCATGTGTGTATTTAAATACAGGTATCAAATCTCAGTTACGAGTCGCTATTAAGTGGCCTAGATTTTTCATAGGCCTTGCTTTTCATCCAATTTTAAGTCACACAGAATTTTTGAGGAAACAGTTTTAACGGGGAGTTGGACTGTACCATCTATTACCCAGGTCACTTGTTCTTAAACTTTAATTTGCATTGAAATCACTTTGGGATCTTGTTGAAATGCAGGTTTGATTCTGTAGGTCTGCAGTTTGCTCTAGGATTCTCTAATCCTTATAAGCTCCCGAGTGACGTTGACGCTGCTAGACTGGGGACCACACTGTGAGTTACAAGGATCAAGTCCGAGTTCCCTTGAAGAGCAGTCAGGGTTCCTATGCCCCATCATACCCACACCTGAGGGCCAAGCAGTTTCCTGGGCCAGAGGCAGCTGCCCAGCACGAAGCGCACAGTCGTTGCCTCAGAGAGCTTATGGGCTTAAACGAGATGGCGGGGTGTGTCCTCCACGTCTCTGCAGACTTCAGTCCTTTCCCAGGTCCAGACCCTCGGGAGGCGCTCATCTGGCTGCTGGAGATGGTGTTTCTCTCCAGAAAGCAGTTCAACAAGTCCTCAAGGGAAAAGGGTAAATGCTACCTTGGGAGCTTCCTGAGCAGCTTCAGCGAGTGGAGGGGTTGCCTGCGGGTATTTCCTCCTTAACACATCACTTTTCTTCCAGCGACGTGTGCAGACAGACCGGGCTGTTCAGCACGAGTTCTCCCGTGGATGACACCCACTCTCGTTTACTTCCGTATGTGCATTTATGTGGGGAAGGGAGAGGATGAAATTCAGCTAGCCCAAGCTGTGGATTGGGACTTATAACCCACCTAATTCCTTGATTAAGCTAGTAATTAAGGCTGTGTCTTTGCCACCTGCTATGCCTGGGCCTCATGCCATATGGTAAATGGCAACTCTGACAAACCCATCCCTGTGGGATCCAGAGCTCCTGCCATGCTTGTTTCCAGCAAATCCCAAGTCATTGCTCTCCTGCCTTCCCCCACTGCACCCTCCCAAAGTGTGTTCTGAAGTCCACATTGAGACAGGTCGCCAACCCTTTGGGTTACAGAATGTGGCGTCTGCAGCAGACTTCATCTGGGCCTTATGATGGCTGTCCCTTCTCTAAAGAGAAACATTTGTGTCAACCATTTGGCACAGAAGCCAACCACCTTTCTAGCCTGAGCGGTCTTAGCCTCCACTCCAGGGAGTGGCATGAGGGTTAGAGCTCAGAGACAAAGGGAAAATGGAATCAAGACCCCTTTGCAGATTTGCCTCCGTTACCTAGATGGATGTTCCATAAGCGTTCATTGAATGAATGAGTGAAAACAAATCAAGGAGGAAAAAGCTCTTGTATATGAACCATGGTGTCAACACCAAATGCCTTAGTTGTTTTCCTGTTTCCTCACCAATTACGTGTAAGGCTCTGGTCTCAAACCTACTGGGGGTGTGTAGAGACAGCTGTGATGTTGTCCCCCGAGAAGGTGAAGAGGAACCCATGTCATGGGGTTGTGGCAGGTTCCTTAGCTGTTCCTCCTTCAGGCGGTGGAGCTACGAGATCTGGTGGGTAGCAGGGTCTGGACTAAAACCCGTGTCCTGACACCAACCCCCTGCTCAGCACGCTTTCTAACCTGCCAAGCTGTTGACCCACCCAGGAACTAGGCACCACCCATGTTTACCCCACTGTGAGCGAGCCCATGAGTAAGTTAACTTGGGGATCTGACACTGACCCCCCTAAACCCAACAGGCCTCCCTCAGAACTAGCATCCCAGAAGGAAGACTTGATCTTGGAGCCTGCTCTCCTCTTCACTTTGGGCAAAAGTTTTTATCTGAAAAGTTTACCTCTGCCCCGTATACGATGGGAAAGGTGCCTCAGATCAGCAAAAGCAGGAGCCGCAAACTAACGGTGACTACACTGTACCTGCAATAAGTGAAAGATGAAGAAACAGTTACCCAAAGGGCCGCCGCACATCCCTTCCCTGCTGAGGAAGTACAGAGGTCTCCGTTTTGGCTTAGAACCCAAGCAAGGTTCCACATTTGATCAGCCTGGATTTTTTTGTAGGTCGTTAGAGGCAAAGAAGTAGTGCTCTGTATCCCCTTTCTTTTTTCCTTCCCTCCCTTCCTTCAGTGAACAATTATTGAGCGCCATGTATTTGGCACTGTTTCTAGTCGCTGGGAACAGAGCAGTGAACAGCAGCTCCGCACCATGGGGCTCACACGCCAGTGGGAGAAACAACAAGGCAAAGTCAACACATTGTGAGGTAGCTGGTGAGGAAAAAAATTGAAGCCTGGAGAGGGACAGAGAGTGCTGGCAGGGGTTGTGGTTTTAGCTAGGATAGTTGGCAAAGACCCCTTGGGAGGATTTGACCTTTTGAAGGAGCTGAAGGAGCAAGTCATTTAGGTATTTGGAGAAGAATCAGATAGAAGGAACAGCAAATACAAATGTCCTGAGGCAGGAGTGGCTGATGTGCTTCAGGAACAACAGGGAGGCCAGTGAGGCTGAAGCTGAGAATATGTGAGGGGCTGCAGAATTGACAAGGGAGAAGGTCTGGGGCTGGATCATGAAATCATGAGGTCATTAGCAGGATGGGAAATCATGGGAAGAGTTTGAGGGAAAAAAAAAGATTGATGTGCCTTCTGTTTAAACATAGTTCTCCTGGCTGCTGGTTGAAGAGTGGGTCAGGGCATGTGGAAGGTGGGTCGCAGCAGGCAGGGGAGTTCGCACATCTTGGCTGTAAACTAAGGAGAGGTAACGAGAGCTCGAGAGCTTGAACAAGGGCAGATCAGTGAGGGGTGAGAAGTGGTCGATTCTGGATATGTTTTAAAGACAGAACCACAAAACCTTTGCTATTGAGTTGGGTGTGGGATGTGAGTGAAGGAAAGGAGATGGGGGTGACTGGGTGTTTTGGGTTGTTTTTTTTTTTTTGGTTTTCTGTTTGGGGTTTTTTTTTTTTTTTTTTTTTTGGCTGAGTAACTCAAAGGATAGTGCGCCATTAACTGGGATGGGGAAGATGTGGGAGGAACAGGAAATACAGAGGCCTCAGTGTTGGGTGTATTGAGCTTGAGATAACATGGAATACGAGTAAGAATAGCCTGCATTTATTGAGCTCTTCCTATGTGTCGGGCCCTGGGCAAAGCATCTTACAGAAACTGTCCTGTTTAGTCCTTACACCAGCACTGTCATCATCTCTATTTTAGGGAGAAGAAAGTCGGTAGTTGTGCCCATTCACAGCCTGACGAGACCTCCTGTCTAACTTTTCTGTCCTCACTGCGCAGTCGTGCTTGGTACCGGCTCATCGCACTGTTGATGAAGATGTGAGTTTTCTCCTTCTACCCCTGAACAGTGAGAGATTATCAGCTTTGTTCTGCTCCTGGAGTCACATCGACGCTGCTTCCACACCCAAGTGAGTGAGTGAGCCTGCAGAACCTGCAGGCGCTGGCCACAGGCCTGGACCGACAGTGCTTCTCGCCTGTGGGGGAGAAGCCAAGAAAGGGGGCCTAAGGGTGTGCCCAGACATGCAGTTCATCCACCGGTCAGGCATATGGTGGGTGCACGGGAGGCTGAAAGCCAGAGGCATGGCATGTTCAAGGTTAGCAACCAAGTGACCAACTAGGCTTCATAACCAGATGCATCAAAAATAGGAAGCATGAGCCAGCACTTGGGGCGAGCAGTGCGAAGTCAGGTGTGAGTGATGGAGAGGGCGGCCGTAAGGCTAGCCTGGGAGGCCAGGCGTGCTTTGCTGTTCCTGACTAGCTGGGAGAGTCCTGAAGAGGCCAGCGGCGTGTGCTGAGGAAGAGCCCCCCTTGTAACCCACTTAAGTATGTTAGTTGTCTGTCTGCTGAGTAGCGGATCACCCCAAACTAAGTGGCTGTTAACAACCATGATGGTCTCAGGAGCAGCTGAGGACATCTCAGAGGCTCTTCACTCCCACGTGTGGCATCTGAGCTGGAGCAGCTGGAGCTCGCCATCCTCAGGCATTTCTGTCTGGGGGACCTCCACTCAGGGTCTTCCCAGCATGGCATCTTCACAGCAGTGACACTTCCCAGGAGGAAGCTGTGTCCCTTATGTGACCTCACCTCAGGGGAGGGGCAGCCCTCTGGTCTGCTGCAGTCTGATTGTCAGAAGTCAGTGCCCACAGTTGGCCCTTTTTCACTGCAGTCTTCACCTATTTCTGGGAAATAAATCCAAGAATTTGTTAGCATGTTTTATAACCACATAGGAGCCTATGATATAGGTTGGGGACCTCATAATTACACCCGCCTAATTATATAAGGGACTTCCAGTGGAAAGTTTCCCTGTGCTTGCCGTGCTTGGCAAGTCACGTCAGACACGTGGAGATGTGATGTGCAGGCGAGCGGTCCGATTTTCTGAGACTAAGTCCCGTATTTGTGTCATTACCAGGAAACCCCCGGGCCCGGAAACATTCTTTTCCCCCTGGGGCTCAGGATGGTAACATCAGAGTAGATGATAAAGTAGTTAATCCCACAGGGATGCAAAATACAATTAGGAAGTCAGGAAACAGTAAGGAGGCTGAGCAGTAGACAAGAAGGAGGCCCTCACTTTGCTGTCCTGATTTGATACAACAACAGACAATTCCAAGTCTTTGAGGGACAGCGGTATTTGGGACCAACTAGACTAGCCAGCTGCCGCCGTGACGGGTAAAGCCAGTTGTGGCTCTAGTCCTGGCACACCCAGGCTGCTCACGCTACTGACCCCAGTGTGAAGGCACCTGGGGTTCCATGTGCGGAAATAGGACTAGAGATAATTGTTTTGTTAGAGGGGAACTGAGAGTCTTAGTGAATTCAAATGTACTTCCAAGCAGGTCTGAAAGCCTCCTGTAAGGACACTGACTGCATCATGGGGGGTTAGCCTGATGCCAGCTAATTAGGAAAAGCCATTCTGGGCCTAGCTTGAGCGAGCCCGGGGAGGGATAAGCAGGGACCCTGTAACTGGTACACTGGGGTTCCCGGGGAGACTTGTAGTCTCCTTACACTTGATTGAGTTTGTTCCCTGCACAGACTTTTGCTAAAGGCCACCGTGTCCCAACGTGTGAGGCGATTGCCAAAATGTAGTAGTGCTAACAACTGGAGTTCCTGTCTGCTGCAGCTGAGCAATTACAGAGGAGCCTGAGTTCCACCAGAAGCAATTCCTTGGACTGTTCGGCGCTGCCTGGAAATGGGTCCCGGCACCCCCCCTGCACAGCCGACTGGCTGGCAAAGGCTTGCTGACGCTGGAGGACTTTCCACTTCAGGGCCTGGCACTGTGACCGACTTCCCAGCATCTCAGTCTGGGCAGAGTCCCATGAGATCAGACCCCATACCCACATCTCTCATTTTGTGAAGGTGGAGTGTAGTTTGGCAAAAGGTATTATGCAAAAATCAATAAGTAAAGAAACTTACAAGGGAGAAAAGCGAACGTAAGCATAAAATTTGGAAAACGGAACTCAATAAAAGTAGTTTTTTTACCTTTGTTGAAACAGGATTTCTCAGAGCCTTTCCTGTGCCACCATGCCATGTGATCGTCCAGAAGGACAGGTGACATTTCTACGTATTTGACCATCAGAACCATTTTCCTGGGATCGCCTTGGGTGACTCAGTTTTCCAGTGACAGCTTTGGGCCACCTCCTACGTTGCCTTTCTCTGGAAACCATTATCCCTAAATCTGTACTGTTAGTTGTTTCCAGCAGCTAATGAAAGGTTTCACTTTGTGCAGGAGCCGGGGGTGTAAAGGCCAGTGATGATTCTTTCCTCACTTTGGCACTTGAAGTTACACAAGGGTACACTTTTTAAAGTTAATGGAATTGTTGCACACAATCATGAAAATTGTAACTGTGCAAGATTATTTGGGTTTTCAAAATTAGAAAGGAAACTTCTGCATTGCCGAAACACAGTCCATAAAATTATAAAAATAACCTTCGATGCCCTTCACTTGAAATAACTGACAGTTAAAGGTTTAACACTTAAATGCTGTTTTCAGTTATATGCTAGGTTACCTGGAATCAAACATGGTGCTTGAAACTTAATCTTTTCATTGCCTGGTTTCTGTAAATAATTGATTTTAGAGCCAGATAAGGATGGATGATCTGAGAGCTTTAAGTAAATCCTGCTGCCTGGACCCCTGCCACCTAAATGGGTGTTAGTTGGTCTGGCTGGGGTGGGGCCTGAGTCAGGATGGTGAAAAGCTTTCCCAGGTGATTTGAATTTGCAGCCAAGGTGTGAATCACTGTAGCATTGCAGTGGTGCACATCTGGCTGGACTGTCAGCTGGGGGTGGGGGGGCGGGATCCGAAAAACACCGCTGCCTAGGCCCTGTTGCCAGAAATTCTACTTTAACTGTTCTAGATGAGAAACCACACGTTAGAGAAACAAAAACAAAAACTCACCAGGTGATTCTGTCATGCAGCCAGGATTGAGACACACTGTAGAGAAAGATAGACTAAACTGTTCTAGGAGAACTTTGTCATCATTTAAATGTTTCAGGAAGCCTTTGCACTTGGGCTATTACATGATTTCAACTTACTGCATAACCACCAGGTTCTCAGTGTCTTACATTTGATTGGAAATTTGTCCTCTTTGGCCACTGCGTTAATGTTATCTCTCTTAGGAGTGCGGGATGGCCATTGACTCTAGGCAAAGAATCACTGAATCTCCAGTAGCCATTTGTGTGTTTTAGTATTTTTATACTGGAGTTCAATTTTTAAAATATTTTTGGAATAAATTAGGCAGTTGAGAAAAAGTGCCTGGAACAGGCTGGACTGTTTTTCGTGCACAGCGTGGAGGGACTGCTCCTCAGGTTCCGGAACCACTGGCTCTGACTTTAATGCTTCACTGATGCACAGGGAGGGGAGAGCTTGCTCACTGGTGTCTCCGATCTCACCGTTGATTTTCTGTTCTGAGGTGGTGAGCTTGGGTTCACTTGAGAGCCTTGTAACCTCCTCACGCTTCTTGAGTCCATACTAATAACAGATATAAGTGCTCTGGTGTGAGAATGAATTGAAACCTTTAAATTTAAATAATAAATAGCCTTGTGCTTGTGAGCCTCTTTTTTTATTGCCAAGTAATTTAAAAAATGAATTTTTTTGTGGTATTATTCTGTCTTATTTAAGGCTGACTACCATCCTGTAGTAGCTGTCTTCATATAATTAATACAGATAATGAATTAATGAGTTAATAAAACTTATTGCTGTAGACGGATTATATATAATCTCAGAATATATTTCTAGGTACCAATCAGAAATAGCTAAATTTTTTCCCACATTTTACTTTTCTCCTACTAGAGTGTGGAAGTGGTAGGAGCTAGGAACCCAAGTGTGCCTTTAGTGGCATTAACAGCCCCAAATGAGGATTCTTTAAAGGAGAGTTAGATGGTGAAGCACCTGATAATGCAAAATTTTGTACATTTTCTGGGAGAAAGATCGAAAGCTTTCTCATACTTCTAAAAGGTCTCTGGCCTCCAAAATATTGAGAACCATTGAATTGAGTTAGAACAATATGCTTTTTTTTTCCTTTTCTGAGTTGACTGGGGAAATGCGTCATGCATGTGTGTGTCTGTGTGTGTGACTGTCCTGTGGGATCACAGGATGCCCTAGGAAGTTGTGAATTTCCTGACACTAGTGTATTTAGAAAAAACACTCTTGGCAGGGGGCGCTGTACTGGATTACCTCCAAAGGTATCTTCATGTTCTATGATTATGAAATTTAAAATGACATGGAGTTGTTGATAATTGATCATGATAATTGACTGATCCCCTCCCGCCCGCTGCTGTAGAATTCACCGTCTGCTGTGGTAACTCACGTTCTGGATCCTCAGCCGGGACAGCGGATTCTGGATTTGTGTGCGGCCCCTGGAGGCAAAACCTCACACGTTGCGGCACTGATGCAGGATCAGGTGAGACCGCCCTTACCTTCAATCTCTCCCTTTGTACTGGGTGCAAGGATTTGTTGTGTTTTGTTCTTATACAAAGGCATTTGTTTAAACAAGCACTCCTGGAAGAAGTGTTTGTCTGAGTGACCTGCAGTGTGCTGGGCAGAGGGGCGTGCTGGGCAGAGGGGTGTGCAGGGAAGAGGGGTGTGCTGGGCAGAGGGGTGTGCAGGGAAGTGGAGGTGCCAGAATTGCTTCCTTTGGGTGCTGATACTGACCAGTTGAGGATAAATACATTTTTTCAGGCCTGAATTATGTGCTCTGAATGCTTGTTTTCTCCGTGCTGTTAGAAATTACTCATTCCACCTCAGCCTAATCAGCTGATGAGATTTGGGGTGTCACTGACTTATTTGTAATACCCTTCTTGTTGGAGTCTGGTGTAAAATATACTCACATTTCAGAATGCTGAATGAGATGTTTGAGAATCTCCATCATTTTGCAGGACTAGACTCAGGAGGAAAGAAGGAGAAAAGAGAGCAGAGCGGTGGGGGTGGGGGCGGGGTGTCTGGGTGGAGCAGGTTTGCAGGGCCCGACAGGACTTCACCTTTACTCCCGTGATGGGAAGTCACTGGATGTTTTCAGCAGAGGAGTGACGTTAGCCTCCTCGCTGCTTACCTTGGCTGTGACTTTGAAAACAGGCTGTCAGAGGGCAAGGGCAGAAGCAGAGACACTTACGAGACAGTAAATCGTGGAGGTGGTAAGAAGTTGGTCAGCTTCTGGATGTGTTTTTAAGGTGGAGCTGTTGGCCTGGTTGATAGATTGGATGTGGGTTGTGAAAATGAGAGGATTGTTGGGTTTTCGGCCAGAGGAACTGGAAAGATGGAGCTGCTGGATAGGGATGACTATTGGGAAGAGCAAGTTTTACAAGGAAAAATCAGAAATTTAGTTGTAAATATATTAACGTGAAGTCCTGTTTGACTTCCAAGAGATGACGTTGAGAGGCAATTGGATATTTGAGTCTGGAATACAGGAGGGAGGTCTGGATTGGAAATAGCAGTTTGGAAGTTACCAACTTGTAGATAATACATAAAGCCCTAAGGCTGATGCTGGCGGCAGCAGAAGGTAGAAGAGGCCAGAAGACTGAGCCTCAGGGGTGCTGTGTGCCAGCACTCAGGGGCTGGGACTCAGAAGCCCGGCCAGGGCCGTGGGAGGAAACCAGAACAGCCTGAGACCCGGGGAGCCCCATGAAGAAAGGGCTTGAGGAAGTCGGGGAGAGCAGCTGTGGGAAGCGTGGCTGCTGGGCCGTGCGAGGGGAGGACTGCGAGCTCCTCGTGGAGTCAGCACCTGGTGGGTGGTGGGGGACGCTGTCGTGAGCAGTTGCAGTGAGTGGACACGCTTGCTTGGATGGAAAATGAGAGGAATCAGAGGAAGCGAATGGGAACAGCTCCTTTGCAGGGGCAGGAGGCGTGTGTGCCGGAGAGCAGAGAAACGGGGTCGCAGTGGGAGAGTGAACTCATCTTTTTTTTTAAGATGAAGGAAGTAACAGTATATGCTAATAGAAAAGATAGCTTAAAAGGGGAAGTTAGTAACACCACATTCACTTAGGTCAGGGGAGTTGCAGGTGAGGGCAGGTGTGGGCCCAGAAATGCCCCTGAGAGAGTCAGCTTCAAAACACTTGCCAGGTCCAGTCCACTCAAGAGCAGCTCCCAGGAGTGTCAGCCGCTTAGGAACTCTACCGCCCCCTGCAGTTTTGATCCTGGCAGGGCCAGAAATGATAATTAGCCAGCTGAGGGAGGAAGGATGGAGGTAGGCAGGAAGAAGAGGCCTGCCCTGCCTTCCACCCCTCCTGCAAGTGGTCAGCCAGCAGCGTGGCCTCGCTGAGTAACTGACGTGGTGTTTTTGTAGTTACGTGGTTAAAAAGTTCTCAAATGTTATACCATGCTCCCAAATAAATCTTGGACTGATTAAAGATTTCCACCAATTAATGGTGGAAATAAAAGCAAAAAATAAAATAAAAGTGGTGAAGAACACGTATAAACGTAAGGCTGAGCCACAGAGCAGGGTTCTGTCATGCAGAAACGTTTTCATTTCATCTGGAGAGTGTGTATTGGTTTCTCAGGTTTGTACTTAATGATCCATATTGCCACAATCTCTGAAACCATGAAAACAGCCTTCTGCGGTTTGCATCTGCTAAATTCCATGGAGACAGGCTGGGGCCCAGAGGGATGTGGAAAGGAATAAACAGAGGGATAAGGAGATGTAGAGATTTTGGCGGGGGTGGGGAGCTCTCTGGGGGACTAGGCCTTTGGCATCCTGTAGTTCCACCCAACTCTAACCACAGTCGCCTACAAACATGACTTTCTCAGGGGCAAGCCTCACTTCTGGAAATGTCCCGAAACACTCAGCCCCCTAGCACCAACATTTGAAGGGAATCCAAAGTGGCCCACAAGCAACCGCAGAGATTTGAAACACCTCAGGCTCCCACGTGCGCACCGGGCACACTGGGGCTCCGGGCCTCTGTGCCCACTCACAGGGACACTGGCTCTGGAGGGACAATTGAGGGACAGTTGAGGGTCAGTGCTGTTGCTAGGCTACGACTGTTATGGACAGAACGTTTGAAGTCATAGAGCTTTGCAGCCAAGGTGTGGCAGCGAGACCTCTGTGGCTCTTCTGTAGTGCCGGTGCTGAGATCGGGAGGCGGCAAGAGGCCAAGAGGGAAGTGAGCGATGTTGGAAGGCAATAGGCCAGATTATGAAAAAAGGTTTTAACTTCAGGAGCCGGAAGATCTCTAGCAGCCGGCAGGGAGACTGCTGGGATCGTCAGAACCCCGTGCCTGGCTGTCACGCCATGATAGCGAGCTAAAGCAGCTCCACAGAGCTGCATGTGTAGGCGGTAGTTACACAGTGGAGGAGTTGCTGTCGTGCAAGAAAAATCTCATAAACAGCAGGGACAGGAAGAACAGGTAACAGGGGCGGGGCGGGCCTGGGAGGAGCCCCCGGCCAGACCCACCTGTCAGTTTTCCCTCCGAGGCTCCTGGAAACTGACACGGGGCCCAGGGCCCAGCAGACTTGCTAGGCTGCAAAAGCTTTAGCTGGTTTTGGAACCTCTCGTGATGCCCCTTATAGAGCACTTTACTGACAGTTTTTACGTGATTTTAACTGCATATCAATAATGATAGCAACAAAATTAAATGTAATAAAACAGCATCTTATTTTTAATGTGCACATTTTTTATACCATCGTATTACATATTATATATTCATATGGAAATAAAAAATAGTAAAATAAATGATTATTAATATTGTAAAAGTTTGTAAAGTTTTAGTTGTGTCCTTATGAAAATAAAGGCAAAAATAGCAAATGCAAGTGACTGTTACTATTGCAAAAGTACTGCTTTCCTTTCTAAAAGTTTAAAAAGACTGAACTCTCCAACTATATTTTTTCATTCTTTCAATCCGTTTATTCATCAAATATAACTTGAATACCTATTATGTAGTAGACAGACTCAACTCAGGACCCTTTGTCTGTCTCTCAGAGCCCTTTCATCCTTAAAAACTTCATGTTGCGCCCTATGAGCAAGAAGAGACCTTAAAAACTGAAGTATTAACACTTCATTTCCAATTAAAGCTGCTCCTCCCTTCTTTCAAATGAAAGCTTGTCTGAAGGTAGGAAATTGTAAAAGATAACCTTAATCTGCCCTTTTGAACATTTATAATATTAAATATTAATATTGATCATTGGAAATGTTTGATTTCATAACAATGTATAAATCTAAATACCAAATAAAATGAGCCATCCCAATTCATTCGAATCCTGAATTCCCTTTGGTTTAAAGTTTCTTGAAAATCAGAGTAAGAGTGGCTTTTTCCAGAATTCTTGTTTTGTTTTGTTATTTTAGTTCTCTTTCCCCATCATACTTTTAGTTTATCATTTTTTAAACTGAAGTATACTTGGTTTACAATATTGCCTATAATGCTTTAAGAACTAAAATTTATTTAAAAGCCATGCAGGTGACTGGAACTGCGGTAGACCTGTTGTGTGGATCCTTACTTCACTTACTGGAAGGCACCATGGGTTGTATGACGCCTTGCTATTTTATGTGCCAATAGACATTGTTTTAAATGTTGCCAACTCACAGATACAGAGGACAAACTGGTGGTTAACAGTGGAGAGAGGGAAGCGTCAAAGGGCAGTATAGGGGTAAGGGGGCTAAGGGGTACAAACTGTTAGGTTTAAAATAAGCTACAAGGGTCTATTGTACAACATGGGGAATATAGCCAATATTTTATAATAACTACAAATGGAGTATAACTTTTAAAAATGGAGAATCACTATATTGTACACCTGTAATTTATGTAGTAATGTTATACATCAACAATAAAAAAGCAACATGAGACAAAAAGAGTATGATAATTAGACAAACAGGAAAAGTGAGAAACAGTAAAACAAAAAAATGCTGCCAACTATGGTTGTAAGACGAATTTTAAATTGCCTTCGCATGTCAGAGATGTTGAAGTGTGAGAAAATGAGCATGTTAGAGTCATTGAAGTACAGTGTTCTCTCTCATCCTTGCAGCAGCAAAGTAGGTATACTATCATTTTACTTAATTGAAATATTGTCTTTGTAAAATAGTAGTAACAGTAACAATTACAATATTATCTAACAATTATTGAGCTGTTATTTTGTGCAAGGAACTGCCAGACACTTGCATTTAAGCATCACAGTGGCATCCTGTGAGATAACTACTACTTCATGCCCATTTTGTTGATGAGGAAATTGAGGCACAGACAGGCTAAGTGACAGCTAATAAGTTACAGAGTTAAAGTAGAAGTCAGACCCAAGTTGAGCTGAATTTCAATGTCATGCCCTTTCTATTCAAGCAGGTTGTTCTTCCATTAATGTGGTAAGTAATAAGAGTAATAATAAATATGATTGTTTCTCCATAGAAAGAACTAAGATAAGAAGACTAAATGTTAGTTTTAAAGGGGTAGGAATAGCATGCTGTTGAATGTTTACAATTACTTGAGTAATTGTATCTTTGAACTAGTACGCTCTAATTTCCTAAAAAGTCCCCTCATGTTCGCAGGACTGCCCTACACTTAGCCTGCGTCAGCGGCCAGTCATCAGTGGTGGCTCTCCTTATCCAGTGGAATTGTGATCTGGATGCTTGTGACAAGGAAAGCAAGGCAGCTCTCATCAAGGTGTGTAGCAGCCAACCATGTCTATGTGAGATGGATTCGGTTTAATTACTTAGAATAAAAATGAATTTATCTGTTTTAAATATAACGAACTGATGGAACTTGGGGAATGTTGACTTGGAATGCCTGGCACTTACAGTCTGTTTCTTGGCGTGATACCAACAGGCTGTACAATGCCAGAATGATGGATGCGTCACTGTCTTGCTGGAACATGGTGCTGACCCAAATCTTGAGGACGACAGTCAAAACACTGCTCTGCATTACGTCGTCTTGGCTGAGAATACGTCAATTGCAACACAGCTGCTCCGCTGTAATGCAAATCTCGAGGCGATAAATGAGGTATAGCTCAACTGACTTTATTTACAAGATATTTGAAATACAGGGTCTTTTCTAGCTACAGGTGTTTTATTTATAGTGATATGTATACTGAATACAGTACATCAGGCCCTGTTACCATGGAAGCAACCCCAAAGCCAAGGCCAGAGGCTAGAGGTAGTGCCCACAGAAAGGGCAGAGCTCTGTCTCCCAGCCGCACTTCTAACCCAGAAGGAACAACTTCCCGTTAGGAGGTGCCTGGGAGTGGGTGGTAGGCTCAGCGCCTACAGAAGATGAAGGCTTGCGGGGAGTGAAGGGATGGGAAGGGCTGGCTGCCTACAGGGGCAGGGGTGCTACTGGGGATGGGTGGGAGGAGGAAGGAACCCAGTACCCAGCAGGGGGAGCTGGGTGACTGCACCTGGGCAGGGGAGGCAGCAAGCCACAGGCCCTGAGCGCCCCAGGACCCCAGGTTCTAGAATCTGGGCAAGTGAGGTCAGGTCATGCTTGACAGCCAGCAGGGGCATTCGCTTGTGCTGGTGGCCACGTGGCCCTCCACGTACACCTTGGGGTCTTCCGTGCTCATTGAATGGATATGTGTAATACATGTAAATTCACAGATCTCAAAAATAAGACATCTCTGGAAGAGCGGGGTTTGATAGATGCTGCTGTTTTCAGTGCTCTCCTTTCCAGCCATGTTAGCCTGACTTTTATCCGTCTCTTCCTCTGTGATTGAGGAGTTTACTGGCAATATTACTGGCAGTATCTATTGGCTTGAAGAATAGCTCCTTTTTCCTTCCAACCGCTGATCATTCAGTAGCACTCAGACAGTCTTAGAAATTTGCTTGTGGTGAGTGGTTTAATAAGTAGAGCTGGAACCTTTAAAGATTTTGCACCTTTTGTTCCCATCCAGGTCATTAGGTCAACAGGGTTTTTCTGATTGCAATAATAGGAAATTATGAGCCTTCTTTTGGTTAAAGCATGTGACAGACTCTTGCAATATATCTGTTAGATTCACTGAGCCCTAGCATAGTCAAGATGACAGTCTTTTTTAAAAGTCTGGTTGATTTACAGTGTTGTGATAGTTTCTCATGTACAGCAAAGTGATTCAATTTTATATATTCTTACTCAGTTATAGATATATATTCATATTCTTTTCCATTATGGTTTATTACAGGATACTGAGTATAGTTCCCTGTAGTATATACAGTAGGACCTTGTTGTTTATCTATTTTATATATAGTAGTTTGTATCTTCTAGTCCAAAACTGCTAATTTATTCCTCCCCAAACCCTCTTTCCCCTAACCGTCAGTTTGTTTTCTATGTCTGTGAGTTCGTTTCTGCTTTGTCAGTAAGCTCATTTGTATCATATGTTAAGAGTCCACGTATCAAGTGATGCCCTACGGGATTTGCCTTTCACTCTCTGACTCACCTCACTCAGTATGAGCATCTCTAGGTCCATCCATGTTGCTGCAAATGACATTATTTCATTCTTGTTTATGGCTGAGTCATATTCCATTATATATAAGTACACCATGCAAGATGGCAATTTTAAACATCAAACCCCATGATGTTAGTAACAAATGGGAATTGTTTTAATAATTTAGTTTCAGCTGTCTTGTGAACTAATTATCCATTTGATTAACAGTCAGGGAGAATTAGATACAGGTAGATTGTAGTTTTAGTAGGCATTGGAAAAATTCTTGAGGGGGTATTATGAGCCTTTTTAAAATGTATTTATTTTACAGTATCATATTTTTTTAATTGAGGTATAGTCGATGTACAATATTATATGTTACAGGTATGCAGTTTAGTGATTCAGAAATTTTTAAAGGTTATGCTCCACTTATAGTTATAATAAACTATTGGCTCTATTCCCCGTGATGTACAATACATCCTTGTAGCTTATTTTATGCCTGATTGTTTATACCTCTTAATCCTTAAGCCTAATTATCCATTTGATTAACAATCAGGGAGAATTCGATACAGATAGATTGTAGTTTTAGCAGGCATTGGAAAAATTCTTGAAGTGGGTATGAGGAGTCTTAATTGCAATTTTTATTACATGTTGGGGCCCAGTGTTTTTGTGTGTAAGACATATGATACTAAAGAAAGGCAAGGTTTTACATACAAATACTTGATTTATACCCAACTGTTTGGAAACACAGCAAACATAAGAACATAAGTGGGCTATAAACTAAACATGGCCCTGGATATGTTCAGTTTGCCTCCACACATTGAGTCAACATTTAAAATTTAGGAGACTCGTTCAGAAATCTGCATTTCAGAACTTCTCCTAAAGAATCAAATCTGGTCCCCCTTGAGCCCAGGCTCCTATGCGGTCTGCCCTGCACAGGTGGCCCCTTCTCGGTGGGGCATGTGTTCTCCGGTTTGCTGTCCTCACCTGGGACCTTCACTTACTCAGGTCACCTACGTTGCCTCTGTAAGCATTTGAATTTACAATTCCTGTTGTATAATATAGTTTGATAAATATTTCAAGATTTTAAAGACAGTCTATATTAGTTTATAGTCTTTTTCATATTTTATAATGACCCCTTAAGAGTGGGAGAGAATTTTTCAAATTAGAATTTATAAGTTGGTTTAAGAAAAACTTTTTCTTTACATGCAAGTAATCATATTCCCATTGGAATGTCTGCAAGCTTTATGAGATTAGTCCTAGTTGTAATTGGATAGGTTACACATGTTGCAGGCAGTATGGTACCTTTCTCCTCAGCGTGGCTCCTTAAAAATGCCTGATTCATTAGCTACATGGTTTTCTCTGGAGCAGTGTTTAGAGTGTCAGGAGTAGTCGTTGAGCAGTAAGGTAACTACAGAATGCCTGAGAGACACTGCGATAGAAGCAAAGGTTCTTGGAACCAGCAAATGTCTGAAATGCGTTTTAGAGAATGACTTCACAGGGAAACTTTCAAAGAGGTCAAGGAGGAACCTTTTAAAGAGAAGGAGCACAGAGGGGCGAGGAGGAAGGGGCTACTTTTTATTTACTTTATACTTTGTACTGTTTGCTGTTCTAACTCATCCAAATAAGATACTGCCAAAAAGTAAACTCTCATATTCCCCCCATTGAGAGATAATTCACACATATATAAATCATGCAAGCACATTTCAAAATAGAACAATTACTTTAAATTTCTTAATGTTAGATTTTTCAATAGGACCCTAAACTATCAGGGATAAGCTTTTGTTCTAGATCATTTTGGTCAAGAAAGTCATCTAATGGATACCATAGTGTTTGTATAATAATCAATGAGGGGTAAAGAATGTAACATTTTGGGACCCCTGAGGTCATCTCTCATAATCCTCACCCCATGAGAAGATGTAGGTTGGTAAATGTCAGACCGAGGACTTGAATCCATATCTGAATGACTCCAAAGCCAGTGCTCTTTGTGTTAGATCATCTAGGAATGGGGAATGTTACAATTATTTTATTCAATTTCATATTTGTTGTTCTTAAAGCTGTTATTTTCTTCTCTAGAAAGTCCAGCATCCAAGCTTCGCAAAGCTAATTCAGGCCTGGCAAGAACCCATGATAAACAATGAGTTATTTGAAGACTGTCCTTCTTGTGTTTTCACTGACTGGAAATTATAGATAATTTCATCTACCATACCTTGTTTTCTCTACAGCAGAGGCAAAAGATGGTGTTTTGAAACCAGGAACTAGCACCTCCTTTGAGGACAATAATTCTGATAATAAAAATGAAGATGTGGTTACAACCTTTCCCCAGCCATTAACCGAAGTTCCAGGCTTTTCTCGTCCTGCCTTCCCAGCACCAGAACCTCTCACGTCTTCAGCAGTCCTTGCTGTTACAGAGGTAAGTCGTTTTGTTTTTAACTTTTCCTTCCTGTGCTTTTTCAGTTACCGTCCCCCTGATTCTCGTGGGGACAAAAAGGATCCTACACAGAAATGGAAGTCCTCAAGATCACAATAGAAAACAGCGTGATAACAAGAGAGGCACATGTGCAGGACTGAGGTTTGTAAAGGTTGGTGGCAATAAACAGTTCTCAAGTGTGCCATTAAGGAAAGAAGAAGAGAGCAACTGGAAAGAACAGCTGGATGAGTATGAAGATGGGCAGGGGTACAAAGGGGAAGGATTCGTTTAATAAGGACAAGATGAATATAAAGATAAATGAGTGTCAAAATGAGATTATTACACAAGCACAGCAGAAATTGCGGGGTTAAGTGAGAGCAGGAGCTCTATGTACAAATTATGATAGAAATTATCTCAAATTCAAATTAAGAGAAGGAAAAGTCAGGTCATGGAAAAAAGTGCTCAGACTCTTCTGAAGGACATATAGCTGATTTTATGAACAACAGAAAGAAAATTTGATCCTCACCTTTTTTCTTTTTGGTTATAGAAGTTTGTTTTTTTAATTGAAATGTAGTTGATGTACAGTATCGTATGAATTACAGGTGTGCAGTACAGTGATTTGGTTATACATATATATGTATATATCTAAATTATCTTTTTTCTTTTCCATTATAGTTTATTATGAGATATTGAATATAGTTCCCTGTGGAAGTTAGTTTTAACTTGAAGTTATTTCTTTTTTTAGAAATCCTCACATTTAAATTAATGAAGTGATGGCTTATATTTAATCTAGCAAATTTTGTCTCTCCATTCCATCCCCAGTAACTGCGTTCTAGTTTTCCATGTGACTTATGCTGTTTCACACCTCGACCTTCGGCTCAGGCTGCCCTTTTTAGAATCCCCTTCACATCCGCTCTTTGCACCCGGTCTGTCGTTTAAGACACAGTCTGGCCTTCCCAGCGTTCCCGGAGCTATTGACACGCAGCAAGTCTCTTCTCTCCTTTGTGCCTTTACTGTATCTGTTCACTGCAGGTGTAGAGCTGTTGAATGATACTTGTCTGTGCTGATTCATTTTCATGTGTCTCCACCTCTCCTAGAATACAGAGCAGAATCTGTCTTTTATATATATTGCCAGCTTCTCCCAGGATAATGCCTATGATTTGATGGATACAGTAAATATATGTTGTCTTCCTGACTGATTGATTGAATGACCAAGTGTAGGAATATGATGTTTTCTGAAGCTGGGTTTTTGTTACATTTTGTTTTGTTTTTATAGGAAGAAACAGCAAAGCCAAAAACGGGGAAAAGAGAACGGCACTCGGACTATTAACAGTGTTCTAAAGGAGCAAGCAGATCACAGCAAATTGATTTCTACTGACGGAGCACACAAAAGTGACAGAGGTGGTAAGTCAGTGAGCATCTGTGGATTTTCTTCTCAGCTTAAAAGCTAGTATGGTTGAGGGGGGTATAGCTCAGTGGGAGAACACATGCCTAGCATGCACGAGGTCCTGGGTTCAATTCCTGGTACCTCCATTAAAAAAAAAAAAAAAGCTAGTATAAAAAATCTAAAGTGTGTAGATCCAAATATAACCATTTCTTTTTAAGTGTTTTTCTTTTGCCACCTTTCTTCATAAATATCCCAGCTATGACCAAGTTTTCTTCCAGAAAATGCTTCAACCCTCTGAAATTCTTTTCTGCCACTTTATTTTGTTGACACTCATGAGTGGAGGTAGACTTACATATGTATTTAAACTTCCCAGTGGTATGTGTTCTCATTAATGTATCTGTGACTGCATTTTGTAGGTGCAGCCTCAGCATTAGGATTAGGAGAAGAGGAAGGTGTGGAACCATCCTGGGATTCTGAGGTACTGTCTTCTATTATTATTATTTTCAAATATAAGCGTTGCGTGATGTTAAAACAAAAATGGAGGGATGTTTTGACTTTACTGTCTCACCTTTGCATTTGTGCAGCAAATTTTTTTCCTCATGTTTTTAACCTACGCTTAGTAAAGTTATTCCACGCTACATGTCAAACCACTGCAGAGTGCACTTCTGTTAGTTTTCCAGATTCACCTAATGAAACGGGTGTATGTAGCGCAAAAACCAAGGCTTAGAAGTCACAGGGAATCGGTTTGGGCTCTGAAGTTACATTTTCTAAAAACTAAAGAATTATTCTTGGTCAGCCTGTGACCAGATGTTTGTTTCTTTGTTACAAATGGATGTGAAAAACTCTTAGTGAGATTCAGAGAGAAACAGGTTAACAGGTTGTATTAAAAAAAAAAAACAACTGTGTTTTTGTTTGTTTAACCACTCTGACCTTGAAAAGACAGGCCTGTGACTTGAAAGTACTATTATATTTGGACTGTCAAGTAGATCTGCAAGGAACATTTCAGGAGAAGCAAAAGCATTGGGGAATAGTAATAAATATATGGGGTTAAAATACCAGCAGTTTGGTTGAGTGATGTTTTACTGAGGACAGCCCATTTTGGGCAGGGAAAATAGCGTGCACTGAGTACCTTTATGGCGACAGGACTTGAAGGAAGCTAAGTGCAGTGTAGTGATGACCTATTCCAAGGTGACAGCCGTGGAAAGAGGTCAGAAGAGCCTGAGCCCTTGGATCTTGGCAGCTCCTGCCTGGTGGCACAGCACTGTACTTGAAGTCAGCAGACGTGGTAGCATCCTGGTTCTGACCCACTGTGGGATCTTGGAAACACTTGTCTGACTTGTTTGAATGTCAGTGACCTCATTCAGAAACATGGTACTGACACCTGCCTCTCTGGTTATGTGTTGTGAACAAAAATGTGGTAACAGATGTGAAAACACACTGTCAACTGTAAAGGGTGCTATAGAAATGTAAGACAGAATGATCACAGTGCCCACTAGTGACCTACTGAAATGTTGAGGACACTTTTTTAAAATCTGAAGGACAATAAAATGGGAAGGTTAGAGCGGGCATGGGGATTTCACATTTGGGGTATGTTGAGTGTCGGTGGGCTGTTATTGGACATCTCCGATAGGTATGTAGTGCTTTGGTACTTGACGTCTTCTGGGGACTTTAGATGTTTTGACCTTAAATAAATTCCTGTTCCTGAACACCAACTAGCACCAGGCAGTTAGACACTGAATGTAGCAATTGAGGGGTTAGGCTGTAGTGGCAGGAACAGAACAAGTAAACAGGAACCGTTTTTCAGGGACAGTAAGTCCTTCATATAAGGAACGTGGAGAGCGTTAGGTTAGACAACAGTGGGGGAGTTTGTAGTTAGGACAGGGGTGGAGTAAGGGTGGAATTTAGGTAGTCAGAAAAGAGCTGAGTGTGACCGAAGCTGTCAGGTGATGGACAGGAAGGAGCCAGTCACACGAAGGTCCGGGGGAGGGATGTTCCGGACAGAGAGAACAGCAGGTCCCGTCTGCTCATCACGGTGCTCCAGCATCTTGGAGTGGCCAGGAAGCAGCAAGTGGGTCCGTCCTTAGAATCAGTTTTATTATTGTCATGTGTAGAGAAGAGAATGTGTGTGATAAGGGCCTGACACATGCGGGTGGTCACTAAACAGTGTTCTTATTCTTCCCTTGTTAAAGTAAAGCTTATGGTACTTTTTTGAAGAGCTACATGACTACATTTAAAATTTTTCTGCTGTTAATTTAAACAAATGTTTTTCTTTCTACTTTGGTACTTTATTTAACTATTTTCCCTATCAATAAAAGTTTTATCAAATAATAGATTCTGCTAAGCCTTTGTTTACTGAAATGTAGCAGTTTCCACAGTGTTCTGTTAATACTCAACATGACAGACTCCAAGGCTTCTTTTCATGCCAAGTATGTTATTTTAATACTAAAGACAGTATCTATCCTAAGAAACATTTTAAATTTATAGCACGTATACTTATTAAAGAATATATTTAAATATGCATATTTTTAATTTTATTTTTTATTGAAGTATAGTCATTTTATAATGTTAGTTTCAAGTATACAGCAAAGCAATTCAGTTATACATATAAAAATATGTATTTTTAAAAAAATGTCCTCTTCTTTTGTTGAGGAATGCAAAATGGAATTAGGTGTTTTGAAGTTAATTCTTTGTTGAAATCTGCACATAATTCAGTGTTTTGTCTGTGAAAATATTTGCTCTGGCTTTCCATGCTCAGTTTACAGAGTCAAAAGCCAACTGAAGATAAAAGATAGACTTGATCTAGAGAGTGTATATGAAATTTTCTATTTAAATGTTTGGGTTTCCAGGATATGCTTATCTTGTTTTTAAATCTAATTGCTTTTAAAGTAGGAAATTTAAAAAAAAATAATAAGGTAGGAAACGCAGGTATTTTCTTAGAAAGCGATTAGGAAATCTTTATGCAACTCATTATTAATATTAATTTTAACAGAGTATCTCCGAGATTCAACTACCAAACTATGTTGATCAGTTATCTGGAGCTGCACATCAAGGAGAAAAAAATACATTAAATGGACAATTAGAAAGTAAGCACTGTATTTTATAAAAAAGTTATTTGACAGAATGTTGATTTAAAACATGGATTTGGATCTATTCTCTCAGCCAAAGAAAATCACCTGTTGAACATATAGTGAGGAAAAAGAGGAGAAAAGGAGGTAAATTGTATATCTTACAATCTGTGTCAGCAACAGATTAAACTAGAATGCTGTTTAAGGAGCTCAGTTGTTAGCTTGCTTTCAAGATGCTCTGTGACCTGAGAACAGTCAGGAAGCCAGGAGGAGGGAAGGAGGGAGTGAAGAATGAGAGAGGCAGGGAGGAGGGGAGTAAATGAAGGAAAAGGAGTGGGGTTCCCTGGCAGGAGGCGGTAATGTAGAATAGTTCTTTAGAAGAAGGAAGAGAAGAGTGTTTGAAATGAGACGGGTATGAAGTGAGCTTAGCTTCTTCCAGCACCAAAGCTTGTCTGGGAAGCACAGCAGAATGTTCCACTCCCCCGTCCCCTGACCGTTAGGAAGGCGGTGAGGACGGCAGTACCTGATCACGCAGAGCTGGGTGTGCCTGCCGTGGGTGAGCACAGGCATGTGTGGTCAGCTGTAAGTGTCTGGACCTTCGTGTCATGCAGCGTGTTGCTGCCTTATAGGATGCTGTCTCATAGGCCAACAGAAGAGTGGGAAAGAGGAAGAGAGCAGGGTGCGTTCCGGGGAGGTCAGGGGGGCTGGAGCCTGGTAAAAAGTCCATTGGAAAGTCTGCAACTTCTGATGTAGCTTTTGGGGAAGTGTTACAGTGAGACGTGTCAGGCTGGATTTCAGAAGGATCAGTTAAGTCCACTTGCTGTAGAAGCGGACTCGGTATAGACCAGAGTTTCTCACATTTTACTCCGTCACCTGGGGACTCAGTGAAAAGTGCACATTCTGAGCAGTGGGTCTGCATTTCTAACAAGGTCAGGTGATGCCCTTGTTGCTGGTCTTCAGACCACGCTCAGAGGGTAGACTTGTGTTTAGGGGAATCTGGAAGAAGAGCCACTGGGGACTTAAAGACACAACAGCATCAAGGAAAAGCATGATTTTGTTTTTCTTTCTGAGCACGTTCATAGCCAGAGGGAGGCAAAGAGTTGTAGAAATTAGAGATGTAAGATGCTGCTAAGCAGAGAGGAAAAAGAAGTGGTGGGGATCATCCGTCAAAAGAATAGAAAAGGGGAAGAATTAAGGCCACAGATCTAGAGGTACCTTTGGAGAGGAAAGTGAAAGGAAGGAAGGAGGAAAAAAAGGCCGCAGGTAGGTGATTTTGGAATTGAGGAGGAAACTTGAGAGAACTCCTTTTCGATGGCATCAGTGTATTTGCACTGAAGCAAGGTTAGGTCATTGCCACTCCAGAGAATACTGGAATCAGGAGAGGGCCTAGAATTGGGGTACACCACAGCCACTCCTCCTATCAGGCTTCAAAGATACATGTTGCATCAGTATCTGTTATTCAAGTGAGATTAATTTGAATATGAAGCATTGGCTGTGTGTTTTTTTTTTTTTAAGGATAGCTAATATTTTGATAAGATAGTTGTTTCACAAAAATCCTTTTAAACATTAGCCTGATTTACCAAACCAAACTAATTTGGAAACGAAATTAATAGGATTCATTCCATAAATGCTAAAATTGTAATTTTCAGTGTTATTTTCAACACAGATTTTGAAATACAGAAGACTTTTAGTATCTAATAACTCTGTAGCAATTAATTTTTTTGATCATGAGACTTCAATATTGAACACTCAGTATACATTCTTTCTTAGATGTGTCTTATATACCTTCTTGTATGAGTGGATCAAAAACTTTGATGGCTAGAGGATCCAAGCAATGTAGGCATACCAATAGCCCACGTGGGTATGGGAAAAAAATGAATATTTTTATGAACTATTATTCTACAAGTGTGTACCCAAGCTGATCAATTCATCACACTTTCCCTGACAAGAAGTGAATTGCACATTCAAATGAACCGCCATCACAACTGTGGACTTCCTAAATCACAGGACAAATTGAAGAGCATGATAAGTACTTGTAGCCTAGTGGTGTCAGTCGCATTAAAGACGTGCTGTTGCATTTTACCATCAGCTTTCACATTTGTCTTCTTGGAGCCATGATTTGTTCTTCTGATTAAAGCTCACTTTTCTCCTCCTCAGGCCCCACGTTCACACTGGTATATGTGCACGTTTCTATTTTATAAAGTCATTTGAAACATAATCGTACTTTTGAAATCTTAACCGCATGTTTTGGTAAGCCTATATTCCTGCTCTTTATTCAGTATCTATAATGGATTCATATTTCGGTCTTGTTGCTGTCCTAACTGCCCCTCAAAAACAAAACACCGAAACCTAACGTGTTCATTTCCAAAGCAGGCGTGAGGATTGCGCTCAGTACTAACTCTGCGTGAATGGATAGTTGGCTTTCATATTTACATGTAATTGGTTATGTGTCTCTTTTGGCTTTTAGATTCCACTGAAAAATATCCTCACTTGAAGGTAAAAACTTTTATACTTTTACCTTGAATTTTTTTGAATGAGGGTACTGGGAATTTAGCCTAGGACCTCATGCACTGCTAAGCAGACACTCTGCCACTGAGCGAGACCCCCCCCCCTTGAATTATTGCTACAGATTGTATCAAATGTAGGTTATTAATCAGTTTGTTTCAAAAACCATTCAGCCTGCAGTTGGAGTGAAAAATTCTGTTCCTAATAAAACAGGAGAAATGAAGAATTTACAAAGATTCAAATCAGGTAAATTTTGTGATACAAATTTAACTCTGAAATGAAGTACCATCTTCTTATTCCTAATTCCTTTTATTTTTTCAAGTTTAATTGAAAGACAACATAAATAAGGCAGATGTTATTATTGGTATCCATGTTTGAAAAAAATATATAAGCATAAGAAAAAGATTTTTTAAAATGTCAGTTAACTCAGATGTTTCTGTTAATGTTGGGAGACACTAAAGTTCTCAGATTACAGGAATCCCTGTACTTCTTAGGGGTTCTGAGAGATTGATTATTAGGTTCTAAGATTTTTCCAGAGTTTTAAAATGCTTAATTGAATCTGACTTTCACGTAGGGTAAAGCTTCACTGGCTAACATGTCAGTCATATTTCACTTGAATTATTTCATTTTAAGTGCCGTCACATTGATGATGTTTATTTATTTATGTATTTATTTATTAATGGAGCCCCTGGGGATTGCCACTGAGCTATTTCCCTCCCCCAAAGATCTTAAGCCAACTGGATGCTTTAATTAGCTGTGTGTGTGTGTGGTGTCTTTGATTATTAAAAATGATGGAAGTAATTAGTCCTACCTTAATATTTGGTAGACACGATCTTTTAAAACAGCAATCCTGAAAGTTTTGGGGTTTGGGATTTTTTTTTATACTATTAAAAATTATTGAGAATTCCGAAGAACTTTTAAGTGGTTGTATCTATTGATGTTTACTATATTAGAAAATAAAACTGAAAGATTTAAAATACAAGCACACACAAACACACAAACATTCCATTAGCCATCAGAGCTATGATGTTATCACATGTCATGTATCTGGAAACCTCCACTGCACACTTAGCAGAGAATGAGAATGAAAATAGCATTCAGTATTATTGTGAAAATAGTTTTGACCTCATGGACTCCCTAGATGGAGGGAACTTGGGGCTCCAGGGCTTCTCAGATGACACTTGAGAAGTGCTGTTTTAAACAGGGTTCATGGATGTGAAATAATAAAGGGGCCCTTGTGATGAAGTGGGCTTTAAAGTTCACTTCTACATTTCTTGCCTTTTTTTCTTTAACTTGTCTTGAAAAGTTTAAATCTGACAAAACTTAATTCTTTTAAAAAAAAAAGGAAAACATTTTTGTTACATATTTCCTGTCTCGTGGCACCCTGTGCTCTTTGGATCTAGTTTGTACCTAGACTTATCCTATTTGTATATGGAAAAAATTAGTCACTAAAGGCTATCCTTTCTTAAATAAATTTATGATGTTTATCCAAGCCTTAAGGAAAGAATTCTGAAGATACTGGTACATTAAGGAAAGACTGTCTCATTGTAATTAAAGTAGTACCATTCAGTAAAAGTTTTCTTAAAGCCCATGTCTCTAGGACACAATACTGTCATGCATATTTAAACGTCCAGTAAATGGCTGGTTAGACATACATTTTGTTAATGAAAAAATTCATATGTTGAAGAGTCATGATTATTCATAAAGTTCTTACGGAATATTGACTGTTAATAGAGAGTGTGAGTGAATCCAAATAAGTAATACTAGAGAATTAAAAGTAGAAAAAAGAGAGACAGTGGTTCCCTATGTGAACAGCAATGACATGTAAACTACAACCAGCTGGGAAGGAGCAGTGTGTTTGCGGGGAGAGGAGGACGTGGGGCTGCTGCTCTGGAAAGAGAATTCATACAAGTTAGTCAAGTTTGTATTGTGATTCACATTCTAATAAGTGGAAACTTTGTTTTCAGATCCTTCAGACTGGGATTCTACTAGTTTGAGCCCCAATAATGCAGCTGGTCAAAGAGCCCAGCATTTGAAAGTCGATAAATGTCCGCTGGTATCACAATCAGTGACCACAGACCAGTCAGCACCCACAGAACTGAGGCAGACGGCCCCAGTAGATAAAGACCAGATGAATATTGGAGCTGTGTCTCTGTCAGAAAATGCAGCGCTCCGTGGCCTGTGTGAGTCACAGCTGCCAGAGAACAGCAGCAGCAAAGAAGGTAATAAAGCAGCACAGAGAGCTAGCCATAGTCCACCTGTGCGTGGCTTCACCACACTCTGACTTTGCAGAAATCATTTTGTGGCATGATCTCCTTTGTGTTTACTCCTTTTATGCAACCTACAACCAGACAATACCTTTTGGCATGACATTTACATTCATCCTCTGACCAAAGCAGCGTATTAAACAGCAAAGAGGGTTAGGAGAAAGTGAGTCCGCTCAGACTAGTATTCAGCACAGTCCTGGGAGCGGGTAGGAGGGTGTCTAGAGCTTTGTGACCGGTTGGGAAACCTAGGTGGACATCCAAAGACTCCCTTCTCAAAGTACGGCTTCTTAGCTTTATTTTTATCTAGCTCTGAATTTGTAAGTATTAGTTACAGCTATATTCAGTGAAACTGAAAAAGCACCTCTGCAAATAAATATCAAAATATTTCTAGTATATTCTCTGACTTTCTGTATTTTAGAAGTGGCTTTCCCAGCGGTAGTGGCAGTCATTGGGAATTTGCTACACAGGACCTCCTTCTTAACCGTCCACATAGTATATCAGCTTCTTTTATTATTTTTGATGGATTGATAGGTCAAAAAGGATATTGGTTTTTAAGGAGTTCTTTATCACTTAAAAATAATATATGGAATATCAATTCTAATTCTTCTAGGATACCCAGTCTGTTGATTAACCACATCTAATATGTGTTCTATATATACCAATTAATTTAGTGCCTTAATCAGTGATACGATCAGAGCTGTAGTAATAAATTGTACAATATTTTTTCTACTCCTGTAGTTTTATTTTCTTTTTTTTCCTTACCTGTAGAATTAATGTCATATTTACAAAAGATTCTTAATTTATCTCCTACAGTAGTGACTACAAGCTATAAACTCAAAAGTTTTTTTTAACCAAACAAGTGACTTGTTTGCTCTTGTTTGTTCATGAGCTTGGGAGATCCAGAAAGCAGGACTTAAGACACCTACATGAGCTCTCTCAACACTGGAAGATGTGAAACAGAAAAGCTACAAGAGAAATAGAAGCAACTGAAAATAGTTCATGCAGATCATGTCTCTTCTCAGTTGATACCTTTTATGTAGTAATAAGCAGAGTCTAGTTCTCCAGGGACCCAGTAGTCATGCATTTATTTATTTAATAAAGATTCTGTGCTGGGCCCTGATAATCTTAAATCCTAAATATTTCTGGAAACATCCCCTAAGTTCAAGCCTGCATCTTTTTTTTGTTGTTGTTACATCATTAATGCCTTCAA
The DNA here is from genome assembly GCF_048773025.1 of Camelus bactrianus. Taxonomy (NCBI): domain Eukaryota; kingdom Metazoa; phylum Chordata; class Mammalia; order Artiodactyla; family Camelidae; genus Camelus; species Camelus bactrianus. Next base: position 26,226,647 of record NC_133573.1, read on the forward strand.
ATTTGTCTCCCTCCACTTATTTTTATGCCCTTTAAATTCATCCCTCCCGCAGCACGTAGAGTGATCTATCTCAAATGCACACATGACCATGAAACACTCTTTAAAGCGTATTAATGTGCAGGCACCTTACAGGGACGGGTAAGGCTTTCGTGGTCTGACTTCTGCCTGGCTCTCCATCTCTAGTGCCCTCTGTCTGTCCTTTGCTCTGCTGTTCTGAGCTGCTGGTGATGCCCTCCTCACCTGCTGTATTTCACACAAATATTGACCCTCTCGTGTGCGTCTCTCCCTTCCTTCCCAGCCTTGCGTGCTCTCTTCCTTTCCTGCCCCGCATTTCTGGGAAGCTGGCTGACCTCACTGTTGAAGTCTCAACTCAGGCATTCTCCAGAAAAGCCATCCCTGACACCTTTTATCCACATTCTTCTTTAAACTCCAGTGCCTACTGCTAAAGCAGGAACTCAATAAGTAATTATTGAGTAAAATAAATAAAGACTGTTTATACAAAGGTACTTTTAAGAGTTTGTCCTCTACAGCATAGGAGCAAAGAGAATAGACATGTAAAGAAATAGTTTACAGTTCAGCTGGTGAAGATACACTAGAAAAATCTGTGAAGTACCAAGGTAGCTTCGAGGAAAGAGATCCCTGTGTCTCCGTGGAAAGACACCTGTAATCAAGGAGGACTTCACAGAGCAGCTGAGTCTTAAAAGAGGAAAAGGAATTTGTCAGAACAGTAGAGGGAAGCATTTCAGATTAAGGCAAGATAAAAGCATAAAAAGTAACTGTAATTTTGGAAACCATGAATAACATTGCTCTTAAAGCTTGGTATGTTGTTAAAAAGGTACTGTTAGGAGGTAGAGAATAGAGTCTATCGTGACTTTGTATATTTCTACTGTAGTTTTAAATTTTGTTTTGTTTCTCTTTGTTTTGTTCATGTCTGGTGGATGAATTTGTGAATGAAACTTTGAGATGTTTGTATGCCTTTAATCTGGTAACATCTAGTATTTCCCAAATATTTTGTTGAAGTTTTAGATAATTAGAAGTATTTCTTAAAGAGGTAAATATCCAGCTAAAGATTAAGCTTAATTTAAACTGCCAATTGATGAAATGCTTTTTATCTGTTTTTATAAAGATTATGCCTTTTATCTAGCTGTTCTAAGTAGTGAATTTTAACGTAGCATATTCATTTTTCAGCAGACCTAGGCTAACAAAGGACATCTGAGGAAGAGCAAGAAAGACTTGATGGAAGTGAAAATAACCAGTCACAGGTATATAAAACTGTAAATTTAAATTTCTGGTTTAATATTGTTTTCTGTGCTTTAATAACATAGTTCAAAAAAAATTGCCTTTCAAACTAGACTTTTAGAGTCAATAAATAATTATTTAATATTTAGTTTTTAATAGCATTTTATCTAGTTATAAAGCTTAAAGTATTGTTAGGGTCTATAATAATTTATAGTAAACTTTATCCTTGGAATTGAGGCAAAAAACCTTCCTGAATATTGTTTACTTCTTCCATTTTTATAACTTCCTCACGTGATAAAGAAGGTGATATCAAATATTAAATCGTGATTAAGTAGTTGAAATTGTAAGCAATATAGCAGTGATGGCCACCAAGTTAGTTTCATGTAAGGAACAGTCATTCCCAGTGGTCCAAAATTTGCAGTTTCAAATTGCAAGTCATTGATGCCAAGATGAAAGATTTCTTCTGTCTTTGTGATCTCTATGTAATTGATTTCAGAATCTACAATCAGGGAGAGAATAGGGGTCATAGAGTCAACCCAACTGCCTAGTAAGAGAATCAAACCTTCCAGGATTGGACCTTTGCTGTTAGGGAACAAAAACTTTCTAATTTATTTCATTTCAGGATAGGAAATCAGTAAATATTATTAAAAATTCTTTTATTCACTCTCACTAGTGAATATTAGAGTATGATATAACTGGATGGATGCAGAGAATACATATTGAGATAGATCACTGTCATAGTATATCGTTTGCATTAAAATTTAGGAATTTGTTCCTCTTTCCGATTGATGTCAATTGATTTTGGCACCTAATAATTTACAGTTTGCCTATTCTCCAGTTATTAGTCCTTTTAAAAAATCTTTACATGCACTGGAGGGGCTCACTATTTAGGGTATGAGGTGAAATATTTTTTAGTGAGGAAGCCTTTGTAATGTTAAAAACCTAGTCTCTAATTCTTGGTAGATTTAACATGTATGAATTGTTTAGTTGAAACAAACAGTGACAAAGTTAGGTTTCTGAGTTCCTGTTTTTCTCCTATTTCAAGGCTAAGGCAAGTTATTTTTCACTTCTTAGTTTGTGAGTAGCCAAACGTAGATTAAGAAGTTTGTTAAATTTTAATTATTTTCTAATTTTTACTTACCCGTACTTGACTACTTAAGGATAAATGTGTTTTACAAGCATGTACTGTGAAAGAAAAGAAATCTGAAGATCAAATCAGGCAGAGTAATCTTTCACTTGTGCATCTGCAAAAAATGCCTGGAGAACCAGGAATGAATAAGGAACATGACAGAAAGGACATACCTGTATCTTCAAAACATTCTTGTGTGGAGAAGCATGAGGACACGTGGGTCAAAGAAGGCAAATTAGACTGGAAAAATAATATAAAGTTTATCACAAAGAAGTTAAATCAGAAAATCAGTAAAACCCGTGAAAAATGCAAAATTACTGTTCATTGTAAGGTAGTGTCACTACATGACAACTCTGAACTACATGGTGACTTAAAGGAACTACCTTCCAATGTGACAAATAATATATTTGATTCTGAAGAAAAAGATGCACCTGGAGCCTCTGTCTCTGTAGGATTCCAGGCGTTCCCTCAACACGAAGAGCCCAGTCTTGAAAGTGTTTTTCCATCTTATTCCAAGTCTGAGTCAAGAAAGTATGGCTGCCAGTCATCTCCAAAACTTTCTTTAAATGAAAATAAGTTAAGTGAAAATGATAAACTGGACACTGAACATGTTTTTAACAAAAATGAGGAGGGTTTTTATACTGATAGAGCAAATGAAGTAAGGAACTGAGTTCCATTTAAAGTAAAGGAGACCAAGAATTTGATACAAAAAGAAAACAAAAAAGGAACCAGAGTGCTCCCTGGAAATCAGACACTGGGCACGCATCTCAGGTAAGTGACCCAGAAAGCCTTTCTGGCTTGTGGCCTTCCTGCCCCGGTGAGATGAAACACACGATTCAGATAAAAAGCCACGCTATGTCTGCTGTTTCAAATACTTATAAGAAAGCCAAACCAATACAAGACCAGCTCCAGAAGCCATTGCTTGCAGATATCTGCGGTGCTAGTAACTCTAAAATCATGGACCCCGAATTAGGAGATGTGAGTTCTTCGCCGTCAAATGGTAACAGAACATCCAAAGTATCTAAAAGAGTTACACGAAGATATGCAAAGGTTTAAGAATGAGGTAGACATGTTACAAGTAGAATTCCTGGCTTTGGAAAAAGAATATTCAGCTTCAAAAAAAGGTAGAAGTTTCTTTGCTGCTACTCTGGTTTTTCTCTTTATCAGTAATCTCTTCCATCTGATCCATATCTGATCTGATTTTCCACTTATGAAAATAGCTTATGTATAAAACAGGGTCATCTAAATATGTAATCGTGTAGAAACAGACTATTTCTGCCATCTAAGTAACAGGAACTCAGGGAAGTGTTTTCCTGGGTTTTGTTCCTTAATCAACCTAAGTCTCTGTGCCAGTCTTCCGTATGAAGTGGGAAAGTAATTCAGCTGTGTGCCACGTGACCTTCTGAGCCGGAATAAACGCGAGTGAAATGGCTTAGGAAATACAGTAAGATCAAGGGTTTTGTTTTGTTTTCTTTTGTTTTAATCTATTGGCTTAAATATAAGTTGCACTTCCATAGAATGGGAAGGAAGCAGTGACTGAGAGAAGGGATATAAGCACACACTCCCACTAAGCTGAGCTGTGTATTGTGCGTTAGTGAGTGCGGGCTTATCTGTCTCACTGATCACTGGGCACTCAGAATTCCATCATGGCCACTTTGAGATATTCTTAAGAACAAATACATGTGCTCCCACTCCCACATCTTCCTGAATCACCACTCTTGGGTGTTTCTGTTGAGTCAGACCCTTACTTTATATTATTTAATATAATGTACTAAGTTTTGACATGTATGATTTTATCATACAGGTAGTATGAACCCTCAGCAAAAAAAATTCAGTATTTATCTCCAAAGGAGAAAACTTGAATTTTGAGATGCACTGGATGGGTTTTTTTTACTTCTAGTAATAGATTTTTAAAATGTGTTTGTGCTTTTGTGTGAGGTGCAAAGAGTGTGAAAGATAGACAGAAATCTGAAGGTGTTCTCCTTTAATAGAAAAATGAGATGAGCCCTGTCCCCAACTTTGCCAAAGTCACACTTTTAACTTATCTGATCAATTTGATGAATTTATTTGGTAGCGTATTAGATTCAGTGTTACAGAAGTGTATCATCTCTTTTGACACCGTGAAATGCTGGAGATTGCTGCTTTAGGGGCTTTGGACAAATCACTTAACCTTTCTTGGTTGTGTTCCCATTATCAGTAGACAGTGGGGCTAAGGTAGATCACTCATTACTCCTATGCTGTCTAGCTATAAAATGGTCGTGGTTATTGAATGTGAAATTGGGGAGCATTATTCCTTTTGCAGAATTCCACACTAACTGGCAATTCATCAGTTTCACTCTGCTCCTTTCAGTAAACTTGGGTTTATATGTTTTATTGAACACCACTTTTTTGATACCCCAGGATCCAAGTGAAACAAGAATTATAAAAAGTAGTGGGGGAAGGATAGCTTTAGCACAGAGAGAAGAATGTTTCCTTTCTGTTACTGAAGCACCAAGGTGTGACATCTTCTAAATCTGGCTGTTTAATACAAAATCTAGGTGGTAAAGACAGAAGAGGACAAATTTTATGCCTTTGTCTTTTTATTTCTCTGTCTCTGCCATTCACGTGGGGAAGAGTGGATGTAACAGCACAACATTCAGAAAGTCCTTTTTTAAATTTTGGAAATTCTGTTTCTTTTCCTCAAACAGAAAGAAGCAGAATTTACAAACATTTCAATGACTTGAAATGATAAAATTAAAATAAGCACAAAAATATTTTAATCAATTGAAATCAGGGCAAACTCTGAGTCAAATGATAAAGTGAGCAAAAAAGTCTTTACCATGAATAAAGTAATAATTACCCTTTGTATCAAACTTTCACTGAAGGTTGAAGTAGAAGAGAACAGGAACAAAAGTAGTGAACTGAAAGGATCAGAAACCATGTGTGATGGCAACTGTTATAAAGGACTAACTCAGCAGAGGAAGAGGGGAAAAACTGATGACCAGCAGTTTCCTGCTCTGCAGAAAGGAAATTCTGATAGGTAAGCCTAGATCAGTATTCAACAGTAGGTAATTATTATTTTCCTAGATATTGTTGAGAATTTCTTCCCAGACTCATCTCTCTACTTGCTTCCATGTATTTTGCACTCTTCCAGGTTCCGAGGACACACCTAGATGCCATGTGCCTAATCTTTGTGCTCACATTCTCGTCTCTTAAGTAGAATAATTTCCTCCTGACCTCCTGTTTTGCTCATGACCTCCTGTTTATTTCCCCTCTTCTGTAAAGCCTTCCTCATACTCACTTACTACTTTCCATATGTCAGCTCTTGCGTATCACATTGTATCATAATTGTATATCTGTCTTTGAAGCAAGAGTTTGTGTTTCCTTGCCTATGGTTGGCACTTGATAACCACTTTGTGAATTAAATGACTGAAGATGGGTAAGATTTGGAATTTTACAAAAATTGTTTTTTTTCAATTTATCAGTAGAATTATTTTTAAAAATTGGCTTTTTAATGGATTGTTTTAAAGTAGCTGTCCTGGCTTGCATATGAAGGAAGTAAAGAAAATGAAAGTGGAAAACGGACGTTAAAAGCATCTGTGACTTCACATGTATTTGAGAAGACTGCCTAACTAGCTGGTGGTCTGCTACCCATGAATGACAACAGCCGTTTAAGTGAAGGAGATCAAGGTGGTGGCAGGGAAGATCTGCAAATTCTTTATTTGTAGGTGAAGACGTATTAGCAGTGATTACCTTCTCTGGAAATAGAACAGCAGCATATGTGCAAAGGCCAAGGCAAGAGGATTCTCAGCTGTGTGGGAGGAACTCTGCCGAAAGGCTAAGATGAGGACAAGTGCCTTTGACCAGAAGTAGTTTCAATAATACGTCTCCATGGAAGCCGGGCTGCAGTGAATCAGTGTGAACAGCCCCTTAGAGAACATTCCCTGGGAAGGCAGGAGAGGACTGGGCGATAACTGAAGGGGAACGTGGGGCTCGTGGGGGTTCCCTTTCTTTTCTTAATGATAAGATGGTAGTTTGTAGAGCACGTCTGTATGCTGTTGGATGTGATTCCATAGAAGACATGTTTTTCAATTTCATCTTGTTTGCATTTCTGATATTAGAAAGTGTATTAATTGTATTACATTATCTTTAAAATATTGTAGTAAACTTCTATTCATGTATGGTTTTGTTGTAAGGGCTTATTCATTGGTTCTGAAGCGTAATATTCTTACACAATTGAATATGCAGATAATGACTTTAAAGTTACACCATTGTACATAGATTTTTTTAAATTGTATACTCATAATAACTATACAAACACTTAGGCCATACTGAATAGGGTTTAATCATTCCTTGATGATTCTAGATATTATAGTGTCTTTGACAGTATCATCATGGGTGGCTATGGTTTTGTATGCTATTGTAAACTATCAGATTATATTAACTTAATATTTGTTTAGATTCTAGGAAGAAGGGGAAGATTTTGTTTATATACAATAGAATAATAAACTGTTAACAATCTATCACAAATGATTACTTTTGGATTACTAAGTTCTAAATTACAGAAGCCATTATTCCTGTACCAAAAGTGTCTTAACATGTTTTGTTTGCTCCATAAGGACATGTCAAATACATGAACAAACAGCTGAATGGACAATGAATGCCACTGATTAATTTCTTTAGCAAAAGCAAATCTTTACTGAAAGTAGATTTCCAGTATTGCCTAGGTCTAAAGTCTTTTTATTTTTAAAAAATAGGTGTTAAGATTCAGAAGTTATTATTATTTTAACATTTTTTATTGAGTTATAGTCATTTTACAATGTTGTGTCAAATTCCAGTGTAGAGCACAATTTTTCAGTTATACATGAACATACATATATTCATTGTCACTTTTTTTTTTCGCTGTGAGCTACCATAAGATCTTGTATATATTTCCCTGTGCTCTACAGTATAATCTTGTTTATCTGTTCTACATTTTGAAGTCCCAGTCTGTCCCTTCCCACTCCCCCATCCCCTTGGCAACCACAAGTTTGTATTCTATGTCTATAAGTCTGTTTCTGTTTTGTATTTATGTTTTGCTTTTTTTTTGTTTTTAGATTCCACATATGAGTGATCTCATATGGTTTTTTTCTTTCTCTTTCTGGCTTACTTCACTCAGAATGACATTCTCCAGGAACATCCATGTTGCTGCATATGGTGTTATATTGTCAGTTTTTATGGCTGAATAGTATTCCGTTGTATAAATATACCACATCTTCTTTATCCAGTCACCTGTTGATGGACATTTAGGCTGTTTCCATGTCTTGACTATTGTAAATAGTGCTGCTATGAACATTGGGGTGCAGGTGTCATTTTGAAGTAGGGTTCCTTCTGGATATATGCCCCAGAAATTATTATTTATAATTATACCTAGACATAGAATAATAATAGAGATTCATTTACTATATTAGTTAAAAATACTTAAATAGTACTTTCTTAGCATATTGTGAAATGCAGGTATTGAAGCCAGATTGCCTGGGTTGGAATTCTGGGCAGACATAGGGGCTTCGGCAAGTGACTTTGCCTTCCTGTGCCTCATTTTCTTCCTGGGTAAAGTACCTAATGTATTACCTACCTCCCAGGATTGTTGTGAGGATTAAAATGTCTTTAAGACATGTAAAGTGCTGATAGTAATGCACAGCAGTTGCATACTCAGCCCTTGAAAAAGCTAATATCATGGTTATTGGAAAAGGGTTCCTTTCATATAAGGACTTAAGTAGTACTTTCCAAATAGGTTTTAGTGCCATAAAAGCCAGTTTTTATTGAAAATGACAACAAGAAAATCCTGGTATATTTTTTCCTATCAAATAATGCAGGTAATGTTATATTTTTCCTTTTCCTTTGCTTGTCTGCTTGATCTAAATTTAATACTTTGTTAATAATATAATTGGTATACTTTCTTTGTCCTTTCATGTTACTGTTTCCATTTTTTGTTTAATACCTTTTATTGAAAATTAATTATTAATGCAAAGATTTTATATAAAAAATAATAGGTTTACATATTTCTTGTATTTTCAATATTTAGTATTTGGCTGAAATGAATTGCTTTTTTTTTCCTTAGGTCTTCAAAGAAAACGTCTACTAAGAGGGACAAGGTATAGTAAAATATTAATTATAAAAATATTATCCTGTAGTAAAAAATAACTTATAAAAGATAGAGTGGAAAAACAGAAAATTCTCCTTTGTTGTAGACATTTACTTAAAAGTAATTTAGAAACACTATTGATAAAGTTAGCCTTTTGACAAAAATCGGTTCTTTGAAGAAGTGTCTGTGTTTTTGCTCTCATAAAAAGATGGATATTTATCACTTCAGTACACTGAGTATATTTTATAACTACGTTGGAGACACTGTGAAATAGCATTATTTATCTGTAGGTCACAGAGCAGGTGAATTCTGTGGATGGCCTCGATGACTTAACTCTGTCACCGGAAACGGCTTCCGAGGACTGCGAGTCGCTTTACCCTAACTGTAAGAACATCCTGAGGCTAATCGAACGACTTGGCCTGGAGAGTAAAGGTAGGACCGCCGTATGACTACACAGCCTTTTTAAGTATCTCGTGGTAACGTGTGCACACCTAGTACTGGCCCAGGGAGCGCGGCTACGTTACAGTCCGCTGCGTCTCAGAAACCTGCTTTGTGTTAAAGCAGAATCAGACGTGTTGTGCGCTGCCAGCCGGGGGCTGTGACCGTTCCCTCTCCCTGTGCTTTCTGTTGACTCTGCTGCTCCTATGCCTTCACCCAAGGTCAGGGTATCACTACTTCCCTCCTAGAACGCTGAAATCACCTCAGGACTTTCTTCTCCACTGTTCCACCTCCTGGAACCTTGGTCTACACCGCAACCATGATTACTAGATAGTTTTTAAAATTCAGATCTTTGTTACCCCCTTGCTTAAAATCCAGCTCCTGCTTCTCACAGCTCCGTGGTTAAAGGCCACAGTCCTCTGGCTTCATCTTGTTTCCTTTTATTACCCTTCTTTCCACATGAATTTTAGAACCAGCTTGTCAATGTAAAAAAATAAGAGTCTGTTGTGTCCTGGAGATTAGATGTAGATTATGTTGAATCTGTAGATTAACTTGGGGAGAATTGACCTCTTAACAATATGGAATTTTTAACCCCAAACAAAGTTTATTTCTCCGTTTATATAGCTCTTCCTTGATTTTCTCAGTAGTATTTTAGAGTTTTTAGTGTCTGGGTCTTTCCGTCTTTTATGAGTTTACCTGTATTTCTTATTTTTCAGTGCGGTTGTAAGTAGTATATTTTTATTTGTTTGTTTTAAAATAATATAATTTAAATTTTAGTTTCTGATGATAGAAATACAGTTGATTTCTGTATACTGACTCTGTGCCCTCCAACCTGACTGAAGCCACTGATTAGTTCTAGTAGCCTTTTTATGGATTCTCTCAGATTTTCTATGTAACCAAAGGTGGTCAAGCTTTTTCTTCTTTAAACTACTGTCGTACTAAAGATAGTTCACATTTAAGACTTGCAGCCAATAAATACATTCTCTGTCACAGCTAATCAGCTCTGTCACTGTTGCAACAAGAGTAGCCATAGACAATACACAAGTTAATGGACGTGGCTGTATTTCAGTAAAACTTTATTTACCAAAGCAAGCAACCCTGCCCACGGGTTGGAGTTAGCTGACTTGCACCATGTAATCATATTCCCCGCTGATTAGCAGATAGTTTTACCTCTTCATTTCCCATCTAGATGTCTTTTGGTTCTTTACTTTGCCTGATTGCACTGGCTCCAGTACAGTGCTGAATAGAAGGAGTAAGAGAAGCCATTCCTGTCCGGTTCCTCACCTTCTGGGAAAAGCGTTCCGTTTTCCACCATTGCATATGGTGTCAGCTGTAGGGTTAGCACAGATCTTTGCCATAGTGAAGATGTTCCCTTGGTTCCTAGTTTGCTGGAAGTTTTTATCAGGAATAGATGTTGAGATTTGGGAAGTGCCTCTTTTTATCCACTGACATGATCATATGGTGTTTCTTTTTTAGTTTGTTAATATGATGAATAACATTGATTTTTACGTGTTAAAACAGCCCTGCACTCTTGGGATACACCCCACTTGGTCGTGACGAATTATCCTGTATTGTTGGATTTAATTTGCTAACGTTTTGTTTAGAATTTTTACCTCCATTTTCATGACATTAGTTTTCTTTCTTGTAATATCTTTGTCTGGTTTTGGGTTCAGGTTAATGCTAGTTTTATAGAATGAGGACATACTTCTTCCTCTTCATTTTTTGAGGAGAATTTGTGTAGAATTGGTATTAAATTTTCCTAAAATAATTGGGTAGAATTCACCAGTGTAACCATTGGGACTGGAATTGTCTTTGTGGTGAGGTCTTTAAATAGGACTTTCGTTTTGGTGTTTAAGATACAGGGCTTTTTAGCTTATTTGTTCTTTCTTAATTGAGCTTTTGTAATTTCTCTCTTTCGAGGAATTTACCCACTTCATCTGAATTGTCAAATTTATTTGCATAATGTTCATAGTATTACTTTGTCATTCTTTTAATATCTGCAGAGCTTAGAAGAATGTCTTCCACGGAATAGATGCTCAGTACCATCTGTTCAATGTATGGATGAGTGAATGCGAAATGCACAGTCCTTTATACACAAAAATTACTCATACATTATATTTCTATTTTTGCTTTCTTCCTAATGCAGATTCTGTTAGGTTATTCAAAATTCAGAATGCAGTTCATTCATTCAGAAGATTAATAGAACATAAAGAAGCTGACTATGAATTACTTAGAGGAAGACTTAAAAACATGGAAAATAAGGTTAACAGGCTACAAAAAGAACTGTTGGAAACGAGAGAAACGAATTCACAGTTGGAACATCAAAATGTGGCGTGGGAACAAGAGATCTGCAATGTGAGGTACTAAATTTCTTGGTTTTAAAGAAATATTTGAACTCTTTATATTTAATACCGTAGATACGTAGGAGAAGTTTTATCATTGCTAACTGACCTTTTGGGATTTTACAGAGGAGAAAATTTCATTAATATTGTGGAATATGAGACTCTTGGAAATAATACAGCTATATATACACACATATTCTCATTCTATATTTCTTTAAAAAAAAGATCTTTGATCCTTATCTCTCAATTATCCTCCAGGAAGTTTATATATTACTTTACATTCCCACTTGCAGAATTATGAAATGACCATTTTTCTCAAGGCAGAAACTTAAAAAAAAAAAATTATGCAGTTTTATTCTTAACATATGAATGGATGAATAAAAAGTAAAGTGGAAAGTGATTGCTGGTTAGTTTCTTCAGCATCTCTCTCATGCGGAGATAAGGTCAGTTCAAAGGTCTATGCTGAAAGCACGGATTACTCTTTATTGTGTAATTACTTACTATGGATCCTGCCTTGTTCCAAAAGGGATTTAAAAATGATTTACTAATAATCAACAAGGTAAGTTCAAAGTGTTGCAAAAGAAGAAACATAAAGTGTAGGGCATCAGGGAGTAGACTCCCCAGCCTTGCCTTGGATTATGCTAATTAGTGGGTCTGTGTGCTGGAAAAGACGCCTGCGGATGTTACCTTCCGCTGGAGATCATGTAGGAGTCCCTGTAATACTTCATGAAGTTGAAATTTTATTTCTCATGAACTTACAAACTTGTTTCTAAACAGCAACTTCTCTTTTAACTAAATTCTCTGTCCTAATGAAGGAGTAATTTATGACTATGTGGGGAAAAAAATGGTAATTTTCAACTCAAACCTTACTGAATAATTGCAAAATTTCTTTCCTCCACTATCACCAGAGTTACTCTTGACTGAAACTCAGTAACATTATGTCTCTTCATTGCTACTTTTCAAATATATATATCTTTATGAAGAGATTGAAGTGAGGAATTTAAAATGTGAGACTTGGAAATGAAAAAAAAAATTGAGAACATAGAAATTCCATTAGGGTAATAAATCGGCATGTGAAGAACCAGATCATAAAATGAACTTTTTATTTTCTAACAAAATAAATTTTAAGATAAGCATATTTCACTGCAGATTCACATTAAAACAAGAAACAAAGAAAAATGCTTACATATTATATGAAAAAATTAAGGAAGATTTAAAAAGAAAAGAGAAACAATACAATGAACAAGTTTACCGGAAACAGCAACTTGAAAGCACTGTCCGAGCACTGGAGTTTGAACTGAAGAGCATAAAGAATAAACCAAATCAGGTAAATTAGTCTTAGGTGAAATTTTCATTATCTCTAATGCTGTCTCATCAATATTATTTATAATATGCCTTTGAATTAATCTATATTTTCATTTAAAACAAATAAAAAAAATTATCTCATCCTAAATATGAACTATGACATTTAGAGCTTAACTTACTAATTTCTTGGTGTTCTTGGCATCTAGTAGATGCTCTGTGTCTTTTCTGAATGAAGGAATGGAAGGTAAATTGAGCTTAATCATTAACATAAGGATTGATGGTTTTGGTCCATTCAACAAAGTAACAGTCTTAATTCAAATGCCTTATAAAGAAATTTTCTTTCACTGGGATTTCAAAATTTGTAGATACTGACAGGCATATGCAGAATAGCTAAACAAGATTAATGCTGTATGGCACAGGGAAATATATACAAGATCTTGTGGTAGCTCACAGCAAAAAAAAATGTGACAATGATTATATGTATGTTCATGTATAACTGAAAGACTGTGCTCTACACTGGAATTTGACACAACATTGTAAAATGACTATAACTCAATTAAAAAAATGTTAAAAAAAAGTTTTTCTTTCACGATACTACATCCCTTGTGTTTTTGCTCTGTAATAAATTTAGCTGTCATTTATATTAGAATTTGAGTTATTTATGTGCGTTAAAAATCCCTGTGCTTATTAAAAAGGCTACTTCTTTTTAACAGTTTAAAAAAATTTTTTTTTAAGATTCTCCTTCTAAGCTTTTTTTGAAATTTTTTATGTCATAAAACCCGAAACCTAACGAAATATGTCTCCAGGTTTTAGAAGAGTGAAATGATGCTCAGAGGCAACTTTCTCAAAAGCAGAATGCCAGAGTAATACAAGACGAAATCCTGGCCCATCATCTTTCCCAACAAAAGGAGGCAGAAAAGGCTAATAAGAAAATGAATGCTGAGGTATTTAGTCATTTTCAAATGTGTGTGTATGAATTTGTATATTTACGTATTTTAAAAACCAATACTGTATGTACAGAAAGTATAGAGGGTTTTTAAAGCCTATATATGTATATATTTTTTTCTGGGGGTTTCATTTCTGGTCCATTGGATAAAGTAATATTTTGAATTCAAATCCATTTGCCTGCAACAGTGACGTAGTGACATTCACAGTGGCCTCATCCAAGGAGAGGCTGTTAATATTTTCCATAGGAATTGATGAACTTTCCATAATCTCAAAACTGTTGCTAGTAACAGCAGGCATTCTAGTTTCTGGCAGTGATCTCACTCCCTTGATAGATGAATAGAGAGGTTACTTTATCATTTCCACTGATGGTAAGGAGAAAAAGCATCAATTACACCTCAATTAAAAAAAAAAAAAAAAAGACCCAGGGCTTTAGAGCCGCTCAGCCCTGCACAGGGGCTTACCAGAGGGACCCTGACTTAGAAGGCTGCCACATGGGGGGACTGGCTCACACCCACCCTCTTAATGTTTTTCGCTCTGTATGGGCCTAAAGCTCCCTGTAAGAACCCCAGAGAAGTCAGCCCTAGCTGCTGGCCCTCCCACAGCTCGTGCAAGCTCTGAGGTTTTAGTGTTTTCCTTCTGCATTTGCTCCTAGTCAGTCATGTGGCTTCATAGTCACTTCACTTCTTTTAAGTCATCTTTTAAGGTGCAGTTCATATGCTCCCTCCTCCAGGAAGTCCTCCCTTAACACCCCTCCCAAGCACAGACCTTTCCATAGGCTCCTATTATATTTGCATAAATAACCGTTTCAGTCCTTACTATTGTCATATGCAAATTATTGTCTATAGTTTCACGTCCCCTTAAGTTGTGAGCATCTGGAAAACTGGACTAGAATCTTTTTGGTTTCTGTTCTTATAACTTTCACCTTAATACATTTTTGTTGAAAAAATTAATAATAGTCGCTAAGCATTGCGTTTCCCAAGCTCTTATTACACATACACATACACGACGCACATTCCATGTGCATCATTTAACATAATAATGGCAAACATTTATATGGTGCTTGCTGGATGCCAGGCCCAGTGCTGAGCATTTTACATGTATTTATTGACTTGAGGGGTAGGTGGCCCTGTTATCACCACTTCGCAGGTGGCAAAATGGAAACAGAGAGGTTAAGTGAGATGCTCTGGTTCACACAGCAAGTAAGTGGCAATGCAAGGATCTGAACCCAGGCTATTTGGATCCCTGTCCAGGCTCATCCACAACTTCTGTACCACTTTTCAAGTTGTAGAATAACCACAACAACTTTGGGGTTAAAAAAAGTTGCTCACCGCAAAACGCTTAAGAGTCATCCTTGGTCCTGTCTCTCTCTCACACCCACATCCAATGCAACAGCACCTCGGTCCTCTCTACCTTCAAGATGGAAGCGGACTCCACTGCTCACTCCCTCTCCACACCTCCACTCATGCCCCGTCCAAGACCAGCATCTCCAAAAAGTCTCTTATCAATTCCACCACTAGACCCTTTGCAAGATCATTAAAAACACGGTCCATGCACACCCTCCCATCAGTTTGTACCACTTTGCCTTATCCTTTGCCTGAAGTTACTGAGTTCCTCAGGTTTAAGCCATATGAGCAAACTCAAGAATTTGTGCTAAGAGGGGATAAAGGAAGTTCATTTCATCCATGCATCCTACCTCCTCCATTTCATTTCTCAATTAATTTTCACCCAACCTGAGGCATGGGTCTTTGCAAAGAAGTTTTAGGTTCGCAAAAGACATTTGGATAATGACTGGTGGATTATAAATAAAATACAAAATAAAATCAGGGCATTGAAAAGCATCTGCAGCTGTGAAACCATGAATGTCCGACATTCTGGTTTGTGCGTGCCTGACCCTCCTGTGATCTTTTTTGCTGGGGGGGATGAGGGACAGATGTGGGGAGAATGCGGCCGGAAAGCTAGAGCAGGAGAGGCAGCCAGATGCCAGAGAACTCTCCACTGAAGCCAAGCTCCCGTATCTTTAGCATTGGACCTGTGCACCATGGCATCACACGCCTGTCTGAGAAGGGCCTGAAGTCAACAAAAAGAAGTTCAAAAACCACTCCATAAACAGTTGGAAAATCTGCCCTTCACTTTGTTTCCTCTGCACCCTGAGGAGTTCTAAATCTTCCTTCATTCCGACATCCAGCCTGAGACGCCAGGCTCCCTAGAACTGTCTTTTGTTCTACGTTACTTCTGCGACATTCTGCCAAGCATCGGTGGGTCTTTAAAGGGACTGTGAAAAGGTAGCGAAGACATGTCTGTATGGCAAAGACATGTGGCACAGGGAAGACACACATGAATCAAAGCCAGAGAGAAGCCTGCTAGCAACCTGGAAATCAAATTGTGTCCAGAGGAAGGAAAAATAGGTTAGAAAGGCACTGAACAAGAGAGAAGAAAGGAAAGCAGCCCTACCAAAATTAATGAGAGGCAGAGGAGGCCTGGAGAGACAGCTTGCATGAAAAGGCTCTCGCACCTCTTAATGATGGGCGAGTGTTTCAGCAAGTGATGCTAACTCCTGCTAGGATAATGCGATGGCCGTCCATCTCCTCTCCTTTCTTTATGTGTTCCTCCACTCTCAGACCAGGGCTCGAGGCTCTGAAGGACATGCGAGGAGGAAGGAGACATGAAAGGGACGGGAGAGCGGGCACAGGAATTCAGATGAGCCCGAAACCTCTTCTGCAACATCCTTCAGGTGACCTCCAGCGCCCAGTCCCAACTTTGTAACTGCAGCACTGAGTGCGAGTGGGGCTCTCCAGACTGGGATGATGGAACCTGCCTCACAAGTTGTCCTGAGATGATGTAAGCAAAACGCCAAGTGCAGGCAATGGCAGAGTGGGGGACTTCACAGAGGATGACTGTCATTAGTATTAAGTAAAATTCAGAAGCAGTTGTGAAACCTCCCATTTTCGTCTGTGACATTCAGGCTCTGAGTGTCCTCCTAGTTCCTTCTCTCAAAACCCTGTCCTCCATGTCTCTCCTCTCCTCCAGGCCCTACACTCCTCCCTGCCAGTAAGACTCACCTTTGTAAGAAGGTGCGAAATGTCCTCCCATGGTGATGGTGATGATTCTAATCAGACTTCTTGATCCTGCATGGTCCTCAGGGAGCATGTATGACTGAGAGGGGACACAAATCCCAGTACACAAACTCGAGTGTTCTAGAAATTTAACTTCCTGTAATTTCTCAGCTTATTTGTATTTCAAAACTCCATTCTTCCCGGTGGCAGAAACTTAATCTAAGCCCATGTGGCATTCTGTCCCTGACCCCTGAGTAATAAGCATCAGATGGCTTGTAACGTCAAGGCTCTGTGCTTGGGCAGCTGTGCGAACCATTAGGTGGTCACGCATCGGAAAGACCCGATTCTTCCAAACACACGGGGAGGTTGTAGTTCCCTGCACGTCTGAAGTTAAGAGCGGCTGTGTGATTTGCTTTGGCAAATGAAACATGAGGGCAAGTGGCATTTCCGGAAAGAAGCTTTATGTGCCGGTTCCTGCTTCTTCCATTCTTTCTTTTTCCTCTGCTATAGAGACAGCTGTCCAGAGGACAGTGCTCACCTGGCCAAAGAGCTTTCAGCTGATTTGCAGGAGAACAGTGGTGTGAGTCAGAAATGAGGCTGCGTTGTTTGAGGCACTTAAACTTGCTTTTAGAAAGCCTGAGGAGGGCCCTGGGCATGGTGTCTCCCCTAGAGACTGGAAGATCTTTGAAGGCACAGACCATTCCTTCCAAGTATCCTGCAAATCTCCAGACTGGAAATTTAACAAACCCAGGAAGTAGTTAACTAGCAAATGACGAGGATCTTCTCATCACACTTAAGCTTTCAGCCGCAGGATGTGCTGTCTCGTGTCAGCCACTTAGACCTGAAAAGGGAGTTCCTTTGCCGCCTGGGTGCTTTGGAAAAAAGCAAGGTGTAAATGTAGATCCCACGGGTTCTCGATAAGAGAGGACACAAAGCACTCAAAAGCCAATGCCTGAGTGGGATTCAGCTCACGTAGTGACCTGGGAGGGTTTCCCAGGGTAGGATGAAGCAATTTGTAAAACAGTGGCGTCCCTAGCTCACACGTTCGCCGCCTGATGACACTCATTTTTCTTCTTATCTAGGCAAACCACTCTGTCTTGGTGTTGCAAAACGGGACAAGCCAAACCACTGCTCGCCTCCCTTAAGCCCTTTCATCCGGCCTTGCTAAGGCAAACAAACCTTGGAGCCCGCCTGCAGGTTTAGAGTCGGTCACCCCAGGCCCCAGCCCTCAGCTCCTCCGCGGGCGGGGCTCCAGGGGCCCGGCGGCAGGGTGGGGGAGGCGAGGCCAGGCCTCTGGGCGGGTGTGACGGGGACGGGGCCTCAGGTGGGTGGAGTGACCGGGGCCAGGGTGACGGGGGGCGGGGCGGAGAAGAGTCCGATCGAGGCCTGGGCCCCGGGATCCCCGATCCGGTTTTGCCCGCAGCCGCGAGCGGTGCACGCGCAGCGGCCCGGCTCTGCGCAGCGGCCCGGCTCTCAGCAGCGCCCGCAGCGCTCGGCCTCCCGCGTCCGCGCGCGCCTCTCGCCGCCATGGCCGCCGCCGGCGTGCGGGCCTTGGGGGCGAAGGGGCCCGGCTGGCTGCGGCGCGGCCCGTGGGCGCCGCTCTTCGCCGGCTTCTGCAACCGAGGGCCGGCCGAGGCCGAGCGGCCGGAGCCGGGGCCGCGACCCACCAGCTCGCGGCAGCGGGACGGCATCAGGTCAGCGCCGGGCCGCCGGGCGCCCAGGCCCTCCGGGCCCGCGGGCGTGGGGGCCGCTCCCCGGGGGGCTGGCCGGCTGGTCCGCGACGAGCCGGGACGGGGGAAGCCGGGCCGCCGGCCGCGTCCCGCCGCGCGGAGCCCAGCGGGCTCGGCCAGCGGTCAGCTCCGCCCGCCGCGGACCCCCGTGTAGCCATTGCAGCCGATCGCGCTGGCTGGGGTGTCCGACGGGAGGAAATCCGCGGCTGCCGTGCTGGCAGAGGTCCCGCGGCCGGGCTCAGTGGCCTTTGGGACCCCGCGGGACTCACACGGAGGACTTAGGTGGGACCTCCTGGGACGGCGCCAGCACTTCCCCTAAACCCCCGAGGTCGGTGTGGGCAGCCCTGCTGGTGGCCCCAGCGTCGCTGTGCCTCTGAGAAAGCCCTTGCAGTGAGGGTTGTGTGCTCACAAACTTGACCTGGCTCCAAGGCGAGATCAGGCTTAGCTGAGCTGCTCCTTGGCCCTCACCCAGAAGTGCCCTTGTGGGGGCGGGCAAATAAATAGGACGGAGAGCACACTGTTCTGAGCTCTGCCCTTTGGCTCAACAAGCCAAAAACCCTTCAAGCAAACAGCAACCCTGGCAGTAAGTGCAGAAGGGCCCCAGCCCCCGCGTTGGTCTGGCCAGGGCAAGGGTACAGGGGGAGAGGGTGGGGCAGGCTAAACAATGTGTCTAAGTACTTAGATGTTTCAAATCAAGCTAACTGCAAAACATGTTTTCTCCTCCTCCCCTGACAAGCAGGCCTTCATAAACCTGGAAAGCTGTTTGAATTTAGGATCCTCTGGCTCCTAGGACCTCCCCCAAAGCGCTGGGGAGCCAGCTGCAGCCTGCAGCTCTGTTCTTTTCTTCCCACTCTGTGCTTGCCCCCTCTCACCTCTCTACCCGTCCCTCCTGCTTCTCTGCCAGGGGCTTGGCACACAGGTCTGCAGACGCCCCATGCAGCAGCATGCATGTAGTCTAATCCTGCTCCCCCTACACACAACTGCTCTTGGACACCTGGGTCTAAGGGCGCCCAGGGAATCCCAGGGGCTCAGGTGACTGCAGCAGGGTTTGGAAGAGGGTGGTGATTTCCAGGTGATATCCCCGTCTCAATACCCCAGTGGACTCCTGGCTCGTTGGGAGGGCCCCTCTGGAAGAGGGCCTGAGCAGGGCTCTCCAGGGTGGTAGTGACGCTCCAGATGCAAGACATCCCGTGCTTTGAGCCAAGACAGCCACCAGGAGAGTTCAGGTCCACGAGATGTTCCGGAGGAATCCACCGGGGGTGGTGACCAGCTGAATGAGAAGGAGGAGAGGGATCGGTTCTCAGTGAGTTGAACAGCAAGCTTGGATGGCTTTCTGAGATCAGCAGAGAGGGGAGGGGCTGGTTTGGTCCCAGGGGGAAGATGCCCAAGGGACACCATGGCATCCCCGGAGAAGTCCAGGAGACATGTGGATGAACTTGTGGGTCTGCAGCTCAGGGAGAGTAGAAGGGAAGTAGTAGAGAAGTAGGGCAAAGGCTGGGCGGCGTCAGCATGGAGGTAGCGGTTGATGCCAAGGCCATGGTGAAGTTGCCTAAGAAGAGTGTACTGGATAAGCAAAGGCAGAAGAGGGAACCCTGAGGATCGCTGGATCATCTGGGGGTGAGCAGAAGGCTAGGGGCCCATACAGAAGTCACGGAGGAGTGGCCAGAGGAACTGGGAGTGGAAGAATGTACTTCTAGAAGGAGCGCATGATACAATGGCCACTGGATTTGGTTCTGGCAGTTAGGAGCTTCCGGTCTTAACAGTTTTAGTGGAGTGGCAGGAATAGAAACCTTGTTACGCTGGGTTAAAGAGTGAACTTGGCAATTCAGAGCACTCTGGCAGGGTCAGAGGTCAAATGGGACATGTGAAGGGTCAAGGGAGTTGAGGGCTGGCATCTGTTTTACACAATTTTGCCTGAAGCCTCAGAATCTAAACATGTCACCAATGGGGTGGCAACTTTTTAGGTTTGCTACAGTGAGCACACTCATTTTATTGGAAGGTTGGTTTCTCAGCAGTCTCTCACTACCACCCCCCACAGCAGAGGTTTCCGGGTCTATCAGCACGTCAGCTACAAGTCACTCCTGTATTTGGGAGAGAACCTGTTATGAGAAACAAAAGGACGACTGTCACAGCCACCTGAAGATGGCATTCCCAAGAAAATGGTTATTCTTACTGCACCGAAGTCAATTCAGTCACCAAAGTGGCTTCGCAGAAAACAGTGACACGGAAGGCTTTGATGGAGGATCTGAGTTGACACACAGCAGTGGGAATGTCGTATTCCAGGAGGACTGAGGGAGGCTGAAAACATGTGGGCACAGACTGATGGGAAACAGACAGAAAGCACACAACTATCATCGGGTGTCTGGCTCGTTGCCCGGGCCTTGTAAGAGCAAAAATAAGACACTTCTGCGTCCAGGCAGTAAGATGACAATACATGTTGTTATAGTCAGCATGTGGGGGACCTTAAAACAGTGAGCAGGCTCTGAACACCCGCTTTGGGGGGGGTGACGTGGCCAGGAGAGCCCTCGCACTGTACAGTCCTGTCACTTTGTTTTTCACATATCGTCCTGTTCTCGGGCAGCATAAATTCTGCAGAGTTACAGGATGCCACGGCAGAGAAGATGGGAAGATACTGTCATGCATCTGTATCGGCAGCTGCACCTTGGCCACCTCTTCCGTGGGGCGGGTGGGAGGAGATACGGGGGCCTGTTTTTGTTCCTGGCTCCTTTCCTAACCTTATTTTTTCCGAAGAACAATGGAAGTAAGTTGAAGGTAGCACCGTGTGTCATGTCCCTCCGGTTCCCGCAGACTGACAAAGCTCTTAGCCTTGCAGGGTGGAGGGTAATGCTTTTGGAACCGCTGTGACTTGCCCTTCCTGTGGAGGTGGCAATAAGGGTTGTGACAGCAAATCTAGAGAAAAAGGGAAACATATCAAGGGAAGCAGGAGAAAACCCATCCGTACTTCTGGCAGTCCCTTTGTTTTGACTTAGCTGTCCCTCCAGAGAGTTGACAGACCCTCTCACTGGCCTCTCAGCTCCCACAGCTCTTTTGTCTGATGTTTTAAAAATAGCCCCCAAATTAGAAAGGAATTTCAGGGGTCCTCTCTTGTCTTGACTGGTGCACGACCCAGTAATTATAAAATGATCTTCGCAGGAGCATTGTCTTAAGCAATCCAAAGAAAAGAAACGCACTGTCGCTGGCGATGCTTAAATCTCTCCAAAAAGACATTCTTCATGAAGCCGAGAGCCAAGATCTGAAGGTCATTGTCATTTCAGGTATTTATCTGATGTCCATCCTCAGTGTTCTGCAGAACCCAGAGGAGGTGTCTCAGAATTCTTTGGTTAACCGGGGCATCCTCTCATTCAATGGGAGAATTGTTTTGGAGCTCCTTTACAAGAAATTAATTATGGAGAACTTGTGTGTAGTTGGAACTGTGGTCCTAACACTGTTGGCTGTGGAAATTACAGCGAAGATTACCATGCAGTGAAAATATGTGTCTTTTCCTTTTTGTCGGTTACTAAACATTGCCCCACGCGGTTCTGCTGGTCTCCCCATCAAAATCAGAGAGTTGATTTCCTCACGGACCTTCTCCAGTGGGTTTACACCGGTCCCTTTGGTGGACTGCCTGGAAGCTAGGACCAGGCTGCTAGGGCACTTGATTGGTTTGTCTCTCGGTTCTGACCAAGCTTTCAACTGAGAGCCGCAGTCTTCTTGAACGGTGCCTGAAAGCATGCCCTATTTTACCCATTTCTTTCCTTGCTCTCTTTCCAGTAAGAACTTTTATCAAATTATCTGATGGTGATGGCGGTGGTATAAGTAATAGTAATGTCAGTATTTTATTTTTATTATTTTTTTAAATGGAGGTGCTGGGGATGGAACCCAGGACCTCGTGCATGCTGAGCACATGCTCTGCCACTCAGGTCTTCCCCTACAATGTCAGCATTTTAAAGCATCTACAGACAAGAAACATGGATGATGCTCTGTGATGCTTTTTTTTTCTAATTAGGGTTCAGTGCTTTTGGAGAATGTGACCATCTTATCAATGGTGGAACATACACTTTCAACTGTTCTATGTGGGGAAGGGAAAAGAAACAGAGCCGGTAGAGGTCAGGTCAGCAGCTGGGGGTGGGGGGAGTGGGGGTGTAACCCGGGTGCGGCCAAGGCAGCTCACTTCCAACCACACCGTCTCCTCACTTGTTTGAAGGGACCAACGCTGCCTGTCAGAACCAGGCCACCAAAGGAAACATGAGAAAGTGTTATCAGCTTATCAGTTGAATTACATTTTATTGTTAATGACAACCGTGGGAATAAAACCACATCCTCCCATTTCTTGTTTATAAAATGAAGGGACTGTCTTCACGCTTTGACCTTCCTGATGCCAGCCTGAGGGGTGGCCGCGTCTGTAGACTAAATGGCAGGGCCGCTGCGGAAGGCTCGGTGGTTTACATGGCCCTGGATGAGTCCACACACTCAGGCCAGGCCGAGTCCAAAAACAAAAGATTGACACACCAAAGGGACAGCTCTGAGCAAAGTGCAGCCTTGGTCACAGCCTCCTCTTTGTAGACGCGCGCTGCCCCTGGTTTCCATGACTCCTACGCTGTCATCACAGGTTACTGGCCATAGCTCTTTAAGCTGACTGGAACTATTCTTATCAAAATCTGGCCATTAACTCTAAGTGCCCACAGCACGCGTAGGCTCGCTCCCTCCAGTTACTCACTGGACAAGGAAGTGAACATCCACACTTGGGTTATTTACATCTTTTTCTTTTCTTTTCTCAATTGGAAACACTGGCAGCTGAGGGGCCTGTATTTTCCTCTGGGCATGACTTAAAGGAACTGACAGATGAACAAGGCCCAGATTATCACGCTGAAGTATTTCGAACCTGTTCGGAGGTAAGCCAGGGTGGCGGTCGACATCGCAAGCCTGGGAACAATCATCATATTAAACATTGCACTAGCCCCCTAGTTTACAGATAAGGTTTTAGCCAGGAGATGTAACCACTGCAGAACTGTGACACTCCTGTAGTCATTGGTGAGCCCTTCATCCAAGCAACTGTTTGGTTTGAACTTTTCATTTCATGCTTTCTATGTGCCAGGTAATATTTTGAGAACTCCAGATATGCTAATTTCTGTAATTCTCGTGTTCTGTAAGATGGTTATTGTGATTATACCCATTTTACAGATGTTAAGATTGAGGGATGGGCAGCAAGGAAGTGACAGATGGGGTAGCAAACCCCAGCAGCCTAGTTCCAGACCACCGTGCTGATATTTCTCCTGGGAAATTTCATTGTAATGAGAATACAGCATTCCATGGCATGGAGATGGTTCAGTTTATATAGCCATTTACTTGTTTTTATATATTTATAGTTTTCACTATTATAAAATAATGATTTGGCAAGCATCTTTATCCAGATAGCTTTTCACCCTGTTTCAGATTGTTTCGTGGAAGGAGAATTCCTAGATCCAAGGTAGGGATATTTTAATGCTGCTAATACAATGGATTCCCTAAGTAGTTCCCACCAGCTTGTGCGGAATCCCAGCCCCTCCTGGACTACAGACAGGAGACAGACTGTGCAACCCAAGTCACAGCCACAGCTGAGCCGTACCTTCAGCTGGCTAGGTGACGCATGACACTCAGACCCGACACAGACCTTTTCTGTCTTTGCAGGAAGGCTTTACACGCCCCTGCGCTTCTCCTCGGTATTGGAGGTCCGGTGAGAAGGGGTTTCGCCCCTCCCCCTCCCCCTCCCCTACACGCACGGCCCCTAAGCCCACCAGCCCTTTGGGGTGCGGGTGTGCATGTGTATGTGCATTCTCCTCCAGGAGGGTCAGTTACCAGATTCTCAAAAGGCCACCCTCCAAAAAAGTCAAAAATATACTATATCCTCACGTAGATAGTTGGTCACTTTATAATAAAGCTGGCAAACACAGGGGTTCATGAACACAAAGATGAGACTTCTTCAGGCAAAATCTTCGAGTCCCTGAAAGTCGTTTTTCTTGGCATTGCCGCGTGGGATGCCAGCCCAGAGGTGGTTCCCGTCCCCCTCCCGCCAGGGTCAAAGGGCAACCATTTATAAACTGAAGTTACCGTAGCGGCACAATCTGCTTAGAGTGTCAGGGAGAAAAATGGAGACGTTAGCCAATTTATTTCATCAGCTGCAAAAATAAGTCACAGTGCTGGAGATCTGGGGGGCGGGGGCCCCACATGGGCCAGCTTCCGGCTCCCCCTCTGTGCCAGTGGCTCTGTCTTAGGAATCCTATTGATTTTGATGACAGCAGGGTGTTCCCCTCATCTTAATAGAACTGAGAGCGTGTCCATGGTGGTGATTTGAGAGGTAATCACTAAGGAAATTGTTGCCCAGTCTTTTTCCCACCTTAATTTTTCAAGGAAGTACCCAATACCAGTTTCTGACTTTTAATGCCAGAGCTCCATGCAGGGATGTCAGAACAGAACTGCTTGTTCCCAGAGGTCAAGGTCAGCCCTCTGCTCTGGCGGGGTCGCTAGGGGAGCAGCAGTGGGGACAGCATCCTCGTGGAAGCCATGCTGGGTGGACACGCAGGGGCCTGGAGTTGGACAGAGATGGCACAGACCCCACAGACACCCCCGCAGATCTAGTGGCCTTAGGGGGTCTCTTCCCCTCTGAGCCTGGTGTCCTGGTTCCTTCCTCCTGGGTCTCAGGACGGCCAAGCTGTGCGGTCTGGTTCACAGTCGCTATTTAATGCAAGTTAATGCTCTCTGTGGCTTCCTCTACCCATTTTTCATAGTCTCAGACACACCCATGCATTGAAAAGGGCTCTGAGAACAGCAGAGTCACAGGAGATAACAGGCATTAATGTCGCACCTCACGCTTGGACGGACGTGAAGCCGGTGTGTTTGCTTCTCCAGGTCATGATGATGATCCAGAATCACCCGGTCCCCGTCATCGCCATGGTGAATGGCTTGGCCACCGCAGCCGGGTGCCAGCTGGTGGCCAGCTGTGACATTGCTGTGGCGAGTGACAAGTCCTCCTTTGCCACGCCGGGCGTGAACATCGGGCTCTTCTGCTCCACCCCCGGGGTTGCCTTGGGGAGAGCGGTGCCGAGAAAGGTAATGGAACTCACCGCACGCACCCTGCTGGTTGTGATCCTCCAGTGCTTGGGAGGTCAGTTCCAGGACTTTCTGGTTCAAGGTGCCATTTGATTCAGAACAGCCTGAAGCAGAGCTGGCTGATAACGCCACGTGTTCCTGCTCTTGTGTGGGGAGGGATGGCCAGCTTCCTGTTCCTCTGTGGCTCCTCCCAGGGGTCTGCAGTTTGTAAATCACAGCATTTCACTCTTACCTGCCCCTCAGTACAGCTGGTTAGGTTTTTGGATTTGCATTGTTTTCCCAAAGGTGCACATTTTTTGCACTCATACTCGAAACGCAGTTGAGAACCAGTTTTATTGCACAGAAAGGTGGGCCATGAGATATAATAGCCTGGTGACATTGGCCAGGCTGGGACACTAGTGCCACTGGCTGATTGCTGACAGTCCGCCTCATTCCCGAATGGACTGAAAGTAGCCGATACACTGAGTGTGTGAGGTTTGCAGTGGTTGCAGGAACATCCTGTTCATGGTGTGTTGGCCCCAGAAGGAGCCACATTGCCAAAAGCACTGTCATTGCTAACCAGAGTGAAGTCCACTTTCTTCACAAAGCTGTCCTCTTTCCTATAACATTGTTAAAGGTTTACTGAGCATCTCTTAAGTGGAAACTGGTGGTTTCCTTGTTCCAGAAAAATACATCCTTGTTCTCAACTGGAAATCTGTTTTTAAAGGTGGGGACCAAAGTCATAGCAAGTAGGGAACCTAAATTGCTTTCTAGAATACATTATCTATTTTAGCATCCACTAGGAATATTAGCAGCTGCTCCAATGCCTGGGGCACCAGAGAAATGAGACTGAGGGAAATCAAGGCACAGGACTAAGAAGAAAGTTCGGGGAAGCACTCCTCCCTTCCATGTGCCTCCTCATTCGTTTTTACAGAAATGTGTGTTCGTGAGAAGATTCTGCAGACAAATACCTACAAATGCACACACTTATGGAAACCAGCCACACATGGGCGCCATGTTGGAAAAGGTGACCCTCAAAACTCAACAGGTCACTCCAGTGTCCTCAGACTTGGGGGGGATTTGGATCCTGCCCGGATACACATTTACCTTAAATGTTACATATTAATTCGACAAATACTTCTTAAGTCCCTACTCAGGGGCGGGACATTAAATTAAAGTACATTACAAAGTTATTGTTGGAGCTTATTAATGAGCCGTCTTGCAATTGTGCAAATCAAATCTCTTGAGACCTTTTGCACATTAAAGGTGGTTGTCAGCCTGGCCTACCTGCTGCTGTTCAGTGTCAACACCTGACATTCTGGAAGGTTCCATGATGAGGCATTTGAAACTTTTAAATCAGCCCTACTGTTGGGACAAGAATCCATTCTTTCTTAAAACAAACTTAAAATGAAGGCTTAGAACTGAGTCCTAGAAACTTACAGAATGTGTTATATGTGTCCAATTTTAAATTCATTTTTGAGAAGAAAGAGGGAAAAAATATGACAGGAAGAGGCCTTAAAGTCCCAGAACCATGTTGCAGAAACATCGCCTGTGTGGTCCCCTCTAGGAGGAAAACTAGGGGTTCACAAAAATCTAAACCTGACAGAAATGCACCTGCCTATGGTTATTGCTTGGTCACACCGCAGGGACAGGTCCATACTCGGCCCGCGACCCCGCGCGCATCCCCGGGAAGCAGAACAAGCAGGTGCCTTTGCCAAGTGGCCTGGCCAGGAAGCTCCACGCCTCTCACTCCAGCTGAGGTCGCAGGCGTGGGTCACCAGTGTCCTCTGCTGGTCACCTTGGGAACTGCTCGGCTGTGCAGGAAGTGCTGCCTCTTGTCCACTGGGAGCCCTTGTGTTCAAGCCAGACTGAGCCTGGGCATGAATAATTTCCCGCCGTGTGAAGTGCTCCCTCCCCAGGAGTTAAATATGCATCTTCGCTGCACCGTATAAACAACCTGCCTGGTGCAGCTGCTCCCTTCCCTTCCCCAGTCACAGCTGATGTTGCTTGGAGACGTAGAGCCAGCCCCTCAAGCAGTGGGTACCTGGGGGAGCACATCAAAGACAAGAGCCCCCTCTTCCCAAACCAGTCATATCTCCACGTGGGAACACCTGCTTCCACCTGTTTACCTGCCGTAACTCTGTGCATCTGGGGAATCTGATTTCCTAATCGTCTCGTTAGATCAGAGTACAACTTCCAAGCTGGTGAGAGTGTTAAGTGAAAACCTTGGTCCTCAGCCTGTGTGCTGGTCACCAGAGAGTCTGGGGAATTGAGGGTCTCAGGCCCCCCGACCGGCCGCATCAGAATCTGCATGTAACTGTTAACGGTGATTCACGTGGCCACCAGGGAGCAGGGTTCAGCACCACACCTCACAGGAGGGACTGGGGGTCTCGGTGACTCACCGAATGTCGCCCAGCTAATTGGCCAGTTCCTTTCCCTCCGAGTCCTGCCGCATAGCAGCCCCTGATGCTGGTTCTTGTCCTGCGTGGGACCTGAGGGGACCCAAAGACCACTCTGCTTTAAATGACCCCCCCCCCCCATTCTGGGGCTGTGATACCTGAAGCCAACATTAGCGGGTCATACAGATTTACAGGGGGAAGCATGCTAATAACAGCCACTGCACTTGCTAGGTGCCTGCTGAGTGCCCGGCGCTGCAGTCTAAGCTTCACACAGATTTCTCCGTCTTCACAATTCTGCAGGAGGAGGGAGGTCTTGACTTCCATTTTTCAGATGAGGAGATAGACTTAGATGCGTTAAATCGGCCCCTTAAGGTCTTGTGGTTAGTGCGTGGTCAATCTGGGGTTAGAGTTTGGGGACACCAGCCTCCGGGCCCAGCCTTGGCCTCAAGCACTTTTTGTTGCTTTTAATGCAAATCTCCCGGGAAGAGGAAGCATGAAGCCGCCACCTTCTGTCAGGGGGACCCAGGAGGTGCCGCCCTGCCAGGCTGCAGGAGTTGCTTATGGAAAAGGGCGAGAGGAGGTATTTTATTCTCTTATCTGAAGTTTTAGGGGAAACTTAAACAGTAAGTAAAGGTTGTGCTGATTCACAATACAATAGGCTTTCCTTTCCTCAGGGAATGCCCATCCGTTATTTAATCTGGGTATGACCCCTATAAATCTACACGTGCGAAGTAGTGTGAGCTCGCCAGGCGGGTGAGGCCCCGCGGCCGGAGCGGGGCACGTGCAAGGCGGGATCGCGTAGGAAGCGGAAGGGGGGCCGGGAACACGGGTGCCGGGAGAAGGGGCACTCTGCCGATTCCTGGCCCCTTCCCCTGCACTGGGGCTCCTGCGAGCCTTCTGCGGGGTCCTACTCGACAGCCCTGAGCCAGCAGCACTGGGCTTTAGCTCCCCTTTCAGACAGGGCTTCAGCCACGCTTCGCAGTGATGAATCTCTTCCTGCTCAGTTACAGAGTAGTCCCTGAAGTGGTCCACAGGCAGCAGTTCCTGCCGCCAACATGTCATCCTCAGATTATCAAAACTGGGCGGCACTGGGTTTAGTCCACTGCCCTGGCTTTGCAGAGGAGGAAGTGGGGCCGACGTCACCTCGTGCCCGGTGGCCAGCCTGCTGTGTGTTCCGTCTGCGCCCCTGCCGGCTCCTTTCCCAGCAGGCTGAGGGGGGTGGAAAGTGGCCCCTGCAGTGGGTGATGGGAGTGGTGGGCTCACTGCCACAGCGTTTTCGGTCCTTGCTCGGCCCCCTCAAGAGGCAGGTGATGGAATCCTCTTCCTTGGACAGAGGCCAGGGCCCCCGATCTGGGGAAGGAGCAGGACACGAAGGGTCCTTCCCTCTCCTGGGCACCCTGGGATCCCGTCCCTGGCGGGAGTCTGGGGCCTGAAGGCCTTAGGGGTGTTGGGAGACACGGAGTTTGAGGGGCAGGTAAATGGGCCGAGGCAATGGGCTTGGGTCCCGGGACACTCAGTGCCTTAATAATCGTACCTGTCTCCTCCCTCAGGTGGCCTTAGAGATGCTGTTCACCGGGGAGGCCATGTCTGCACAGGAGGCCCTGCTCCACGGGCTGCTGAGCCGGGTGGTGCCGGAGGAGCAGCTGGAGGAAGAGACCATGAGGATAGCAAGGAAGGTGGCCTCCCTGAGCCGTCCTGTGGTGTCTCTGGGCAAAGCCGCCTTCTACAGGCAGCTGGCCCAGGACCTCAGGACCGCCTACCACCTCGCCTCCCAGACCATGGTGGACAACCTGGGCCTGCCGGATGGGCAGGAGGGGATCAAGGCCTTCCTCCAGAAGAGGAAACCCATCTGGTCACACCGAGTGGCCTCATCAGAGGACCCGGGGCCATAAGCCCAGTGGGCAGCGCTCAGGAGACCTGCTGGCCCCGGCCTTCGGATCCCCAGCCACCACCACTGTCTGGTGACTGTTGCAGAAGTCAGCCTGCTTTTACCGCATTAGTGATGGTTACAGGGCACGTGGTCTGTATTAAGAGCCACGATCCCCTGGGGAAGGGGCGAAATGGAGACTCGGGTGCTGATGTGAGCAGAAGGGCCAGGGGCTCCTAGGCTGGGCCAGCAGTGTTGGGAAGCGAGCTGTGATGTGCCCCTGCCCAGGCCCTGAGGTGCGGGGTTGCCCTCACAGGGGAGGAGGTGGTGATAAACCGAGGCATGAAGGAAGGAATTCAGCCTGACTGTTACCAAAAAGTGCCTCTAACGTGAGGTGGGGCCACTTGTCCGTTTCAGGTGACACATCTCAGATCTCCACGAGATACTCCCCACTCTGAACATCTTGATTCTGTTGAGAAACCATCACGCCTATGGCTTTGGGATAATCTTAGGTGATTAAAGTTTACATATTTAGAGAGACTCCTTATCTTGTCTTCCCAACCAGACTGTAAACTGGTTGAAAGAAGAAAATCAAGTAACTCTGATGCCTGGACTGTGGACGTCTCACAGGTGCCTGGTGCTTCTGTGATGAAGGAAACCAGACCCTGGATTCGCGGATGGAAGCACTGGGAGGGGAGGGAGGGACGCAGAACACACATTGTACCACGAGGTAATCACCTGCTCCGCTTCTGGCAGATTCCAAACCAGCATCAGCCATCCGAGTTCCTTAACTGACGTAGTGTTTGGATGAGGACCTGAGCATCTGGCTTCCGGTCCAGTGAAGCCCCAGAAATGTCCTGGATCTCTTGTCCTCCAGCTTGCACCCTGGGGCTGATCTGTTTTTCTTTCTTTCTTTGTTTTTTTAAGTCATCTTTTTCCCTATGAGGAGAATGTGGCCATAAATGTGAGGAGTGCCGAGACAGAGAACCACGAGGCTCCACGCAGTGGGTCTCATTCTGATCGTAGGGGCAGGCAGCCCCTGCACGGGAGGTCTCGAGGGTTTCTGTTGAGACTGGCCAGAGTTCAGAAGAGTGTTTTCCTGGAAAGGAGGTGCAGGAGGCTAAAAATGTTCCTCCAGGAGAGGAAAGGCCGTCAGAGCCACCGTTCACTGGCCCCCAGGACACTCCAGGCACCCGTGGTATTGACTCCAACATTGAACCCCCATCAGAGTCCAGCGGGGCAGGGCCCACTGTCACCTCCAGTCTGAGACCCATCTGTCAAAGGTCAGTCAGCGAGAATGGGGTGAGTGAGGGGTCCAGGCTCCGTCCACCCCAGAAAGCCGTGATGCCCTTTCCCCGGCCTCCCGCCTTGTGGGGGAGCCTGGGCTGCAGTGAGGCCAGGCTGAAGGCTTGACCCCTGCACCATGCAGCTTTCCAGACCCAGGGCTGGACCAAGAGAGCTTTTTACCTGCCGGAGAGCTTTTACCTAGATGCTGGTAACCCGCTGGCTGAAATTCCAAACCAAGCTGTGGAGAACGGAGCTGTGGCGGTCTGCTCAAAAGTAACACCCTCAGTGGAGTCCCCAAAAGTAACAAAACCTCATGCATTTGGCAAACCAGAGGCTGCTTCTCTGATTCCTGTAGGAGCTGCACCGTAGCCTCGAACCAGGAAGTCCTGGGCCTCTAGGCTGGCTTCCCAGCCTGTGAGCTGCAGCCCCCTCGGGGACTCACCATAAATCTTAATAATTGCCGGCGCTGAAGATAATCCAGAAGGAAAACCTGCTACCCAACCAGCAGCGTCATACAATTCATCCCCAAGGCAAATACCAATTTGAGGTTAATTTGCATCGCTGCTTCCTTCCACTGGGATAGCCAATGAAGAAGTTCCGATGACCACATGTGACAACTGCTTTTGGAGAACCTCGTGTGTTCATCTGCCTGTCTGCACTGTTTACTTCTCAGGGAGCTTTGCTGAGCTCAGCCCAGCAGACCATGTGCCAGCAGGGGCAGGGGCTCGAAAGTCAGTGAAATGGGCATTTCCGCTGCTCAGCCTGGGTGAGAGATCCTTCTGAAGGCCAGCCTGAGCCCCAGAGAACAGAAGTTAAGGCACTGGCTGCAGTCGGGCCAGCATGCGGGTTTGGATCTACATGATTCCTGACCACCACACTGTATTGCTCCCAATGTACTGAAAAGGTTACCATTCTAGCCTGGAGAGACCACCACCAGTGCACTCAGAGGAAACCGATCAGAAAGGGCAAAGCCAAGGCCGCACAGCTTTGCTTACCAAAGGGGATTCGGGGGAGAGCACAGATCTGACCTCAAAGGAGTTCAGGTGCCAGGCCTGCCATGAACTTAGCTGTAAGACTGCAGGTGACGGGGCCTCTCTCAGCGCTCAGGTCCCCTTCTGTAAAAATGACCCCCTTGGGCCCCCTGGTCGTCCTCGTTCTGGCATTCCGGATGCTACCATGCTGGGATTGGAAACTCACTGCAAAACCTGAAACAGGTAGCTTTTACTCAAAGAAAATGCTCTTACAAATGGAGAAGATGGGCCTTTTACCTGGAAAGTGTAAATGACATTGGAGAACGAGAAATCGTTACAGATGCCCAGAGCCTGGGGGCCACATCTGAACCTTTAGAAGATGTCTTCGGCTGGGAAGGCCCTACCGTGGGCAGGGCTCTACCCAAACCGGCAGCCCCCCTAGTTTGGTCCAGGTGCCCCCTTTCTTCGCTCCATCCTCTGAGAACCCACTGCACTAAGTAGGGTTTCCAAAGTATGTTCCCTGGGCGACCGGGCTCCTCCCCAGACTTGCTGAATCACAAATTCTGATTTCTGGGACCCAAAATATGCATTTAAAAAAAGATTTCCAAGTGATTCTGCTGCACACTAAAATGTGTGAACCCCTGCCTCAGGGTGGAAGTGACAGGTATCTCCCCAGCAGTATCTGTAGTTTGAAAGGTGGAGGTGGTGTGGCTCTTGTGTTGAAGCTGTGGGCAGTTACTGGAGAGGAACGTGGGGGCGGGGACTTGAGCAATTGGGCAATTTCAGGGCCTTCCTAGGAACCAGGTGCTCACGTGTCACATGGAACATCAGAATACACTCACATCCTGCACTAAATGTCATTCTGTTTAGGGAAAGGGGTTGAATAATTTGTTTTGAAATGGCTTTAAAATATTTGATTAACAAATGATGGTTATTTCTTGGCAGTCATCAAGAGGTAAGAGTTCAGTTCAGCCTGACTGGTGTTGACCTGTTACAGTTAATAAAATATAAAGTTTCAGTCTTGCGTCTTTCTTTCCTGTTTTAGAGCCCAAAAGATACCTTTCAGGTTGCAAACAGAGGCCCGGGAGAGGCTGCAAGCTGTCCGTGCTGGGCCCGCAGGGTCTCTGGGTGGGATGGTCCCGGCCCTCCGGCTCAGGTGGAGGGGAGGAAGGAGGCTGTGGGGTGAGTGAGTCCAAGTTAGGGGATTAGGGCCCCGGCATGGCCGTCTTCTGACATCCTGGTTGATTTCACTGCAGTGTTTCCTTCAGGTCCCCCTGCTCTGCCCGGGAATGTCCCTGCACTGACCCCCAGATCAGTTTGCAAGTATTTGTTTACACATATAAGAACTTTCCCCCTTATATGTTGTATGTTTTCAATATTTACCTTACCAAATTCTGTACTGAGATGGTACTTGACAGTTTTAGAAATTTCTAGGAACGTAGTGCTGGCGGCAGCAGCACGTATACTACAGCTGGAACGACGCAGAGATTAGCACGGCCCCTGTGCAAAGATGACGTGCAAACTTGTGAAGTGTTCCATGTTTTTAAATGGGAGTTTGGGATTTGCAGATACGCATTATTATATATAAAATAGATAAACAACAAGGACCTACTGTGTAGCACAGGGAACTCTATTCAAAATCTTGTAAAAACCTACAATGAAAAAGAACAGGAAAAGGAATATATATCTGTAAAATGGAATGCCTGTGCTGTACACCAGAAAATAACAAAATACTCTAAATACACCATACTTCAATTAAAAAAATAAAACTGGAATAAAATCAGTCTTTACCATTGTAAAAAAAAATTCTAGGTATTTAGAAAAAGGAAACAAAAATGAATTGGTCAAAGAGGAGTTTGATTTAGAGCTTATTAAAGCTTCAATTCATGTAGTGATTGCTCTGTGCCAGGCACTGTTTTAAGCATTCGATGGATGTTAATACGCTAATCCTCACAAAATCTCTGTGCAGTAGGCTTTACGAACCCCACACTACAGAAGAGAAACTAAAACACAAAGATACTAAGTGACTTGCCCGTCATCACACAGCCAGGAGTGGACAGGGCTGGGTTTAAAACCCAGGGGGTCCAGTTGTGAGCTGGGCTCTGCCCCAGGCCACCCTGCTTACTGGCTCTATGTGACAGCGACATTCCATCACTTTGTAGACACTTCTGTTGTGCAGGAAGCACACTGAAGTATCATTTTTACATCACAGCCTAGTGCGTCGAGCTCTCTGCCCCCCAACAGGAGCGTCTGTTCCTGCAGGGCCACATCAGTCCTCGTTCCTGTTTCATCCTCAGGCCTGGACACTGCCCAGCACAGAGCAGACCTTCCAGGGGATTCTCTGGGTCCAGTTCAGTGTTGTCCGGGTGCAGTCCACCCCGTACGGACTCATGTATACAGACATGAGAAATAGCTCCAAATCCTCAGACCACATCTTCTAAGTCAGTTCTGCAAAGGTACATAGCTGAGTAGAAACTGAAATAAGTCCTTGTTTTCTCTGTAGATCCAGGGCCTTCAGCAAGTGGAGGCTTATATTCGGGAATCACGTTGCTCCATGTGGATGAAGTCAGGCCCAGGGTTTCCAAAAAGCCCGTTTCCTTTCCTTAAAGCACAGCGGTGGCCTGTACCTGCTTACACGTTCTTCACATAGAGAGGACACACGGCTGGTAGGCAAGGGGTGAAGACAGCTAACAGATTTGCTCTTGATAGAATCTGTCGAAATGGTTAATATGCCGATTTAAACCTGAAGCCAAATTTGGTCCATTTCTTACTGCCATCAGGGTTATTCCTCTGATCCTTTGATAATTATCCCGTATGATAGCCAGTTGGTCTGTCCAGCTTTTCACCCATGAAGTTTCTTCAAGGCCCTTAGTTCCACATCAGTGGCCCCTCCCCGTCCCTAAGGGGGATGGACAGTTGCCAGGGTCACTCACTGTGCCTCGCACCCCCAGCCCACACCCCACAGGGACCCCTCACACCCTCCTCCTCCTGGGCTTCCAGTGGCGACCCCTCCCTCACAAGTTACCATGATCCCAGGGAATCAGATTCAACTTCCTTTATTTTAGTTGCTTGGATTTTTTTTTCTGAGTTTAAAAAAAAGTCGAAAGGACTTTTAAAGATCCATACATGCGTTTATTAAGTGCCTACTTAACTGCAAAGCACTGTGCTGGGCACTGTGGGGTGGGTTTTCTTAAGTATAAGACCGTCCGACCCTCCGGGACCCAGCAGAGCCAAGCCCACCACCCGCAGCACCGACCTGCTTGTTAGCACAAACTCCATCTGTTTTCCTCCTCCCACCTCACCTGGCCCTCGGCCCCCGTCTGTGCCTCCTGGGGTGACTTTCCCAATAAACCACCTTCCCACGAGTCCTTGATTGGGGTCTGCCTTTGGGGAACCCAAACTAAGCCAAGGGACAGATTTGCATCAGCCACTCAGGGAACATGCCCTACCCTCACACACACACACACACAAAAAGTGGAAACAAAGTTGAGCAAAGGAAGATATGTTACAGTGAGGCCACAGGACTGGTTGCTAAATGAACCCCACAGGCAACAAATATGACAGAAATCGAGAGGAAAATTCCACTCCGACACGTTCGTGAGCAGGTGGAACTGTCTGTGGGAAGCTTTGGCTTTTCAAGCCAGACGAGATCTCAGTGCCCAGTTACCTTATAGATTGTCACATCACACAGACAAGGTCTAAATGATGAAAAAGATACTGACCTAGCCAGTACTGGTACCCAAAACAGGATGCTCTGACTGAAAGCTGGGGCACCCTCCCTGGTGACTGTCAGAGTGAGCTGCCCCATAAACGTTCCAAGCTTTCTGGAAGTTTACTCAGCAGCGTTCAGGAAAAAGGAGAAGCAGTGTGTTGTCCCCAGACTCCCCTCTGGAGGCCCCTGGAGAAGGAGTTTATGAGCTGCTACATCTCTGGTTCCTTCCTTGACATTCACTGGCTTTTTGATGAATGTTAGAGCAATTTTTCTGTCAACAGCTTCTCATTAGGGTCCTGGTGATGTTCTTTGTGACCGTTATTTTACTCAGTATCATTCCTGGTCACTGTGAGGAGAAGAGGTTCCACTTAGAAACCATCCATCTTGGCAGCAGCAAAGAGCTCAGATAATCCCACTTAAACACTCCTGCACTGACAGCTGCCCCGGGGCTCGCACACAGAATTCAGATGAACGACCAGCCTTGAGTTAACGGCGCATCTTCTGGCTTGGCGCCTCCCCATTCCTTTAAAGACATATTTCAGGTTTGATAGTCTCTGTTTCTTTAAAAAATGAATAATGGATAACTTGTTGGTGAAATAATTACCAGGACTTACTTCTTAGAGATGACAGATTCTCACCATGAATGACAAGTCTGCCTTGAGAAAGTCTGACCAGCAGGTGTTGGAGGAAGGTGTCCAGTTTCCTTAATGGACTGTTTAGCTCACCCCTGAAATGCACTAATTACCACAGTGGTGCCTTAGGAAGACCCTCGGAGACGTCCGAGGCTCCCGCCACGCATCAGCACCGATGCCGACCTTCCTACTGCCAGATACATGAATCCAGCCTGGAATGGCTGTTTTCCCAAAAAAGTTTGGTTTTTGTTTTGTTTTGTTTTGTTTTGTTTTGTTTTGTTTTGTTTAATATGAGCAATTGCAAACGGGAAAATTGAGAGAACATATAATAACCTACCACGTGCCCCTGGTCCAGCTTTAACTATCATCAGTGGATAATTCATCCACCACCATGGCCAATCTTGTGTCATCTGCCCATCCCCACTCCTCCCACCCCACCCTCCTCCAGACTATTCTGAAGAAAATAATACAAATGAATATATATACAGAACAGAAACAGACTCACAGACATAGAAGACAAACTTATGGTTACCAAAGGGAGGAGGGGAGGGACACATTAGGGGTATGTGATTAACAGACTCAGACTACTATATATAAAGCAGATAAGCAACTAGGATATACTGTGTAGCACAAGGAGGTACAGCCATTATCTTGTAATAACCTGTAATGGAATATAATTTGCAAAAATACTGAATCACTATGCTGTACACCTGAAGCTAACACAATATTGTAAATCAATTATACCTCCATAAAAAATACAAAATAAAGTATAAATTTTGGTTAAGTAATAAATTCTAAGTCAATATTTTGTGACAAATGTTTTCCAAAATCCTGTGACTGCAGTTTAAGGAAAAAAAGAGCTCTGCCTACGAGGAGCTTATAGTCTCACTGAAGAAAACGGATTGTGTGCATAATGAAATCTGACACGGCGAGTTGTGTCACAGTGACAAACGTGGCATCATGTCGTTATCAAGCAGTGGAAAATAGGCAGTAAGGACAGGGGGAGCCAGCTGGAGGGGCGGCAATAAAGTCTGACAAGGTTTGCCGTAGTTTTTGAGCTCGGCTTTGAAGACGGGGAGGGGAGTGCGGTCCACACGTGGCTCCCACCCAAGCAGAGCATTAGGCTGGATGAAAGGGCTTGTATGATAGAAAAGGAGCTTGATGAGACAAGGTGAGGCCGGATTCCAGAGACACTCAAAGCCCTGTGTTCTTACAGGCTGGCAGTCTAGGTTAGGAAAATGAAAACAGCCAACTCTGCCAGGCCTGTGGTCCCAAAAGGCATCCAGGATTTCAGAAAGTTTAATTAGGATCTTGCAGTTCACTGGTGGATGCTGCACTGACTGTGTTTTATTTATTTAAAAAAAATTTTAAAGTTTTTTTGTTGTTATTGGTGGGGGAGGTAATTAGGTGTATTTAGTTTAAATGGAGGTACTGGGAATCGTACCCAGGACCTTGTGCATGCTAGGCATGCACTCTACCGCTGAGCTATACCGCCACTCCCTGAGTCTTTGTTTTATTTTTAACATATTTTTTGAGAACAGAAAGCTTGGAAGAACATGAACTCCAGGACCCCAAACTACTTTCACTGGCCTGCCAGATCAGCTCTGTACGATTGTGTCTAAACGTGCATCTTTGGTACCACGAGGGGTGGGAGGTGTCAGAGACTGTAGGTGTGAAATGGGAGCTGGGGCTGAGAGCTGTGTTGTCGGATATGTTGTGATGACTAAAGCACAATCATTTTCAGGGCGTTAGTCTATGAATTACTTTTAGGGGAGAAATGAAATGATTACTGTAGTCTGAGAATGTTAGTGAAGCCCTAATTAAGTTGAAGAGCAGAAAAGAAAAACTGCCCATGCTCCGTTTCCTTTTAACTTACGGACTGGGTTACCAGAACAATAGAGAAGAGTCGCCAATCACAGCTTCATCTTCTGGGTAATTTCTCATTATAAAACTCATTTTTGGGAACGCACGTCCTTTCCATAAAAATAGGAATTAGCACAGAACCAGGTTGAAAACCACAAAGGGAAGACTCCCATCTTCTTTGAGTAACTCGGAGCAGAGCGCCTGTCACTTCAGTACATGTTCAAAGGAAGGTTGTCAGGAGCCACTAGCACTAAAGCTAACAGCGGTTATTTTGTGTTTTCTGATTATTTCATCTAAGAGTGTATATGCTTCATTAAAAATGGCTCTTCTCTTTACTTTCATCCACTGTTTAACCATAGGAGAAGCCCGTGTGTGGTAATGAGCAGCAATGACTCAGAAACAGTTCCCACGGTGAAGGTCCTTCATTTTTAATGTCCTTGAAGGTGGAGAAAAACTTATCTTTTGTGGTCCAGCTGTTAAATCATCATACTGGGATTTCTCAGGGTATAGATTTAAAGATCATTTCTGTCCTAAGACTGTTTTTCTAGGTTTGGGAACAGATCTTTCAGAAAATTCCTGTGAATGGAAATCGAAGAGAAGAGATGATGACAAGAGTCGGATGTTGGTGTGGACACAGATCTGGCCCAGAAGGTGGCCCGATGTGGGGAGGGGAATATTTTTCAATTCCTGTTACATTTTTCTTCTTACCTTATCTGTGGGCTAGGACTTAAAATACAATATAGAATAAAGAGTCGGGGGGTGATGATGGGAGTGGTTTTAATGTTTTACCATTAAATATGATGTTTGCTATTTTTTATGGATATCTTTTATTGGGTTAAAAAGTTTTTGACATTTATGAAAGTCATGCATAATGTTAAGTTCATCCATTGCTTTTTTGTCATCTACTGAGATGACTATGATTTTTCTCCTTTTTCATAAGTATTTTCTCCTTTAATCAATTTATGTCATACTTTCCATTGGAAAATTAATGTTATCCCAACCTTACATACTTGGGACTAACTCATATTGGTCATTATTTGCTTTCTAGGCCCAGCTTACTAAAAATTTTGTTTAGGACTTTGCACCTGTGTTCATGAATGACACCAGCCTGTAATTTTTTCTTCCTCATACATTCTTTCGGTTTTGGCATCAAGGGCTTAATGGCTTCAAAATGAGATGAGTTTGTTTCTACTTCTTCTCTTCTCTGCAAAAGTTCGTGTAAATTTAGAGTTGTTTGTTCCTTGAGTGTTTCATTGAACTCTCCAGCAGAACTTTCTGGATGTGCTGTTTTCTTTGTCATAAGATTTTTAGATACCGATTCATTTTCTTTGATGATTATATGACTATTCCGATAGCCATTAAAGAAATAATCTTCCTTTTATTCTTGGATAAGCTCTATTGAGATCTTCTTCTAGGAATTTGTCCGTTTCATCTATGCTTTCAAATTTACTGACATAAAATTGTTCATAATACTCTCTTTTCAATACCTGTGACACCTATAGTTACATTTCCCTTTTCATTTTGATACTGTCTATTTTTTCTGGATCTGTTCTACCAAAAGTTTGTCAATTTTATTAGCATTTTCAGGACACTGAAATTTGAAATTTAATTCTCTATATTGTTTTTCTGTTTAGTTTCCCATTCCTATTTTTTCTTGTCTATTCTGTTTATTCTTTCATTTATTTTTTTTTAATTTAAAAGTTACTTACTTGGTTCATTAAATCCCAGCCTCCTTTTCTAATATTGTAAACATTTAAATCATGTTTTAGCTGCAGCCACAGGTATTGATATGTAATATTTTTACTTTCATGGAGTTCTAAATACTTTCTACTTTCTAGTAGTATTTCTACGAGTTACTTAGAAATATAAATTCCTAATGACTACACACATGGATTCTTCTGATTGTCTTTGGTCCACTGATTCCCAATTTAATTGCTTTATAGTAAAATAATGTGTTTTCTGATACCACCAGTCTTTTGAAATTTGCTGAGACTTGCTTTCTGGCTTAGGACGTCATCAGTTTTCATACGTTTTCTATGTGAACACGAAAGAATATGTATTGTGAAGTTGCTGCGTTTAGTGTGTTGTAAATGCTAATTAGACCAAACTTGTTAATTGTGTTGTTTAAGTCTTCTGTATTTGCAGTTTGCTAGATCTATCAATCATTAAAAGAGGTGTGTGAAAATCTCCACTGTAGTGGTGGGTTTGTTAACTTGTGTTATTTATCTTTGAGGTACATGCTGGTGACCTGGAATTTTTATCATTTTGATGTGATCCCGTTTTTTCTAGTAATTCATTTTTGCCTTCATCCCTTTTGTCTGATATTATTGTAATGATTCCAGCTTCCTTTTTAATTAGTATTTGCCTGGGAAATCGTATTTTTTCCTTTTGATTTCATTTATTCTGTGTCCTTCCCCAGCTCACATAAGCAACATCCAGCTGCATTTTAAGAAAAACCCAATTTTTGTCTTTTAACTGGATCATCTTCCATCACATTTATTCCAATTACTCAAATGCTTGGAGTTGTTTTATTTTTTTGTCATAATTTGTACTTTTTATTTGTCCTATCCTATGTTTTTGTTTTTTGTTTTCTTTTTTCTTCCTCCTTTTGGAATTTATTTTTCAATTCCACTTATTCCCTCCTCTGTTGTGGACACTGGATACTCTATTTCTATTCTCTTAGTGGTTTCCCTGGAAATTTTAACATGACTACTTATAAAATTAAAAAGTTAATCAAGAGGGGAGGATATAGCTCAGTGGTAGAGTGTGTGCTTAGCATGCACAGGGTCCTGGGTTCAGTCCCCCATGCCTCCATCAA
Source organism: Camelus bactrianus (assembly GCF_048773025.1). Lineage (NCBI taxonomy): Eukaryota > Metazoa > Chordata > Mammalia > Artiodactyla > Camelidae > Camelus > Camelus bactrianus. The sequence continues at coordinate 26,267,548 of NC_133573.1, forward strand.
TCAATAAATAAAATAAAATAAGTAAATAAATATAGCTAATTACCTCCTCCCCAAAACAAAAGTTTACCAATATTTTTACCTTCCTGCAAAACTCAGATCACCTCCCTCCCAATGTATGTGCTGTTGCTATTGTGTATTTTAGTTCTTCCTTTTTAATTCTAGAGGAAAAAAACCTCTACTTTTTCATATGGTCAGTACTTGTTTACATGTACTCACATATTTACTACTTTTTTATATCATCATTCTTTGTTGCATCTTACATGTTCCATTTGGGATTTCTTTCCTGAAATATAAGCCCTTTCTCTGTTTTTAATGGGGGTCTATTGGTGGCAGACTCCCTCTGTTTTTCCTTACATGAAAATGTAAACCTTTAATATTTTCCCCTTGTCCTTTTTTTTCTCTACAAACATATTTTTTAAATCAGGTATAAATTTTCATCAGTTATTACCTTTAGCAATTTTATATACATCTATGTATGTATTTAACATATCTTGGATTACAGGGAACAGAGAGCTCCTAGAAATATGCATTTCCCACACTGTTTTGCCCTTGTTCTTGAAAAACATTTTTATAGCACACACAACCTAGATTGATAGTTTTCCCCCAACACACTGAAGATATTCAACTGTGTGTGGTTTTCATTGCTGCTATTCTGAGAAATCAGTGTAATTATCACTCTTTTGAAAATGGTCTGCCTTGTCTTTGGGTGTTTTTATCACATCTTATTTAAATGTTTGAGTAGGTAACACATTCACATGGTTGAAAAAGGAAAGGCATATTACAATGGAATACTACTCAGCCATCAAAAACAATGAAACTTTTGCCATTTACAACAACATGGATAGACCTGGAAGGTATTATGCTTAGTGAAATGATTCAGACAGAAAAAGACAAACACTCTATGCTATCCCTTATATGTGGAATCCAAAAATAAAACAAACAACTGTATATAATGAAACAGAAACAGATTCAGAGATACAAACTAGTGGTTACCAGTGGGGAGAAGGAAGGGGAGGGACAAATTAGGGTATGGGATTAAAAGATATAAATTACTGCATATAAAAATAAATACACAACAAGGATATATTGTACAGCACAAGGAACGTAGCCACTATCTGTAATATATGTAGATGGACTATAATCTATAAAATTTTTGAATCACCATGTTGTACACCTGAAACTAACATAATATTGTAAATCAACTGTACTTCAATTTAAAAAAAAGGTAAAGGTATTTCTATTTCTAAAAACTCTCCATCTAACTCTTGTCTTCCATTTTCCATCCTCCGACCCCACCCTGCTCCTGGGATTCAAACTCCCATGTGTCCTCACTGGCATCGGACTTGAGTCTGGTCTCCCCCCAGGGGAGAAGGAACTCCTCAGGCGAAGCCTTCCCAGGAGAAAGGCAGGTATTCCTGACAAGGGGACAAGGAGACAGAGACATTTGTTTCAGGGGCGGCGTCTCTGGAAGCCACGAAGCTGTCTGCATGAGGTCCCCGTGCCGCTCTGGCCTTGACCGTGAGGGGCTCCCTTGTCTGCGCCTGGAGGGGTCAGGCCCCATGAGACCAGCTTCCCTCACTGCGCTCGGCCCAGATGGAGCCGGACGCCAGAATGCTGGGCTTGTCACTTCAAAGGGGAAAGAAGGAAAGCTTCTAAGGCCCTGTGGTTGGAATGTCACAGCACAGGTGGGCTAGCTCCAGAAATACAGAGGTGACACCAGTCTGGCAAATCTTAAGTCAACACCGCAGGGGCTTTTCCCCTTCAGTCAAATTACCGAGACAGCAAATCAAAGACGGCAGTCATCTTTCAAAATAGCAATCTGCTGTAAGCTTGAGCAGAAAGCATTTTCCCAGGTTCCTAACGGACAGGTCATGGGGACGAGGCCCTGTGGGCAGCAGCCAGGGTCATTTCTGTCTTCATAGCTGGAGAAACTGGTCCAGGGCCACTCCATGACCTGGTAACCACACTGTTGGAAGCAGAACACTACCTCCCCTGCCCTCACGGCTTTTCCTCCCCCACCAGCTGTTACATCAGGAGAACCTCAGGTTGAATGAGGCACAGCCAGGGCTGGTCCCATTATTCTGGAAGCAGTGATCAGTCAGCCTGCCTGGAAGTGGTTATAGGCTGTCAGGAAGGCAGGCTGCCTGGAGTGGTCTTTTCTTCTGTTTTCCTGCAAACTCACCCCAAAATGGTCCCCATTCTGACCCTGGGTAGATGCCTGGCATACGCAGAGTGTGAGGGATTGCAACACCTCACACCCGAAGGGTACTTGGGGAGGCTCTCTGAGCTCTGAGCTGCACTAGTGGGATATCAACTTGCCTGTAGTAACACAGAGACCCACATAATATTGTCTTAAACAAGATGAAAATCTGTATCTCTGTCAAGTAAAAGTTCAAATGTGCAGAAACAGCAGGGCAACTTCACAACCATCAGGGACCCAGGTGCTTTCCATCTTGTGGCCCAGAATGGCTGCTCCAGTTCCTACCATCGCAATTGCATCCTAGCCACGAGGAAGGTGTCATGACGAAAGTCAAAGGCACACCACCTCCTCTGACAGACATGACCCACAATTTGCACACAGCTCACTTTCACGCATGTTCCAATAGCCAGAACTGTGTCACGTGATCAGAGCCAGCTAAAAGTGAGCTTAAGAACCTAGCGACTCTAGCAGTATGTAACATGCAATAATAATAGCACCATGGAGCAAATGCACATTGCGGCACCAACCAGCAATTCCGCGCCTGAGCAATGCGTTTTAGCTGCTTGGAATTCACAGGAAATTTTTTTTCTCCAGCACGAGCACCTTCAGGTCTAAACTGGACCCAATTTTCTCTGCTGGATCTGAGCCAGACTAGACCAGTGTCTCCTCCCTTCAGCCTCTCTCAGGATTCCATCCTAACATCCCACACCCTCCCTGTTGTCTCATTCACATCCTTTCTGCCCCCTGGGCTCCTGCTCTGTCATTGGGAGGGGTGAGGGACACTGCTGGGGCACCTCCTGCACATCAAGGCTCCTCCTCCATCTGGTTGGGAAGGGTGACAATGGAGGGGTGGTCCCCCGTGAGAGCCAAGCCTCTCTTGGCCAACAATGATTTCTGAACCAGCCCTCAGGGCAGCCTGGGCTGTGGGCGGGAGCCTGAGCCAGCCCTGCTGGCAGGTGGGGAAAGGTAACGATCACCCTCACCCACGTGTGGATCCAGGGTAGGTGGCAGACGCCCGAGAACAGCAGTGGCACCTGCCCTCAGGGGCCAGGCAAGGGGCCAGCTGCACCCCTGCCTTTCATTTTCAGCTGAGCCATTTGGCGCATCCTCTGCTCTGAGGGAGACGCCATGCGGCCTCAGACACTGGGAAGTCAGGACTGCTTCGGCAGAGCACAGACACGTGGAACTCGAAGCCCTGTGTTTGTCATCTAGTGGTAAAGAAAGTAACTGCAATATTTTCGGTACCTGTAACCATATTAGAGAAACAACCTCATGTAGTGTGCTGCTTTATAAATTTCAAACCCCTCCCCTATACGTCACTCAGCTCTCACAAAAGTGCTGTGAGGTCCCCATTATTATTACATCTATGGTGGGAAATAACAATGTACAACATATACATCCATGCATTGTGTTGGTTCCCCAGTGTCTGCCCATCTTACTTTTTGTCTGGATGAGAATGACAGTCACAGAATGCTACCCTTCTGGTCACAAGAGTCAGTTTATGACCCCCAACGTCCTCACCCACTCACCTCATATGACAGGACGGAGCGGTAGCTTGTGGGCTGACCGTGTGGCTCAGACTGACCTAGTGGGCAGCTCCTCGGAGATTTTCAAACATGGATGATTAACAGAAGGTGTTTTTTTCTCTTCCAGTATAAGCTGTATGTCTGTCTGTCCAGTGCAGTCCACAGCATGTGTCCTTCTATGTGGTGGAGCAAAAATCAGAGAATAAAACCTCCCTGCAGACAGCATCAGAGAAAAGAGACCCAGAGCCCAAACACTCACGGGGTCCAGTTTTGTAATCCTGTCGTCCCCTCTGTCTTTGATAGAGGCACTGTCTTTGTTGTCCCTGTCATGTGGTACCCGGGCCAATTAATTTTTTCCTTAATGTTCAACATATTGGGTTTCTGTGGTTTGCAATCAAACTATTCCTGCAAATACAAAAAGTAAGCAAAACACGGCCTTGTCTACGATGGCATACGTGCGTGAGGTTTGAAGTTGAGGTACGCAGACAGCTCTTTTGAGAACAAGTAGCTTTTAAAAATAAGATTGTTACCCCCCCCCCAAAAGACCTGGGGAAAATATTGTTTATGTCGGTTCAGGTCTTCATTTATTCTATCAGAGACCAAGGTTTTTGTTGTCCCACCATCCTTGGAATGTTGGTTTGGATGCTACGTTTGTACTCTCAAGATTGCCAGATGAAAGGAGAAATAAAGAAAATGTAAAAGTGGGAGGGGGCAAAAAGGGCAAAGTGCGTTCACTCTTTATTTGCGAAAGGAACCTGCCCCCCCCGAGATTTCTACCTGCATCTCATTGTCCAGAACTGAGTCACACAGCCTCTGCAAAGGAGGCTGGCAGTGCTCTCATTTCCCAATCGTATAAATTCGATAATAAAAGCTGACAGAGGGGAAGGAGGCTGTAACTGAAAGCTGATCCAGCTAATCCAGCCTGGCCAGATTCTGCCAAGCTTACTCTTCAACACGGCAGACTAAGCATCATTGCTTACTTCCTCTTTTTTTTAAGATTCTCAATTAAAAAAAAAAGAAGCTATAGAAAACATGTAAATTAGTAATAGAGCTGAAAGAAGTCAAAGGAAGAAATAATAAAAAGATTCATTTGGACATTCCAAGAGATGGATGGGCAACGGGGAGCAGATAACGAAGACAGGCCTGAGTCAGAAACCAAAGCAGTAACAACAGCCCCCACAGAGAAAAGAGCCGCTGCAGGTCTAAGACCTTTCTTCAAAGGAGCTCTTACGACATGGAGTAACTCCAAGGACTGGTAGACAAGAGCAAGGGATCGGACTGGCCATCGGGTAGTTACAGGAAGAGTTAATAAAAGGACTATCAGCCATGCCCCCTCCCCTTGGTCCTGTACCTTCAAAGTGGTGGGCTGGAGAGTTTGTCCTCAGCCTGAAGCACTGAAAAGTAGCGCTGGGAGCGAAGTAAGAGAACTGTGGGAGGATGAGGGGTCCAGAAAGCAGGCCTGAGGGTGGAAGATAAAGAGAGATAACAGAAGAGAAAATTCTAAAACTCCAAAATAGTATGGGGGGTGGGGCAGGGAGAAGACAGCCCTGGCTATTAATGAAATACACTAAAATTCCCCACAGTGAACGTCAAGTTTCTTTATACTGGCAATTACGCACTTCCCCAAATTCCTTTCTTGCGTCTCACCCGAACGCTGTCACAGAGAACCTACCTGTGTAGGCACTCAGCTCATGAGCTGTAGAGGCAGCAGTCAGCTCTCTGTCAAAGGGAATTAGCATTTTGCAAGACAGGGTCAAAAAAATTGCCCAGAACAGAGGAGAAAAGAGAGAGAGACACACACAAGAGCTGAGAGGAAAGAATCGTGGAGAATAGATGGAGCAGATCCAAAATCCATGTAGCACAGCTCCCAGGAAAAGAAGGAAAATACATGATTATGTGGGAGGGGTTAGGGAATTGTGGAGGGGAAAGTAATCATTGTGACTAAGTCAAGAATTCATTGAAGAACGATTTCTACAAACTGAAAAACTAGAACAAATCTTGACAATAAAGTAGATCTTTGAACAGCAATGAAGATAGAAAATTAAAAGACCCTTACCTAAACATATATTTTTGAGCTTATGAACTAGAAAAAAAAAATTTAGGGAAACAAATCGGAACAGTTAGCAGAAGATTTCTTATTGAAAATCTAGCTGACAAAATGTCATTCACATTTTTTAAGATGAAGGAAAAATTATTTGAAGTTAGAATTTTTTATCCCTCCAAATCATGAGAGAAGAACATGTAAAAGACTCAAAAATGTCACCAGCAAGCGAGCAGGATATAGCTCAGTGGTAGAGTGTGTGCCTGACCTGCAGAAGTCCTGGGTTCAATCCCCAGCACCTCCACTAAAAAAATAAATAAATAAATAAATAAATAAATAAATAAATAAATAAATAAATAAACTTAATTACCTCCCCCACCAAAAAAATGTCACCAACAAAGCTGTCTTAGGAAAAATAAGTATCAAAGATCCACTGCAGCAAAATAAAATGTAAGAAAGAGAAAGAACCAGGGTTTAAGAAACAGAGACAGTCAATAAATAGTAAAAAGCAATCATTAAATCTTAAAATGTATTTACAATATAGAAGTGAAGATTACTGATATTATTCAGAAAAAAATTGCCTTTTTTTTTTTTTTTAAGAATTGCCTTCTGATGCAAAAAATTGTCTATAAGTGGAATCATATATTTAAACGATGGAAGTTATGTGGGATGACACTCAAATATCCTGGCTTGTTCGGAACAGGGAGTCTATATATATTCCTCATTTTACTGTGATGCTTGAAAAGACGTTAAAATATGTTTGGGTAAGCTTTCATTGTGACCATTAGAACAATAAAAATAAGATTCAGTACCTCCAAAGACTGGAGGAAAATGAAGGAAAAATATCCTTTATTTTTCACCTGACAATTATATGTTCTTTATATATAACTGTTCACATAATAATTATAATATCACTATGAACTATTAGTATCTCATTTCACATATGGGGATTTATGAATTATAAGTAAAAAATAATTGACAATGGATAAGTACAAACACATGAGTATTCAAAATAGTTGTAAGGGGTTACATTCCTACATTGAGAAAAAAATATTTTCAGGTTGAGAAAAATAAATCCAGCTATATTCTATTTGTATGATAAAAACATTTAAATAATGCTACTGGAATATTGAAAGTGAACAACAGGAGATTATTTAGCAGGAGACCCATATCCCCAGCTTTTATTATATCACCAAAGGGTCGAGACTATAAACACAACTCTCATTTTAAGAGTTATTAACTTTATCACATTGGGACTTTGTGACAATGCTGTAACATAAACATCCACCTCTCCATGGCCCTCGAGAGCAGTGCTCATTGAATACGAGGTACTTTTATTCATTGTGCTCTGGGAAGGGCTATTCTGCTTCTACTATTTGAAACCATGCTCTTGGAACCAGGGCCAAGATAGTGAAATAAAAGAAAGCCTGCTACTCGGTGCCTCCCTTTGTGGAGGTCTGCTGTCTCCAGGTCTGTGCTCCCAGACGTGCGCAGTCCACAGCAGAAAATAGGATGCTCAGTGAAGCTGCACTTGAGAAAGCCAGTGTTACTTTTCTTTGTATTAACTTGCTCTGTAAGAGACCTAGATCATACTGTCTCCAAGACACAAAGGGGCTTAATTTACAAAATCTTCCAAGTAACTGATTGCTTTTACACTGTGGGTTTCAGAGCTGTATGATCAGCACAAACACACTTGCTGGGGCAAAAAAAAAAAAAAAAAAAGTTATTTCATTTCTCTGTCTTCTGAGAAACAGAAAAATAAAGGCATTCATGGGAAATGAGGAACTGTATGATATTAGGCAACTATCAGGTCATTATTTTGTGACATGCTGTTTAATAAGCACATATTGCTGCCATCTCATAACATATCAAGCTCCTTTTTTTTTTCTTAATCAGGGGATTTCTCTGACTTGTCAGATGTCTCTGTTGGAATGAAGCAGTAAGGAGGCATCCAGAAACTCCAGTACCTCTATACTCATTCTCTTGATTAAATTCAAGAAGAGGAGAGCATATCCTTCCTAAATGAAAAAGAGAAAAAAAAAAAAGATTAAACTGACTGCTGCGTGAACACATATCTTGTGTAACAAGAAGCCGATTATTATGGAAAGAAAAGTGTCTCTTTAATGTAAAGCTTTGTTCTTAATGGGAAAAATCTCTCCTTTTAATGAAAAAAATAAAACCATCATTATTTTAGATCTAAGATAGTTCATCTGCCTTACAAATTTTCACTCATGGGCTGTATTGTAATTTTCAGAAATAGGTATTCCACTCACCCTTACACGCACATGCACATCCCCCCCGAGATTCTTTTCTGTTCTAATTCTTTGCCTCACCTTACACAATGAACCCAAGCTTCCAAGAATCTACTTTCAAAACCGTGTCCCTGACTTGCAATCTGACCCAAAGCTATTCTCCGTATATCCCAGATTCTGGTCAGGAAACTGTTTTTGATACGTTCTCATGGAACCGCAGCGCTACTCCAAGCACTGTTAGGTGCATAGCCTTGTTCCTCCAGGGCTGGCCTCTCTCTGACGTCGGGGTACTTCTGACTCCTGCCCTACCATTCTTCATCTTGTCCCCCAGCTCTGGCCCATCAGAGAGGTTTAAACATAAGGCATAACAGTTCTCACAGGACTTTCCCTTCATTCAAGTTTCTGCATTTTTTCTGGGTTCTGAATGATCCACTTGAGTTGATAATAAACTGTATTTTTGATGAGTCCTCATCTTTCTTTAGGTATTGGCTGTGACAGATTCTCAGGTATTTTTGGTGTTGATGACTTTGGTTTCTCTACTGAACTTACCCTCCTACACACACACACACACACACACACACACACACACACACACACTGTACTCTTTGGAAGGAAGTGTGTACGTGCAGCCTACATTTAATTAGTAGGAGTTACGTGTAAACTCCTGGAGGGAGGAGTAGCTACACAAGTTGTTTGTGATTATTCTGCATGGAAGATTTGTATGCTCCATATATATATATATATATATATAAAATTTTTAAACCATTAATTTCTATTAAGAATGTATCAACGGATACTAATTTTAGGTAGTATAAATACTACTTTATTTATTCTGTTGCTCAAATTTTCCCATCTTTGGCCACTGAGAATTCCTTCATTTGGCACTGTGTCTCTTCGCCAAACCCCCATTATTGTGGGGGTTTACTTTATCTTGGCTTGTTTTGAGTACATCCCCACCTGCTGGAACTACATGCTGTTCTAGGATCGTCTTATCTATATTTGTCATTCCAGTCATGGATTTAGCTATTTTTCTAAGGAGTCATGGGTCCTTTTATTGAAAAGTGGTGTTAGAAACCAAGATCTGGTAGGTATGCTTATTGCTACAGGATGTCACCGCTTCTAGGCCCTCGCAGCTGACAGAGGAGGTTAATATACATGTGTATGCTAATCCCTGTTTAGTCAAACTACAGATATAGTTACTTATAACTGTAAATACAGGTAACTATTTTTTGAATAATAAGGTCACCTCACATAGCACTATGCCTCTTCAGGTCTGGTGCAGGGCCTTACAACAGAGTATCCCAAATTCTCCCCACCACCGTTTATGACACTGCTAATATAAATATACATCTATGTATTTTTGTATGTATTTAACTATAGTTTCTTGAATCTTGAACATGGTGAAGACCTAAAGTAAATAAAATAAAGACGCCAAAACTTCCTTGGCATAGTATTGAGCTGCAGTCAGAGAGTTCAGGAAAGTAGATATATTAAAATGGTTTTCAACTTAAGACCTTTAAACATACTATGTACCTATGTTCCCTTGAAGGACCTGGAGTACATTCCTTTCATCATCTTCAAGGGTTATGGTTGATGGTTGAAACACTGTGGAGAGCGGGACCCCATCATCTAAATGAGGGCGACAGGATGCTGGCGTGGCGGGGATCAGGCAGCACGTAACTGCCACAGGCGCTGTCGCTTAGGAACCATTACGAGCAGAAAGACATGATTTGCAGCCAAGTGTCTTGATCTGTAAAGATCTGTGGTGAAAGTTAATACATCGGTGGTCATACGCATGAGATAAAGGGACAGTGGACTAGAGGGCTACTTAATTTGCATAATTTAAAAATTCAAGGCCTGGCGAGCAAAAGGCTTATATCAGCTGCTACAGTGGCTCACTGGCATCTTTCAATCAATATCCAGATCTAATTCCATTCACAGAGCTGTAACCCATTGGTTAAAGAGCACGCTGGCCACCATGATGATGGTCACTAATATCTTCGTTCAATGTTCCTTTTATCTTTCACAAACAGGGTCTGAGTCATTTGCAGGTTTTCTGGTAAAAGTGGGGATAGGTTTATGGAGGTGATAAATAGAATTTGGCCACAATCTATCTTACAGCGAGTCTACTAGGTTCATAGACCTACCTGTGGTTATTTCCTCCTAACCCAAACATATAATTGGAGCAGATAAACTTAGCACCTGGCAGAACCCATATTGTGGTTCCGTGACCTATGGAGTAAGGGTCATAATTTTAATGTGGCCAAATGGAATCCCATGAAAAAGCCTCCTACCCACCCCAGTCAGAATAGAAGCAATATTACATCCCGGAAGACTTAGTTGTGTGCATCCGAGATCCGGACTACCACGGAAGAGCTGACGGAATCCTGAGTGGTGATGCTCATAATATCTCTTTCAACATATCCATTTAGTCCCTGGGGAAAAAAATCAGAACAGGGCAAATGATGGTGAGTTGCTGGAAATTAGCCCAGGCCCTGGGCTGATTGATATGGTTTATAGCACTTTATATGCTGTAGATCTGGGGAATGAGTTATGTTATTCTCAGCCGCAGGAAAGAAAAAAAACTACCTGTTGGAGCAACATGAATCAACTCTCCCCCCCTCAGCTTTGCTGATTGCTGCACGCTCTGTCATGAAGCTGTCTCGGGGACTTGGAGCACCTTGATGCTCCAGAGAATATTGCACGGGTCCGCTCTGCCCGCGAAAGCATGCTGCTGGACTTGGTGAGTGGAAAGTGTTGAGCGCCCAGCAGACCGAAGGTAGCAGATGTATACCAGGAAGTGGCCGACAGACATCGCAGAAATGTAAAGGCCAGTCAGTTAGTGAATGTTTTTAAGTGTCCAGTGGTTTGGATTTTGTCAGGATATCACCTCTAAGTTATGGACAAGTAATAGCGGCTACTCACATCTCCTGGCACTGAGAAAAATACACAGCACTCCGTGAGTCTGTCACAGAGGATACCACACATCAGATATGGCCCTGACGCGTCCCTTTTTTGTGTAATTCAGAGGCTGTCAGGTGTGAGTGAGGCCCATGGCTAGAGAGGTTCTGCCTGAGTTCCAGATTTATTTATTTCTTATTATTATTATTGATGAAATAAAGAGTTTAAATAGTCAAAATGTTATTTTTGATAAAAATGTATTTAAGAAAGAAGCCACATCTGGAGGTAGGCAGTTCTGTGCATGATCTAGTGAGCCCTGGCAAGGATGGATTACAGAGAGACTGCACACAAAATGCTCTAGTTGTTTAATTAATAAATTAAGGGGCCATAGTTATTAACTTACTAAGTTTCACCATATAAGTGTGGAAAAATAAGTGTTCATTTTCAAACAAAGCAAAGTTTTACTTAGATTTAAACATCCAAGAACCATATTTTTCAGGAAAGCGCTAACATAGTCTGTTTATAGAATTAAATATATGCATTGACTTTAGAGCAAATGACACACTTGAACATATAGATGCACCCATGACCCAGAATAGTAAGGAATGTTTATTCTCAGCAAGGAATTTTTGTGACCAATTCATACACATGCAAAGGAAAAGCCAAAGCCCCTTTCTTTTGATAAGACATCCTTCAGATTTTAACAAAGGAAATTGGAAGCATTTGAAAGAACCAAGATTATTCCTGGTGGCTTCCCTCTCTCGTTCCTAACCTCAGCCATACCTGACAATTGAAATGCACAGACTCATGGGGAAAGGAAGAAAAGAGATTAAAAAAAATGATTATTAGGTTTGACTAAAAAGATACTTTCAATGGTGAATGGCTGCTTGAAAAATAATTCATTGATTTCATTAGAATAGGATTTTTATAACTTTATTCCATAGAAGTCAAGGAAAGATACAGTTATAAAAAGGTCTTCTGCAGGATTGCATGAGTACCTCTGAATGGCTCACATGCAAATTCTTTCAGTTTGACTCAAAAAGAAGCCAGAGACATTTTCAATCAAGAGTATACTCTTGGTTACATAAGGTAGACTCTGCCTAGAGCACCAGGAAGAATATTAGTGGAAAAAAAAATCTGACCCAAGAATTTTTTTTCAAGTTTGAACAAATGTATTCAATTATCTCGTGATGTTATTTAAAATAATACTCTCAAGCCTATTTTATAGATGAAGAAGTTGAAAAAAACAGAAGGTTTGGGTTCTTAGTGGGTAACTTTAAAAAGGCGGGGATGGCCACACCAGCGTAAGACCCCCCCTCCCCTTATAAACTGACTCCTAAAATACCCGATATAATATGTGAACATTTTAAATTAACTAATATTAAAATGTAATAATATTTCTAGAATTTGCTACCATTTGAGGAAGTGAGCAAAAGGAATGGAAATATAGTTCAGAGCCTCATGACTCTTACAGAATCATTAACCCTTTTGAATTCTCAAGAGCAATATCATGCTAATTTAAGAAAATAAAGCACATATTATACATATTATATCAAGCATTTTTGTGCCACACACTGTATTCATTGTGCCCCTCAAAGAATGCTATTGTGAGATTTTGGTTAAAGTTCTTATTATTAAAATTAAATGAACACACGTATCTTTAAAGGCATTAGAAAGGTTATAATCCTTTCTTTTTCTCTACTCTCACAGGAAAAACAAAAGCATAATGGCCATAAAACATTATTAAAAACAAGCAGCACTGTTTTAGTGTACTTTGTTTTATATGCTACAAACTTACTTCTTTCAACCCTGATTTCTTCCCTTGATTTAACTAACCTAATAAGTCTTAACACACATACTCTTCTAACTAATGTACACACAGTTTCCTTAAATATCTGGCTTCAGTTTGGTGGGTTTGAATACCATACATTCACAACATCATTATCAAATAGTCTATAATTTAAAATATGAATGTTGAGATTATCAATAATTTGGCTGGTACTTCCCATGGTAAATTTTTCAGAAATTTCTAAAATTCACTGCCTTTTGAGGAAGTGAGAAAATGAATGGGAATATAATTCAGAGCAATGACCTGGGTTGCTTTTCCAGGGGTGCTCACTTAAAGTTAAGAAGATAGTAGCTGACCAAAGTCACATTTAATCCAATCTAATGTCATTACATGGAAAACCAAAGGAAAACTCCAAGGGAAATTTTAATTTTTAATTTAAATTAGCAATCCAGTGAATAGATCATCTCATAATCAGGTTTTCCTTTATTATTTTCACCCAGGACATGGATAACTAGAAAAGAAAATGACAACTTCCTTCTTAAACATTTTTCTTCCTAAGCCTCAAGAATGTAGTCCCCTCTTAACTCTCCTACACTGCTGGTGGGAATGCAGTTTGATGCAGTCACTGTGGAAAACAGTACGGAGATTCCTCAAAAGACAAGGAATAGACTTACCATATGACCCAGGAATCCTGCTCCTGGGCATATATCCAGAAGGAACCCTACTTCAAAATGACACCTGCACCCCAATGTTCCTAGCAGCACTATTTACAATAGCCAAGACATGGAAACAGCCTAAATGTCCATCAACAGATGACTGGATAAAGAAGAAGTGGTATATTTATACAACGGAGTACTATTTAGCCATAAAAACCAACAACATAACGCCATTTGCAGCAACATGGATGCTCCTGGAGAATGTCATTCTAAGTGAAGTAAGCCAGAAAGAGAAAGAAAAATACCATATGAGATCGCTCATATGTGGAACCCAAAAAACAAAACAAAATAAAACAAAACAAAACATAAATACCAAACAGAAACAGACTCATAGACATAGAATACAAACTTGCAGTTGCCAAGGGGATGGGGGTGGGAAGGGACAGACTGGGATTTCAAAATGTAGAATAAATAAACCAGATTATACTGTATAGCACAGGGAAACACATACAGGATCTTGTGGTAGCTCGCAGCGAAAAAAAGTGTGACAATGAGTATATGTATGTTCATGTATAACTGAAAAATTGTGCTCTACACTGGAATTTGACACAACATGGTAAAATGACTATAACTCAATAAAAAAAGTTAAAAAAAAATGTAGTCCCCTGTTTTTCCATATATATAACTGGCAGTGCATGATTAGTGAGAAAGAAGGACCAAAGTCTTAACTGTGGGTGTCTGCGTATGTGTCTCCATTTTGTTTTAATTTTGGGGGTAATGTAATATCAAATTTCAAATTAATTCTAACTTTCTGTGTTAACTATCATTTATGAGAAGTTTACTTTTTAACTTCATGCAAATACAGTAGAGAAAAAGAACCAGTTGTAACTGCTTTTGGTAGGAATATCTTGGAACGTTATCTACTCGACTACATTCGACAGTCATTTACTTTAATACCAAACGTCCGTTTTGTGGTGCACAATAAACTAAGCTACAGGTGGTGGTTTGTCAGTCCTAACTGCACTTTGGGATAACCTAGAGGGATCTTAATACAGGGCATGGGTATGGCCCCGTGCATTTAGGCCCCTCTGAAGGGGTAGCTCTCTATTTCAACTTACAGATGGTTAAATGGAGGTTTGGAGACCATATATTTAATGAAGAGCAGAAACCAAACCAGATCCAAAAATGTTTGGACTCTGAGGCTGTCATGACTATTCCATGCTAATAATAGTTCAATATTCCCTGAAGGGCCAAATGATGTTGATCATTATATTTGTGAAATTACACTCTGTTTCAAAATTCATCAGTTTGAGTCCTGGCTCTGAGGTACCCCAGGATCCACCAATCAGAGTCCTTGACCGTATTCTGTTCTAATTTTCCAAAGTTTTGTGACTAATTAGGGCTGTGTAGACGGCTCTTCAGTATGTGAACATCCAGCGCTGAGGAGGTTAAATGTGTCAAAGTGTGACAGCCCGCTCTCTTTCCCCAGGATTGCGAGGTTTAAGCAGTAAATACCTCAATATGAGAGAATGTTGATGTCTTCAAATAATCTTTTGAGTTTCCCTTGCAGGATATATCTCAAAACTGCCAAAAGTGAGACAGTGTGAAGAACAGAAACCAAGGCCATGAGCGGCCCCGGATGTATCCCGTGATGGCTTGTCTGTGAGCGGAAAGATGAAGGTTACTCTCCTGAGCCCTGCACGTGCAAGGCTGGCCCAAATCCTTCCCGATAAGCATCAAACGGAGACAACCAGCTACAAGAAATCCCTCCAGCAACAGAATAACTATTGGCACGCCAAGAAATAATCCATCGATGGGAAGAGAGGCACTGAAAATCATCCCGTGGGTAGTCAACCCCAAGTTCAGCAGCAAATCCTCATCCTGACACAGTCAGGAAGATGTCAAAGCACGTATGATTCCAGTCAATATAAAAACAATTACCCCTGGGCTTTGCCTCCTGTTGGCAGTTCTGTGCTTTTTCATTCATTGCACCAGAGTTGTTCTTGCCACATATTTACTCTGGTACTAAAGTTGCTTGAACTGGGTTATTTAACTGAGTCACTGGGTATTTTCTGACTGGCCAGTGGAATAGTTTGCATAGCCCCACCCCAAGATTGCCTGGAGAAGTTGTTTTGCAGGGGCCACAGTCCGCTGTCTGGTAGGAGGCATGACTTTTCTCTGTGGAATGAAGCATCGTAGTGCAGCAAAAATAGACCGACTAGAAGTCAGGAACCCCCAAGCCCTGTCTCAGCATCTTCACAGTGTTGTGTGGAAATGAATTTTGCTTTGCCAAACTCAGGCTGCTAATGTGGGTAGAACATGGTATCTTGGGGGGAACCGCTTTCAAGATGATAAACTCATATGAAAATGGGCATTGGTATTAAATGTACATGCTTCATGAAAGCTATTTTTATGAGACTGTTGGCGTCATTTCTCTCTGAAACAGACAGTATCATTTAAATGGTTTTGTATTCACGAAGACAGACGGGTAAAGAGCTTGGCCATTCCCTCACAATAATCCCATGGACACTTGCAGGTACTGAGCAATGACATTTTTTAGCCGTTTCCTCTTGTTTGCAGGCCTCTCCATGTTTTTGGGCCGCTTTTACGTTTGCAGCCAATGTGATTAAGAAACTTACACCACAGAGCTAGCTTAGACTTTGCCCCCGGACAATAGGGACAACAATGGAATGTGAACAACCTCAGTCTTTTCTTTGAAGCTGTAACTATTATTCAGGTAAATAAAATAGTTTAATGTCTTGGCCAAGACAAAAATGACATTTGTGCCTCCCCATCTTATACTAAATCCGACTGATTTATGGTAAGCATTTAAATATAGTCTTTTAAATATTATTTTATTGGCTGTGGATAAACACTGCTCTTATTTCCGTGCCCATGGGCCTTGTGTCATTTAAGGTCCATGATTCCTCGTCTTCACTAAAATTAACATGCCAGCCAGCAACTAAGAGGCAGAGCTGGGACAGGCACCCAAACCCAAAGTTTTCCCAATATGCCGTCTTCCCCTTGTAAAAATGCTTGTTAGAATCATGCCATCCTCAGTGATGGCAGTGAGACGCCCTAAGAACTAACCTTTTTTCCTATCACATGTCATTTTGACTCATTTTCCATTAAATAGTAAACACTGATCACACACAGTGAGGGAGTGGCCTAATTCATGTCACTTCTGCTCAGAATGTTATTTTGTCACCAACCAGCTGGGAACAAAACAGGGCTCCACCTTTCCAGTGAGTTGTACGTAGACAGACTAAATAGAAACACACGTCGGCAGTAAGTTAAGCTTCAGGAGCAGCTGTGTTCTCATCCGCTGTATCTGTAAGGACCCATAAGGATGCCTTTTAAAAGGTAATTTGCTAGAAATGAACTGTTAAGAGTAGGAAGCTGACTGGGATTACTCAAGGTTTAGTGTGGAGGACGGTGTGGAATAATCGTATTGTAAAGATCATTGACCACACAGAACACAAATTCTTCCAACAAATTTTAGAAGGAACGCTAACCAACCTTCAGCTCACTATGAATCTTGAAAATTTCACTCAGCATGTTTTAAGTACCCTGCTCTTCTTGAAGGTTTTGAAACAATAATTTCTCTCTCGGTCTCCTGTCTCTGTCTCTGTCTCTCTCTCAGCTGCTCCCTCCCAAACAGAATCTTACAATGTCACCCACCCAGTTTCTGTCAAAGTCAGAGATATCTGTGGATCCGAGGAATGTTCTTTTTTACCTTTTTTAATATCAGTGTATATATCTCAAATAAGAACTTAGCCTGCTAGAATATCCAAGTAGTTCTATTAGAAGAACTATGTTTTGCTCATGAAATGTTTTAGTAAGTATGCATAACCACCTGCTGTGCATCAGCAAATTCCCTGAGAATAAACTCTGTCAGTACTTCAAATTTTGTTGCATCAAAAATAGGGAAATCATTTCAAAATTGTAGAATAGATAAACAAGATTATACTGTAGAGCACAGGGAAATATACACAAGATCTTCTGGTAGCTCACAGAGAAAAGAATGTGACAATGAATATATATATGTTCACATATAACTGAAAAATTGTGCTCTACACTGGAATTTGACACAACATTGTAAAATGATTATAAATCAATAAAAAAGTGTTAAAAAATAGGGAAATCAGCAAGGTGGATGTGGAGGCTGAAGAGGTACCAAGTGTCAGGTATAAAATAAGCTACAAGGATGTGCTGTGCAATGTGGGGACTAGAGCCAATAGTTTATGTAATAACCATACCCTGACCTTTAAAAATTGTGAATCACTGTATTGTATGCCTGTAACATATATTGTACATCAGCTATACTTCAGCTTAAAAAATATGATATTATAAAATAAATGCATAAAGTTAAAAAATAAAACAAAAAATTAGGGAAATCTGGTAAGCATTCCACTTTTCCACTTCATGGCACCTTATGCTAGAATCATCTACCCTTCCGGAACTGTCCATATGGAGCGTCACATCAGCTTTGCCTGTATTGTTTGTAAACTGTCACTTCATCTGTGATCTACTCTGTCTAATTTCCTTTGCTTTGCTGTGGATATTCACTCCCACAGCTCAGCACCCTAAGTCCTTCTATCCCATAAGACATGCAGAAATCTGGGTTTGCATTTACTGTGACCTTGGTCATATTAAACACCATTGCCAACCAACAGAGAAGAAAGTGGAGAAAATCAGTATTTAATATTAACTGAGCATTTTAGGAAGTTGACCTGAATAACCAGTAGAGGTCTCTGCTGCTCTATGTAAATGTCCCTTAAGGGCAAAGCAAAATGCCTTCAAAAAAAAGGAGAAGAAAAAAAGATAAGCCTTTAAAAGAAGCACAGGACCAAGCTGTAGGGTGGTCACCTGGAGTGTATTAGAAGAGGAAAATGTATTGTTTTAATGGTGGGAAGAGGAGAATAAAAGTGAAAGCAGAGCTCATGCCAGATTTTGGGGGGAGGGAGTGGCAGCTTCTGATGAGGAAGTGTCTGTAAGGCGAGGTGGGAGCTTGAAGCAAATTTTATGGGAGGATTTAAATGCCAGGCTCTGAGTGGGGAATGTCATTAACTCAAGGAAGTCCAGCCGAGATCACATCAGGGCGGTGGGGATTCAGTGCTGGAAATAGCCCGGGAGGCCGCTGTGGGAAAGCCTGGTGCCTGGTTTGCAGACGGCCAGCTACCATGTTGTCCAGCTTCAGTAATTCTGTCCCCGGGAACAGCGACGTGGAGCACGCAGCACAGCAATTCTGAAGGAACTAGGGCGCCACTGTGTATCGAAGCAGGACTTAGACACACAGGAACAAATCAGGGACTTAACTATGGCCCTTGTTCTATAAAATTAGGATCCTGTTATAGAAAGAAACGCCGACATCAGTTGTTAGATTTGAGTGTAAGATCAGAGCCGCACTGGCTAAGATCCACCAGAAGCTGAATCACCCGAATGACATATCTGTAAACTCCCTCCGCGTGGGAGTAAGACTGAATCCTGGGCGTGTGGGAAGTCTAAACCTGCGTGGGTGCATGGAGTCGCTCCAGCTGTACCAGATTAGGCCCCGAGGCAGACCAGTACAGGCCGGACTTAAATCTGGTTGTAGTGGTTCCTCTATGATTTTTCTTTAATCTTAACTGTGAATTGAAATAATCTGCAAGATATTTATTTGGGATCAGCACCCATGAAAAGGAGAAGAGGAAGCGGGACTGGGCAAAAAGAGAAGCTGAACTAAGATGTAGACTCAACAAAGTCTTGGCAAGCCCAGCGGGGAGCCCAGCGGGCTGGTCTTGCCCTCTCCCTGCCATTCAGTCACCGTATGCAAGTTGCCCAGTAGGGGCACAGCTCTAGGTCTTTCCGATGGAAAATGACAAGCTGTTCTTTAAAGGCCATTGTTATTCTAGGAAGACAGAGGACAAGGCTGTGAAGGGATTCAACCAATGAATTTGACAAGGAAACATTGAGAATCTTGGTGAAAGTAATTGTTCTAGATTAACGAAGTCCAAGTCAGGATAAAACAGGTTGTACAAATACTGTCTGTGGAATGAAAAGCTTTGTTAACATTAGGATACAATCTTTTTGGCATCCAAGGACTTGTTAGAGTGTGTGGATATTTTCTGATTCTCAGTGAGCCAGCACAAAGAGACTTTGGCATCTGTTTATAACACTTCCAAGTGTCCTAAGGGAGCGATCAATAACCAGTGGGTCAGTTCCTTTGGAATTTTGTTTTGTTTTGATTGGTGGCATGGGGAGTGGGTGTTATTGAGAAAAATAGGCAGACAGCAAAAATAATATGTGTGTTTTCTAAACACATGAAGCCTCAATTAACAGCCTCCTCACAAAAACAAAATTCATGAATGTTCAGTCTTCCCTTTTACATTCCTCCGATCTCTACTTAGGCTGAGCCACCTTCCATGGGAGTCACCACCAGTGAATTAGAAATGGAAGTTTTTATCAGTTTTAGTTAAAAGTGGTCAGAAATCTTTGATCTCTAGCTGTGAAGAAAAGGGAACCCTCCTACACTGCTGGTGGGAATGCAGTTTGGTGCAGCCACTGTGGAAAACAGCATGGAGATTCCTCAAAAGACTAGGAACAGACTTACCATATGACCCAGGAATCCCACTCCTGGGCATATATCCAGAAGGAAGACTACTTCAAAATGACACCTGCGCCCCAATATTCATAGCAGCACTATTTACAATAGTCAAGACATGGGAACAGACTAAATGTCCATCAACAGATGACTGGATAAAGAAGAGGTGGTTTATTTATACAATGGAATACTATTCAGCCATAAAACCCGACAACATAATGCCATTTGCAGCAACATGGATGTTCCTGGAGAATGTCACTCTAAGTGAAGTAGGCCAGAAAGAGAAAGAAAAATACCATATGAGATCGCTCATATGTGGAATCTAAAAACAATACAAAACAAAACAAAAAACCAAAACTTAAATACAAAACAGAAACAGACTCATAGACATAGAATACAAACTTGCAGTTGCCAAGGGGGTGGGGGTGGGAAGGGACAGACTGGGATTTCAAAATGTAGAATAGATAAACAAGATTATACTGTATAGCACAGGAAAATATATACAAGATCTTGTGGTAGCTCACAGGGAAAAAAATGTGGCAATGAATATATGTATGTTCATGTATAACTGAAAAATTGTGCTCTACACTGGAATTTGACACAACATTGTAAAATGACTATAACTCAATTAAAATAATGTTAAAAAAATCTTTGATCCTTCTACTCAAGATGAAGAGTCAGAAAAGACTAAGGGTACATATTCTTAACATTATGCTTTGAAACTTTGATTTCTTATCTTCAAAGAAGCATTGCTATCTGTGCAGGATACTCTGGGACATATGATTCAGGCGGTAGGATGTGGTCAAAAGAATCTGAGATATTCACTCTAGCCTTAAATGATTACCCTACAGCCCTGACTGTTGTGAAGTTACCTAATCCCCTGGGGCCTCAGTTTCCTCATCTGTAATCATCTGTAACATGGTTAGTCTGGAATAGTTCTGTCCAGTGCCATTCAGCTCTAAGACTCCATAATTAAGGTTTTTGAAAGTAAACTACATTTCAAAATCTCTTTGCAAGTTAGTTAGGATTTTGTGTTTGCCTTGGAATTTAACCTCCATATACATTATTTCTGTGTGCACAAAGTATCCCCAATCCCAAATAACCAACTTAAAAAGATAGTGTTAACCTAATATATTTACATGGTAAACTTGTACTTAAAAGCGTTTTTTAGAAAACCTTATTAAACTTATAATCGTTTCATCCACCAGATGTCACTGTCTGCCACGATTTGTTTTAAATTGGTGCGCTTGCTTTTTCCCTAGTGCTTAATGGTAGCATGCCCCACATTCAGTAGAGTTAAGAACGTTAAGAACTAAATCCTTTATGACAATTTCTGTACAATTAGTGTATGTCAGAGTTAAATATACATATTTCATGACCGTCTGTTCTGAAAAAAGTGCTCTTAACCGTATCTACTGATTTTTAATGTAAAATGTTTCTGATATATAACTTTATAAAAGAATCATGGGAAAAGAATCATGTCAAACACAGAATATTTAAGAGGGTGAAGATAATTCTTGTAGCAAAACACACTGTCTTCAAGGAAAATTAGAAGGGATGTTTGTTGTACCTTGCAATGGGTCTAAAATGACAAGGCAGAAGGTTTTGGCCTAATGCAGAATGCTTTTTGCAGTAGCGTTTGCTGTCACCGTGGTACACAGAAGGCACCTGCCATTTCTATATATTTATATAAGACTGACGGTGCTGCAGACTTGGCTTTTCCCAAAGCTTTTATGCGATGCCTGTGCCTTGGTATAGGAGGCTTTTCTCATCACCTGTGCCTCATTAACAACACCAGACCTCAGTTGCACCATCCCTTCTGGTTGAGGAACCTGAATGACAGTGCTGCAACCTCGCTGGAATCGTTCATGTCGCCTGTCACCGCAGAGGGGAACCTGTGAACACCACTGTATGACAATTGTGCTTGTAAAGCACTCCGTTGGCATAGGCTTTGAGGATAGTGTCGGTAAAAGGTCCTTACTTTTAATTGCCTGGATAAACCCAGATCCCAATTATCCATATGATCCGACTCTTAGATTAGAGATTCAACACGTTCATCTTTATGATCGCTAATGACTGTGGTCAGATTCTACAAAAGGTTTCCTAATCAAATGTGGAGAATTTCCTAATCATTGTGGAGACTGACATAACAATCAAGTTAAAAAAAAAATCTCTATTTTCAGATAAACATGTAATATTTCAAGAGGCCACAGGATGTCAGGCTTCACTCTAAAGCCATTAAATGAATTCAAAGCCATATTTGTTTAACTCACATTTCCCTAGATTTGAAGTTATAATAGGCAGTTTTTATATTCTACTATCTTTTGGAGGGTTATTGATTTTCATCTGAGTCTAATATTTTTCAATGAATGTATAGGTGATTTTAAAACAAAGCATACATTTAATTTTCTTGTTTGATATGCCCACATCTTTCTTGGTTTAGATTACTTTTCTATTAATGCAAATAGTTCTACATTAAAGAGAATGAGTGAAATATTCAGCCCCTCCTCCCTCTTCCCATGTGAATTTTGTTATTTGACATGTTACTTGTCTCAACAATAGTGTCAGCCTAAAGAGAACTGAATTTCTCTACTGTTCTCAAGTTCTTTCTGTGGCTTGCGCTCTATCAGCCTTGCTAAATCTATGTCCAGTAATTTGTCTGGGCTGAATCATAAGCGGTCGGACAGAAGCAGTAACAGTGGGACATACTAGAAACAAGAGGGAACCAGACTGAAGAGAGCTGGATTCAAATCCTTGTTCCACCACTTGCTAGCTGATTGATGTTAAGAAAGCCTGTTTAGTCTCTCTCGGCTTCAGATCTGAATTTTACAAAATTAACATCATATTGACTGATCTCACAGAACTTTCATGAGGGCAGTAGTATCTTCTTATTGCCAGTTGATAGCCAGCATCTCAGAGCGGTGTTAACATTTCAGGAACAGCAGTTTCCATTTTTCCGTCAGCTAGATTCCCAGCTCCAGCCCGGAGAAGCTTCATCCACTGACCGTCTCCTTTACCAATAGGATGTTTTTGCTGCTTGATGAGGGACAGAGATGAAACTGCCTGAAAAACTGGCCGTAAGCCATTCGCTGGGCCCAACTCACTCAACCGGATAGAAAGTTGGGCACCAGCACAGCAGCCTAGAGCACGAGTGTGGCGTACAGCTTGTTGCCTCCTTGGCCCGGAGTCCTCTCGCAGCCTGCTTCGGCACGTACTGGCTGTATTGTGTCACTGTTCCTTGCCGTGGGCACTCGGAACATCCTTGGTTAATGTGCTGCCGGGCCAACAGAAGGCGCACTGTTCTGTTCCTGGTACCACTGCTGTCCATTTTTGGTGCCACGAGGATTTGCACCGGGGTAGTTGGTTATGTGCTGTTGGTCCTCTTGGTCCTCAGCATCAGTCCATAAGCAGGTAATGGCTGTGGGAAACAGTGATGTCCCTGGCTCACGTATCCTTAAAGAACCTAGACACCAACAGACGGCAACTTCTGCATTTCTTTAGGTTTCCCAGAAATCTTAGGACATAGTCTTAACATGGACCTTGAGCATGCTTTTTTTTTCTTCTCATTTTCTAATCTTGTTTCAGAAATCAAATCAAAATGAATCTTGCTCTACTGCCCTGGTGAGGCAGATAGTTTTAACTTTAAAATACTTATCAGCTAACCACATCTTACCAGTTGATCGTGGAGGAAAATAGGAATGTAGTGACCTTTTTCTTCATGACCAAACTCTGTTGGCTTGGAGCCATCAAAGCCCCTCTACGTGATAAACCTAACTTCTAAGTATTGTGGTTTCTCTGGACCTTCTGCTCTTGCCTCACCTAAAAGATCCCACTCACCTCTGTGTCCCTGTCATCCTGGGTGTGTCCAGCCATGAAGAAACTGAGACTGCTAATGTATATACAGAGTCTATAGAGAGTTTTTTGGATGGCCAAAAATGTGGCTGTAATTCAAGTTATTGTGAAAAGCGATGGAGAGGCGTGTTGTAAAGATTGCTGTCTGTCATTAACAAAGATATCCATCTTTATTGAGAGATGGAGATGTGTGTTGTAAAGATTGCTGTCCATCATCCAAAAAGTATACAATAAAAAGATTATTTAAGAGATCATGAGCAGGCATGTTATTTTAATTATTTTACCAAGCAATAACTAACCCTGTGTAGAGTGTAAGCATAACCTTGCAATATGGCAGTATTATAATTCCTTCAGTATATTTCAGCCAAACATTTGATTGGAGAGATACATTTTAATTGTTAAAGATTGCTGGCAGGGACGGTATTTTCTTTCTGCTTGTCTTCTGTCTACTATGTTAACATGTGCTTTATAGCCAGGCTGGGATTCATTTATTGATCTGGGTTCACAAAACCAATTTTAATTCATTACATTTCAGTTCTTCATCTGTTGAGCTAATAGTCCACGCACTCTAAAGAAATTAAAAGGAAAAAATCTGCAAGGCTGCAGTATGAAGTATCAAGAAAGAATCTTCCTCCCCATAATTGTTCAAGGCAGTGTTTACTCATCTGCTCAGAGCCTTGGTCCTGGGAGCCCATTGTTCTGTGCTGCCCCATCCCTGTTCACCAGTGGCAGACTCCACCTGTGGTATTTTTATTTGTCTGATGAGCTAAAGAAAATCACGGAATCAGTTTACTTGGTTAAAGGAACACAGTGATGAAATAGTTCATGTCACTCGAACTCAAATCCAAACCTTTACTTTCAAAAATATTCAAGTCATTAGAAAAAGAAAGAATAGCTTTTTATATATGAAAATTTCAGAAAAAAGATATATTCAGACAGTATATAATTCTCTGGCAACTGTCTGACATGTATCATTATTTAAATTCAAATCAAGCTTCCACCTTGGGTTTGTGAACAGTTGTCATCCACCTGCTAGTTAACCTCTTGTCATCAACCCATGGTGGTTTTATCAGGTTAAAAGACCATAAATCAACCCTTTGCATGTAAATTTCCATCCTTTTCTTTTTGTTTGTTTGTTTCTTTTTTTTTTTTTTGGTTGGGGGTGGAGTTTTACTTGTGTAAGGATTGCTGGAGTTAGCCTTTTAACAGCTGGAGATGAAATGGGAATAAACTTTGGCCAATAAACAGTGAACGGTGACTTAAGGCATCAAATTAGAATTAAATTCATGGTACTGTAAAACAGTAACCTCACTGAGGATCAAAGTCATGCTTTTTTATCCAGCGCTTCTTTGTGACAAACACATTATGTCAGCTCCACTAGCTCATTTGTCTGCTGCAGTTCCACTTTATCAGGCTGGAGTAAAAAGAATTGATGTGTCTGGATAGATAAAGTAAATGGAAACTCAGGACTCATTCCAATATGCTGTACTTTGATATATTTTGCAAACCTGAGAGCAGCTGGTGTAACACTAGTTACTGTTTGTATTTAAATATTGTGCATTAGAAGACCTTTGAAAAGGTGTTTTATAATGTTCTCTTTTTTCTCCTTTTTAGCACCTCTTGGCTTTCAGATTGTTCTTTTCTCTTTCATTTCCTTATTGTGTTCACAA